>NW_022436956.1:2299031-2404512 GCF_009761245.1 Sapajus apella
CATCACACCATACACACACATCACATTATCACATTACATTCCCACACCACCTCCACACACACACCACCACAGACACCACACATGCACACATCCAATACACGTACCATACATGGAATGAACCATAAACACATACCACACTGTACTCCCACCTCACCTCCACACACACCACCACAGACACCAGACACACAACACACAGTGCACATGCCACACATGCATCGCACCATACACACACCAACACACTGCACTCCCACCTTACCTCCATCCACACCAGCATAGACACCGCACAAGCATACACAGATCACACATACCACACATGCATCACACCACACAAACCACACACATCACACTATACTCCCAGCTCCACCTCCACACACATCACCACCATTACCCCACATGCCATAAGGCAGATACCATACATCACATACACCACACGTCGCACCATACACATACACCAGATACACCACGCATGCATACACATCATACACACCACATTTACCACACACACACCACACCACACATGCATCACACCATACACACACACCAAACACACATACACACCGTACACACCAGACATATCACAAATACTACACACATGTACACCACACTGCACTCACCTCTACCTCCACACACACCACCATTACCCCACACACCACAGGACAGATACCATACACCACAAACATGTCACACAATACACATACACCACACATACCAAACATGCATACACACCATCCATACCACATGTACCAGACACCACACCATACATACTCACCACACATGCCACTATGCATCACACCAACGGACAGCACATATCATACATACCGCACACACCACACATCACACAACCCACAAACACATCACACATACCACACACTGTAAACACACACTACATATCACACACACATACACACCACGCATACCACACACATCACACCATACGCACACACCAAACACATGTACACACCATATATGCTATGCATATCATACCACACCACACAGCATACACACATCACACCATACACACACCACATATACATACACACTATAAACACCACAGATACACCACACATAACACGGCACACACACATACACCACACACAACACACATACACACCACATGTACCAAACACACACCACATACACATGCACACCATACACACCACACATATCACACACACACACCACACACACCATCCCATGCACACCATACTCCATGCACACATCACATCATACACAAACACCACGCATACCACACACACCATACACATCACACACGTAACACACCCACTGCACACATAACACATCCACCACACACACTACACACACACAGTATACTAAACACAAATACACACCTTACACACCAAACACATTCACAGTACATAGACCACATATGATATATACACACTAGTTAAGTGACTGGTTGTTTTGCTTTAACGTGTCTATGATACCTTCTTTGTTACCTGAACTGAGCCTATTCATACAATAAGAACTAAAATTTGCTCAACACTTTCTTAGCACTTATATAAATTATTTCTTAGTAACCCCATGTGGTACAGATTATTACTATTATCTCCTGTGTGAAATACACAAAAAGAACCTGGTGGTAACCACCATCTCAGTTTGTTTGAAGCTGAGAGGGTTCCAGGAACATCAGATATTCAGTGTTAAAACTGTGGAAGTCCCAGGCAAACTGTGACAACTGGGTCACCAGAAAACCGAGACACAGAGAGGCCATGTAACTTCCTGAAGCTCACAGAGCTAGTGAGCAGTGGAGCTGCGATTGGAAGCTCCGGAGCGTTTCAGCTACAGCTCCGCCTTAAGTTCCCATCTGCCCTCTGTGGCCTGGCTCAACTCTTACGCTTCTCCACCGTGATCAGGCTATTAAAATAAACATGTATCAAGGTTAGTTATGTATCTCATAAACTATTAGATATATCAGGATGCTCTAACATATGTATGTAAATGACATATCAACAGGAAAAAAATAATGCATTAGAAATCTAATATTTAAAAAAAAAATATGTAGCACAAATCCAACACAAGCAAGCATCATACATAGTTGTAGTACTTAGACACTAGCAGGAAAGACAAAACTGATTGCAGGCAGCTGTTTCAGATGAATTACTGCTAAACGCGTGTTACTTACTCTAGGAGCTACAGGAGCCCAGGCAATGCACAAAGCAGCAAATGTAAATTATTTTTATTACCAAAAGGTAGGTTATGAGAGAAAGCACCATGAAAATGTGGAACATAAACTAGAAATCATCACGGTTTTACCTAGACCAGATTTAGGTGTTTGAAAAGGAGATATCCTACGGGGGAAACAAGAGAAAAAGCCTGCCAACAGGACAACACCTACTGTGTGGATGATGTTGAGGATGAAGTCGCAAAACAGGAACTGAGGATGAGAAAAGAGGGTGCAAACAGGTTTCCCTAAAGAAGAGGCAGGCAGTGTGCTTACTTGTCAATCAGACCACCACCGATCAGGGTATTACATGTGCAGAATTCTCAATAAAACCTATCAAATGTTGACAGCTGAACAAGCCAAAACCCCCAATCCATTTTGACCCTTTTCTACATGTATGCAATTAAGTATAGGGAGGGGGAATCCTGTAACTGACTTCTCTAACCTGGCTCAAAAGCTTTGCAGATTACAAAGCTTCATCGTGATTAAGGCTACTAAAACAAAAATTACTCAGATGGGTGGTGTTTTGCAAGAGTTAACTATGTGCAACAGAAAACTTGAACGCATATGCCCAAACTTCTCATTAAGCCATGATGAGAGGAACAGTAATAGAGTAAAAATCATATTTAGGCTGGACTCAGTGGCTCCCGTCTGTATGTAATCCCAGCACTTTGGGAGGCCAAGGCGGGTGGATCATCTGAGGTCAGGAGTTCAAGACTAGTCTGCCAACGTGCTGAAACACTGCCCGAGGCATGAGAATCACTTGAACCCGGGAGGTGGAAGTTGCAGTGGGCCAAGATTGCGTAACTGCACTTCAGCCTGGGTGACAGAGCAAGACTCTGTCTCAAGAAAAAAAAAAAAATGTCAAATTTAAATAGGCAGGCACAGTGGCTCATGTCCATAATCCCAACTCCTCAGGAGGCTCATGTCCATAATCCCAACTCCTCAGGAGCCTGAGATGCAAAGATTGCTTGAGCCTGGGAGCTTGAGATTAGCCTGGCCACCAAGTGAGAACTTATCTTGATTAAAATAACAAGAAAAGAAATACCCAAACAAACCACTCCTTTTAAATTTTCAGCTTTGCTTTCAACTGAAGAATCCAGTGTTCCTGAGAGAGCCAACTGACTGGATTACCAAATAGTTAAGGGTTATAAACTTTGGATTTCTTCCATACAGTTGCCCAAACTTCACCTGAGACACATATTTTGGGAATACTTTTGCTTACTACCAGTTTCAAGCCATTAGGCAACAAGCCATATAATCAAGAACTTAATAACAGCCATAATCACCCACAGAAATGTCAACATTAAAAATGGACTGTCCTAGTACCTGGAGGTGCAACTCATAGGTGAGAAGAGATGGCGTATATTTGCACAAATAAAAGTAATTTACATTTCTGTGAACTATTGAATGAGTCACCCCATATTTGCATATTTATGATTACCACTGTATTATATATTGCAGTCTAATATTCTAATTACTTCCAAATCAATCCCATTTTCCATGAGCTAGTGGCTTATCTATACATATTCTCCATAGATACCTCAGCACATGAGCCTAAAAGTTTTTCTTAAGGTACAGTTTGAGGACTTCCTGCATCAGAATCATCAGGGCTGTGTGTTACAATGCAGGTTCATAGGCCCTGCGGTGCACATTGGTTCAGGAATTCAAATATGTAAAAATTTGTACTCTGTAGATAATCTTTATGCACTCTATTTCAGAAAATCACTGGCATAGAAGGAACATGAAAGCAGGTCCTTTCTCTCACCAGGTCACCCATGACAGTGATAGTACTGAGTCCTGGGAAGGTCATTTTACACTCCAAGTCTTCCACAAAATGCCCTTACTAACCCACATTCAAAAGCATGAGGGCTGGCAAAGATGCATACAATAAGAACTTCCCCATCCCCCGCCCCTTTCGTAGACCAAATGTCTTCACCACTATCAAAATTGTCCAGGGAAAGTCTGAGACTTGCTTGACATGTTTTGCAAGTTGCAATTAAATATTCACAGAGCAAAAATCCCTGTGTAGCTCTTTGTTGTACATGAATTACGTGCAAAGGGTATATTACAGCAGGCAATGAGCGTTTCTTAGACTACATCTTATTACCCGTGAAACCTGCCCCTCTGAAGTGTGAGCAGCTGCTTCTCTTCTTTCTGTGTGTGCTTGACCTACAATTCCTCCATGTCTAAGCCTCTCCAGAGGTCTCCATCATAATGAGTTAAGTTCAATGGACACGTATGCTGTTTCACCTGTTAAGAACACACTTCCTTCCCAGAGCACGCTCCTATCTTTCATCAACACTGAACAACACGCTTGCTCTAGAAGCTTTTTCTTCTCTTCTTCCCCCAGCCCCCCACCAAGCTGCCTGAGGTCGGTCCTATGAATCCTCCCTTCCTTCCTGCTTTCTGTCCCCAGGAAAACAGCATTGAATGTCCCTATTTATACACATGTCTGTAACATATGCTCAGGCAAACTGGCATTTGCCTTAGTTTCTCCAAGGGCCATGATGTTCACATGAGAGGGAGCTATCTGGCACTTCCTGTGAAATACGTAATAAAACCCAACTCCACATTCTGTGCAACAATTAGCTCTGGGCCTCTGTGCAGGGTGAGGGTTTGATCCATGCTTCTGACTGCTCAGTGACTGTTATTCTTCCTTCACCTTATGATGCATAGAATGGAAATGCTTCCTTTCACCCACAGAATGAAACTCCGTTTCCCCAAGTGTTAATTTTATTAAACCAGGCAAACCAAGTTAATGTGAGTCCATCACTATGAGTCAGCCTCATAGCTCACATCAAGTAGACTCATGCAGGCTTTTTCTTTTCTTTTTTTTTTTTTTTCTCCCACAGCCTATTTTTTAAAACCCTCTGTAAATACATTTAATAATCAGTTGGTAGATTATCATACAAAACTAGTCTTAACTAAATTTGAATTCAATCTTTATTTGAGGCAGTGATAGCTAATATTGACTGTTGCATAGAATTATGAGAAACCCCTGAGCAGTCAGCTCCAGTGGAGCCTAGATCTATTTTTTAAAACCAGTTATTGATTTCTGCAAATAGGCTTTCCTTGAGGCTCCAGCTGATCATGGTCTTTAGGTGAAGTGTGGTAAGTTGATGATGGATAGTGAGGGCGAGTACATTTTCCCTTTGTTCATCTACATTCTTATTAATAATAATATCTTTCATTTATAACTCCTTTCATCCCCGAGCATCGTGAAGTGCTTAGTGGATGTAATGATGCTGTATGGAGAAATCCATCACCCACCCCGCGGCCGAAACGCTGCAGTTGTCTAGCTTTACTGCCTGGCTGCACTGCAGCTTGGGGACACCAGGAGGAAGTCAATGGACAGCCAAAGCTATTCTAAGCAGATAATTGCAGGGAACTAGACTGCAGTGGGACTAAACCCCTTGACCTAACACTCACCAGTGTTTGGAGGGCTCTGCACCTGCTTATAGCACTGAGTCCCAAAACTGTTGCACCAGGTCAGGGTTGCAGTGGAGAGGTTATCTTGAAGAGCTAACTCATCTGAGAATAGTGTCTCAGCGCTCCCCTTCCAAAAAAATAAAGATGCCAAAATGCATGCGATCAAGCCGATGGGTGTCATGCATGTACAAATAACTCGCTTGCTTCTCCCCATGAGCAGGCTCAGCAGAAACAGCATTCCCTGTCTTGCTAGCAAGAGCCCACGATTCCAAGCATTTCCTCTCCTATGCTCCTGTTTCTTGTCTCTCTTAATTGCAAAAGGAAAATATGATGGTCTGGCTCTGTGGAATTAATGGGTAAGCCTTAAAGGGAAGGATTAATTTAGGTTAAGTGTCTTTGCCACTTATTGATTGTGTGACTTTGGCTTAGTGGCTTTCTGTTAGTATTCCATGAATGATATTTTTCCATGGTGAGTGACCAAAATCGCATCCAAAAGGCAGAGGTCCATCTTTGAACCCTCTGTGATTAATATTTTTCTGGATTTTTGTTCCATCTTGGTTGGGTGGCACATTATAGATATTTTAAAATGTGTTGGAATGAGTACACATGGAAAGACAGTGGAATAAGACACACTGGAGACACCAAAAGATGGGAGGATAGGAGGGAGGTGAGGGGTTAAAAAATATTACCTATTGGGTAAAAAGTTCACCATTTGCATGGTGATCACACTAAAAGCCCAGATTTCACCACTACACTGCCTATGTATGTAACAAAACTGCAGTTGTATTTCTAAATCTGCATTTTTAATATGTTGGTTGGTTAAAAAGTAAAATAAAAAACAGAAGAAAGGCATGAATGGGAAAGAATGATGAGTTCATCCATTAAGTTTCCCTTCACAAAAGTGTGTCATCAGGACTCACAGGTTATTTCAGGTGTTTACTGTATGAGGTCATTTTTCTCATCATTTGGATATCTTCTGAAACTCCACTTTCTCCAGAAAAATTTGTCATCTCCATCAGCAAGAAAACTGCTGACCCCTCTGTCCACTCATAACCAAAGATCACATGATGAGTTCCTCAGGCTCTACTGCAAATTAGTGACCCAGATTCTTCCCACCCCAAGCCAGTCACCGACTGAATACCTCGTAGGGTGTCAGTCCCTTTCTCTCATTCAGGACTTAGCTTAATGGCTCTACTCTCCTGTTTGACCTATCCATGTGTATTCAGATCACTACATGTGCTTAGAAAGCGACCCTTAAAGACTGAGCATCCAGTCTGCTTTGCTCTGCAGCACAGGGATCAGCACACTGCCAAGTCACAGGCAAGTGGGGCTTAAATGTCCCCTGATGCCAACGATTGAGGGTGTGCTATTTTGCTGTGCTCACTAGGTGCAGATTGTTTTCGACCAGCTCAGTATTGGCTGTGTGAGCAAGACACTGGCTTAATTACCTTTCCTAATGGCTGATAAGAATCAAAAGATGGGTGAGCTAGAATGCTGAGCAGCACCAGCTGCCATTTCCCATTTCCTTGCTGTCCCGAGCCTTGTCCATGACAGACATTAGAAATGACATCCAGTTATCGCCACTTTTTCTTCAATGACATGTGGCTCATACCTTTAAGTGAGCAAGCGTCTCCCTCCTGCCCGTGGCATAGGAGGAAGCCTTTTACTCCCTGCCCATTTGATTATCCTGTCTCCAGCTGATATAGCAAAGCTCACTGTTATTGATCAAGTCTTACCTACAACCATGCTGATCACACCGGACAAATGAGTCTTCTGTTTGTGAACTGGGGTGTATCACAGAAATGTTGGACTATGAAACAGATCTCCTTGAATAGAAGCATACCGTGAGGGCTCTCTCTTGGGGTGTCCGTTTGAGGTGGGCTGTTTATGAAAAACGTTTCTTTCCTATCTGGACTTAGGAGTTATTTCTAGGAAAATGTTCTCGCCTAAAAGATTGAGGAAAAACAATTCACCATCAGAAGTCAACGACCTCCACACGGCATTGTGTTCATTCTCTTACCTGTATGTACCCTCTTACAAGACTGAGAGCTCCACAAGGTCCCGACAAGGACCATGTCATCTCAATGCCGAATTCAGTGTCTGCTCCATGGGAACGCTTGGAGTGGCTATTGAATGGCTGAAGGAATGAAGTAAGGAGTGGAAGAGTTTTGGAATAAACATAGAAATGAACACATCAATGAATGAGCAAGGTTGCTGTGTATTTGAGGTTAAATGCCCTGTCTTGTCATAGGCATTGATCAGTCAGTTAAAATCTCTGAGAGTCTATGTATGCCAAGTGGGAAGGAGAAAAAAATTAAAATCCACTCTTTGCCAAGGTCACTCTTTTAAGATTTTTCAAAAAACCTAGAAAAAAAAGGTTTCTTACTGGGATTTGTTGTAATTTGTGTATACCAAACCAAACGTTACAAGAAAAGCATTGTGGGATTTCCCCCTCTGGGAAAGCTGCTTTTCCTCTCCTGGATTCCATACTTCCATCCCCTTCCACACTCCCTTCCCGGAAGCTTGCTTTCCTCTTCTCCTTTTTCTCTTTCTCTACCTAAATAAATCACTTTTCTGCCAAAAAAAAGCATTGCTTTTCTATATCATTAAGTCTTTTTTTTAAACATGAAATTGTTTGGTCTTATCCCATAGCTCAGAAAAATTACTCTCTCATGTGTACAGGTACCAGTCAAGAACTGACCTGTGTCAGCTTATTTTGATCCATCTTGAAAATCCCTCCTCTTTGCTCACTTTTTCTCTAATCCTGAGTTCCCAGAAAAGGAAAGGAAGAGAAAGGATCCCAGCTGCCTGCTCTGCAGTACAGACAGCTCAGGAGAGATGGAGCCACCAGCTAAACTGCTTCCAGGGCCAGTGGCCCTCTGCCCCTCTCAGTACTGAGCCAACGTCTCAGGAGGCTTCTGAACTGGGATAATCCACTTCAAGTAGAGACTGAAAAATAGAAACAAGTTGGATTAAAGACATTCAAAAGGGTTGAAGTGGGCTATAGCAGACAGCCATGCAGAGTGTCTGTGGGTGAAGGGAGGGAAGACGCATGGAGAAGAAGGCAGAGTGCAGCTGAGGTGGGCTTGCAATCCATCGCAATCCAGGGAGGCCACACCTCCAGCCTGACTCATTGAGATGGGCCTACTGTTTCTGAAACTGTCTTTCTATGTATATTTATGTAGAATACCCAGCATCCCTGCAAGGAGCTACTGCTTGTTATTTTGACTGATTACAGGCGAGTGACTGCATTGTAATGGCAGCAGCCACTCATTAGCTCTGGCGAGCTAGCTAGACAGAAACCATCAGCTCATTCCGACCACATCCGCCCCTGGAGGTGAATATTCAACAGGAATTGATCTCCTTAATGAGAACACAGCCTGTGCTGCTTCGATTAGCAGCAGTGGAATTTTAAATAGTTAATTATGACAAAGGGTCAGCATGTGCATATGTGCACTGGGGAGCACACCTGTGTGTGTGTGGTTGAGTGGACCCTTAGCTGGTATGTGGGCCGGGGCTTCATAGAACATTCAGGGAGAACAATTCCGGAGAATGACACGGGGCTCCCAGTGTTTGCACCAGGAGTGGACCTTCCTATCAAGAAATTCCTAGAAGGAAGCCCTGGAATATGCACTCTCCCCTCTGTGCCCATAGGGATACCCAGAGATGTTCTCCATGGTACTCTGCCCAATGTCCCTTTCCTGTGACAGACAAGCCCAGGGAACATCATGGTTGATGAAGATGGATGTTGTAGTCTAGGAGGGCAGATCTGTCTGTTCAAAACAAAATAGCCCCTTTCTTCTAAAACTTAGCTGGAAGACCTTCCCCAAACCCAATGAACATAATTAAGAATAGGCCGAAATGGACAAGAAGACATGATAATTGATTGTGGTCTTTCTGCCTGGCAGCTGCACTTAATTAACCTTTAGATTCAAATGTCAAGTGGTGTCTGCATGGAGAGGCACGGAGAATAGGCCGCCTGACCCTACTTCTCTGGCTTACTGGAAGGGACTGGTTCAGAGGTCACCTTGGGGCTGGGCCTCAATGATCTTACCTCTGGTTTCACCCCGACATCACTCAGATTCCTGGAGTTTCTTCTCAAATCCTGAAGGACACAAGAATTTCTCCCATGTGGTGGTTTTACTGCAGTCTGGTCTGCAGGGTTAAGTCACTACCCTGCAAACGGAGTCCATTACTTGGGTTCTTCTTAGCCTGGCTTTTCAAAAGGCAACCAAAGCCACAATCCACAGGCCAGGTGTCATGTGTCCAGGAAACAAAAGCAAGACAGTCCTGCTCTGGTCTCTTTTGTCTCACCAGCCTGCAGAGATCATAATCACCCACAGTAACATCATCTTTGAGAACAAAGCCCAGAGAATGTGAGGATTATAGGTGAGCACAGGGGATTTGGGACTCTGTTCAAGCTTAGTCCACAAACTGAAAAAGCAGGAGCAGAGTCAGTGTCTCAGTATCATCCCTGCGGCTCCTGGGAGTGGCACACAGAGCTTTGGTTTTGTCAGTCCTCATTTAAGGACTGACCCTGGCGAAGCGGCATCAGCTGCAGCCGTCTTTGAGGCATGTTGCTGGGGGACGACACAGCGTGTGCCTCAGGGTACACGGGGCCATAGGTGATGCTGTGTGCCCCCACACACTCCTGCCATCTGGGATCAGCAAGAGGCTGTTTCCAGCATGAGCCCAGTCGGAGCTCTTTATACTGCACGGCTTCTCAAGGGCTGGTGTGAAACCAGCAACCACACAATGGACTGGCTGACCTCTCAATAGAGTGTGGAGCACAATCCCTTTTCCTTCTATCCCATTGGTCATCTGGCTTCAAAAGGGGGTCGGATTTCCGATCTACAAAAGGGCACGTCTGAATTGATGTGCATTTTGGAGAGGAGGCAGGTAGTAGTGTTTCTGGGGATGTTGTGCCTATTCTGTCTGGCCACATTTCAAAAGAAGAAAAGAGAGAAGGAAAGAAAGAACACAAAGAAGGAGAAAAAGGAAATAAAAAAGACAAAAGAGGAGAAAGAATACACACACACACATACTTACATACTGCAGCACTTTCTTTCTTCCTCCTGCACCCACTTTTGGACCCCGAAGTTTCTCTATTCAGTGTACATTTCAATACAGGGCCTAACTCTTTGCTCCAAATCAGTTATGTTTTCTGTTCCTTAATGATGTTTTCAAAAGGAAAACAACAACCCTAGCTACCAGACTTGTGAATAAGAGTGGGGTTACTTTTAACCCAAAGGAAAGCTATGGCGGGAACACAGTCTCACAACCAAGAGAGCTCTCACCCTTCAGAAGACACCATCCTCCCTGCCTGTACAGCCCTCTTGCTGTGGCTGCAGGCACCAAGAGCGGATGCCCTGCTCCCAGAGTGCTACCACAGAAGTGTCCTCGGAGAAAAATGCTTAGACGACATGGGACCTGCAACCTGTGACACAGAGAGCCAGCTCTTTCTTTGTAGCAGTTGTACAGTTTCTGTGAAACTGAATACTGACATTGAAAATGACTCCTGGTCAGTGATTCCTTGATCACTCCTAGAGTGTGTATGTTATTATTCCTCCAATTGCTAGCAAGCACTGAGACTGGTGGACTCAGCTTTCTGCTGGAATTTGGGTATAACAAGCATCTGTATCATAAATAAGCATCAAAGATATAAAGTATAATCTAAGGAAGAGAAGAGTCCTAATGGTGGTTCTGAAGTATTAAATTACCTAAGAATCACCTAGGGAGCCTATTATGGACTGACTGTGTTCCCCCAAAATTCACATGTCAAACCCCTAGTCCCAGTGTGATGGTGTTCGAAGGAAGGTTATGAGGGTGGAGCCCTCACAAGTGGGATTAGTGCCCTTACAAAAGAAGAGACAGAAAATCAATTATTGTCTTCTTTCTGCCACATGCGCACACTGAAGGATGATGGCTACCTGTAAGCCAGGAAGAGAGACCTTATCAAGAATCCAACCCTGCAGGCACCTTGATCATGCACTGCCAACCTCCAGAACTGTGAAAAATCAATGTTTATTGCTTAAGCCATCCAGTTCACAGCCTGAGCAAAGTCAGAGCTTGTTAAAAACACCAATTTCAAGGCATTGCCCTCAAAGATTCTGATTTATTAGACCTGAAGTTGGGCTACTCTTTTCTGAGGACATTTTTCCAATATCTCTTTGGACCAGGAACATAGGCCTCATTATAAAGGAGCAGATGGGCCAGAATTCCTAGGATGTTGTATGATTGTGGTTGCCTGTGAGGATGTTTGTGTACACATGCAGGACCAGTGGAGTGTGCTGAAATAGGCTGTGGAGACATCCCTTCTCTCTCTCCTTTTTATTAACTGTGATAGACACTGAATACGCAGGCAAAGTTTCTAAAATGGCCTACTAAAGATGTCCCATCCTAAATCCAGGTATCTGTGAATATAATGAGATATCACTCTTTGATTATGTTATGTTCTACAGCACAGTTTACCGTAAAATAGGAAGAACATCCCTGATTATCGAAGTGGGCCCAGTGTCGTCATAGGAGCCCTTAAAAGCAAGGAACTTTCTCCAGCTGGTGACAGAAGGGGACATCAAAGAGAGTTGAAGTACCAGGAGAAATTGACAGGCCTTTGCTGGCTTTGAAGACGAAGGGAGCTTATATCAAGGAATGCCCACAAGCAGCCCCTGGTCAACAGCCAGCAAGGAATCAAGGACTTCAGTCCCATGACTTCCAGGAACTGAATTCAACCAATGAGCTTAAGAAAGTTGGAAGCAGAGCTTCTCCAGGGCCCCCAGATAAGAGCCCAGGCTGTTCGACCCCTTGACTTCAACCTTGTGAGACCCAAAACAGAGAACCTAGCTAATCCCACCTGGCTTCTGACCCACAGAACTGTGATAAAATAAACTGGCCTAAGCACTGCATTTTTGGTAATTTCTTACACAGCAATAGAAAATGACTACACTTCAGAAATATCAAATGAAGAAAATAAAGCCCTGTTCTTCAGAATCTCACAATGCAAGAGAGACTGAGGATGTACAGCCAATTAATATGTAAGCATTTATTAAATGAATGGGCACAAGGAGCCATGGATGTGGAAAAGGGCTTATTCTTGCTTGATGTGCTGGGGGTGATGGGAGCTCAGCAAAGCTGTCTCAGAGAAGGCAATGTGTGGGCTGGGTCTTGGAGGAGGCATGGGATTTGTTAGGGATGGGGAAGATATTGCAGGAGGAAACCACAGGAACAAGGCAGAGTGGTCTGGAGGTGTTTGTCACAAGTGGGGAAGAGGAACCAAGATCAGTTGCAGCTGGAGCTTGTCATACATAAATGGTGACCAGAGACGATTTTGGAAAGTTAGGCAGCAGTCAGGATGTGAAAGGATTTTTCACTCCAGGCCAAAAAATATTGAGCAATATCTTGCTTTTATGATAGGGAGTCCTAGGTGTTGGTAAGCAGGAGTGTGACTAGTCACATTTGTTTTTCTACTTGGCTTCCCGGTGCACAGAATTTGATTAATCATAATTATGAGTTCATGTCACATTCTCATGACTGCTATGTGCAATGACTTTCCTTCTCTTCCTCCCTCCCTCCCTTCCTTCCTTCCTTCCTTATATAATGCATACTTTCTAACACTCTACCCAACACAGAAGCCAAAACACTGACAATTTATATCTACTGGTGTGTGTCCTCCCTCTTCTATCTCTATCTATTGATCAATTCATCTATCACTCTATCAGTCAATCTATTTTCCAACCTGCCTATCTATCTGGTATTGTCAGATCTACATAAGTTATTACCTGCACATTGTTTAGGTTTCTTTTTTAATTTAGAAGAGAACATTATGCTGTTTGTACTCTTTTGTATTTGTAACTGCATTTGCTAACCTTAATTCTATGTGTTGCCTGTAGATGAATTTCATCCATTTTGATTGTTGTACATTATTCCATTGAGGGCACACACTGATAAATTTCTTCATTCCTCTACTCTTCTGTCTGTGGGGATTTGGGAGGATTATGCAAGAGTTCTCTTAATAGAAAATATGGCACCAATACTAGGACAGTAGATGTGGGTTGAAGAAGAGAGGGAAGGCTTGAGACTTAGATAAACTGGCTATGACCAATATTCAAAATGTCTACCCTGAAAAATATTTGTGTTCAGTTCAGATTAAAACTACATACTTCTTTCTCTCTCCTCCTACTGGGGCACATGCTGTGCTCATGTAAATGCAACCTTGCAGCTTGTCTCCTTAGGACAGAGCAGAGCCTGTAGGTCACTGTAGCAGGACATTGGGTGCATCACAGAATGAAGGTAAATGACTGTCTCCTGCATGGACATACAGTCTGGACCACAGCCTCTGGACTCTGCTGACAGGTGGCTAGTGATACTTGAGTGAGCTGTGAGGCCTTTGGTGCTGCCCTGCCCTTCCTTCATGGGAAAGAAACCTGTGGTGGAAACATTACCTTGAGGTGGAGAAGCAGCAGGCACAGCATGGAATATCTTGAGTAGCTATAGTTGAAACAGATTCCTATAACAAAAGACAGATTAACAAGAAAAAAAGAAGCAGTTTAACAACATGCGTATTTCATATACACACGAGAGCCACCTAGGGAATGAGCAGTTCTCTAAGAGGTGGCTTTTGAATTCCAGCTTATATAGCATCTTCAAGAACAGTAAATTTTTAGAGAAGTGACAAGATGATGGAAAAGGACTTTGATTCTAGGGGCAGCAACTTGTGGGCAGGCAAATAACTACCAGATAAATCCCAGTTAGTAAAGCTTGTTCGAATAGATTCCTCTGGTATCATCTCCAGAAGATAAGGATGAAAAGTTGTCTTCAGTGGTTAACTTTCATTTTTCCTGGCGTGGTGGTGGGAGGAGAAGCAGGGTTCCCTTTGTCTTTGTAAATCTATATCCTACTTTTAGGCAAATAGAGGGAGGCAGAGAGCTGTCCTGCATCTGTTTCCTCTTAATGGTCTTCAGCTCAACAATTCTTCATATTCTGAGGTGGCAAATTTTGGTCTCTTACCTAGCCTAATTGGTGAGAATTGGAATTGATTATAGCACTGTGCTTCTCTGACACTGGCCCAAGACCAATTCATCACCTGCAGCAGATACAAATAAATCCCACCTCGAGGATTCAGTGGAATACAGGGCTCTCCTTCACTTATTGTCCTAAGGCATGCAGAAGAACCTGACTATACACTGTTGAGTGTGGCGTTATGTGGAGGTAGACTGAATGGCACTTTTGACCATCTCCCCCAAAAAACATTGCGAACAGGAGTGGTATAAGAGAGATTTCCAATGCTTAATTTTTATTAAAAGTTATCGTTACATTTAATTCCTTCTGTCAAGTAGACAATTATGCTTACGATGAGTAATTATCTTTATCATCCTTAAATACTTCATCTTCAAAGAAAATGTTTAAATAACTCTTTGTAAGAAAAATATGATACGCAGTACTGAGTTTCATTTAATAAAGTTTGGCATTATGATAGGGCTGGCATTAATTGGATATGTGCATTGTTTAAGCTAGTCTTTCTGAATTTATTGCATTATTTTAAACATTTCATTTTTGAAATATTGTATACCAACCAAAAAGTGACTTAGGTCATGAAAAAGAAAATGTTCTTGTGTTTTTTTAATCCAAGAGAGGTTTTACCTGGAAAAAGTTAGCTGCCTTTTTTTTCTGTGAGGCAGAGTCCCTATGGCGTGGGGAAGTTAAGTGGGCTTCACAAGGAAAAATGGTTCTAGTATCAGTTCTACCACCACATAATCAAGTGACCGAGAATCAGTTACATAACCTCTCCTTGTTTTCTTGTTGCAGAATGAGGGGTAGATTTAATAACTCTGGTGCCATGTCCCATGAGAGGTGGCAGACCAGTTTAGATGCAGAGAGATGTGCAAAGTCCTTTGGGAAGGGAGCCACTGAGAGTCTGTGCAGAACGCTAGGAATATCCAGGGTGCTGTGGGAAAGTCCCAGTACAGACCACTTTTTATTTGAGTTGGTTCCAAGTCTTTGCTATTGTGATACTTCTATTTCTGGATCCTTGAGGAATCGCAACCCTGTCTTCCAGAATGGCTGAACTAATTTACACTCTCACCAACAGTGTAAAAGTGTTCCTATTTCTCCACATCTCTCCAGCATCTGCTGTCTCCAGAGTTTTTTTTTTTAATTTTTATTTTTTATTGTACTTTGGGCTCTGGGGTACATGTGCACATCCTGTATCCTGCAGGATTGTTGCATAGGCACATACATACCATGGTGGTTTGCTGTCTCAATCTCCACCCACCCTCATCGCCTATAACAGGCATTTCTCCCAGTGTTATCGTTTATCCCTCCCCATCCTCCCCCCGGCTGTAATGATTGCCATTCTAACTGGTGTGAGATGGTATCTCAATGTGGTTTCATTTGCATTTCTCTAATGACCAGTGATGATAAGCATTTTTTCATATATTTGTTGGCTGATAGATGTCTTCTTTTTGAAAAGTGTCTGTTCATATCCTTCACCCACTTTTTGATGGGGTTGTTTCTTTCTTGTAAATTGGTTTAAGTTCTTTGTGGATGCTGGATATTAGCCCTTTGTCAGATGGGTAGATTGCAAAAATTTTTTCCCATTCTGTTGGTTGCTAGTTCATTCTAATGATGGTTTCTTTTGCTGTGCAGAAGCTCTGAAGTTTCATTAGATCCCATTTGCCTATTTTGCCTTTTGTTGCCAATGCTTTTGGTGTTCTAGTCATGAAGTCCTTGCCTATGCCTATATCCTGAATGATATTACCTAGGTTTTCTTCTAGGGTTTTTATGGTGTTAGGTCTTATGTTTAAATCTTTAATCCATCTAGAGTTAATTTTTGTATAAGGTGTAAGGAAGGGGTCCAGTTTCAGCTTTCTGCACATAGTTAGCCAGTTTTCCCAACACCATTTATTAAACAGGGAATTCTTTCCCCATTGTTTTTGTCAGGTTTGTCAAAGGTCAGATGGTTGTAGATGTGTGGCATTATGTAGTCAACTTTTATAGAGCCTTTTAATGCATGTTATTTTATTTGACTTCAACTATTGTATAAAATATGCAGAAGAGAGAGGTACTGTTAGTCTTATTTGCAGATAAGCACACTGGGCTAGGCATGGCTAAATGACTTGCCAGCTTCCATCAGAGATTGGGACTGTAAATAGTGGCTCCTGACTGCCCGTCTTCCTGCTTTACCCCAAAGATAATTGACTCCAGCTTCCTAACAAATACAAGGATCACTATTTTAACAATATCTCTAGAAAAAAAGAGAAATCACTGTTCATTCTGTTTTTAAATAACTTTAATTTTAGAAAGTTTTTCCTTAAATTGAGTATAGTCCTGCCTTCTGGAGCTTTACAGCATGTCAACTTGGGGTAAAATCATGGTATCTCAGAAACCTAAAAGGTCATTGATTCCAATTATCTACGCAATACATGAATCTACACCACAGGCTTCCCTCTGGATATTATTCAAGGCTTCAGCCTCAACACCTGCAATAACCAGAGATAGTGAGTGGGACTCACTTCTCTCACACTGGCTCTCGCTATTTTGCATAGCTGTGACTAAGACTTTCTTCTATTATGAAGTTGAAATCAGGTCCTCTGTATCTACCGCTCTCAAACATCATGCTACCACTTAGACTCTGTAGAAAGAGCCTGATCCCATTTGCTTGATGCAAATTTTTCAGGTTTCCTTGATTTAGCAACAGACAAGGTCTCTACTGAATATTCTTGTCTCCATGTTTACCCTGACAGATTCTTATTTTCTTAAATAACATGGTTTTAAGAACTCTTCCCTGGCTTGCTTGTACTGCTCTGGGCATAGCTTGCAACAGTTTACCTACATCTTTCTAAAAAACTTGCAGGTAGTGTACTACCAATTATGTTTTGCAAGTTCGGGTTGACTTTGTTTTAAGCTGTCTGATTATGTGAACTTATTAGGAACTTACACAACTAAATTCCCTATTGATCGTTTCAAATGCTGGAGTTAAGTTTCTTGTTCCTCATCTTCTATTTTGCAGTTATTTCAGGATTTAGTGGCATGGCTTTCTATTTTTCTCCCTTAAATATCAACTTGGCAAAGACTAGCTCATAATTCTAGCTTCTTGAGATATTTTTGCATCCTGCTTTTAATCTTCCAATTTATTTACTATTTCACTTGGCTTCACATCATCCCTACTTTTTGATAATTATGCTTTTTATATCTTTATTTAGCACATTGATAGAAATATTAAAAAGGATAAGGCTAAAGACAAAATCTTAAAATTATCACTAAAGACTTCCTTCTACATCACCACTAATTCATTAATCAAAGAACTTTTGGTCACAGTTATTAAGTTAATTACAGATTCACTCCATAAAGCTGTGATCCAGTCTGTATTTCTTTATTGTGTTACAAGAATACTTTAATAATGCTTCAAATATTTGAAGACTCTTTCACTTCTTACCAGTGTTCTCAATTCCGAGCTGCCTTCTCCTGCATTTAGAATTTGCAGATTTATTTGTTCAATCATTTATTCACCAATTATCCATTGTCAAATAATGACAGACACTTTCTGTATAGCGAACATTCTTCTAGATGCTGGAGTGACAAAGCTCTGATCCCTGGCAGCCCTCTTGTAGATTGACACAGCAAGAGCAGAAAGAAGGACATGTGCTGTGACAGAGGTGTGAGCACACTGCTCCCCCAGAAGCCAGTTCCCTGGTGGAGGAGTTGGGCTCTCTGTGGAGGAGACTTCCGAGCTGTTCGTTGAAGAGTGGACAGGACAGTGGGGATTCAAAATGCAAAGGCATCGCAAGAAGGGCTTGGCTGTGGGAAACTCTTTGGTTATATTACAGGATATAAAAAGGGGCTGGGGGAGGTGAAACTTTCAAGGGTTCCTCAAATAGCTAAATTTCTGACCTCTTACCATTCTGGGCATTCTCCACTGAATGCTTTCTAATGGCATCTAGAACTGAAGACAGCAGATACCCCAGGGGTCTCCAGCCTCTGGGCTGTGGACCAGTCCCAGTCCATGCCCTGTTAGGAACTGGGCTGCACAGCAGGTGAGTGGCCAGCAGTGATCATTATTGCCGGAGCCCTACCTCCTGTCAGATCAGCGGCACCATTAGATTCTCATAGGAGCGCAAACCCTATTGTGAATTACACGTGAGGGATCTAGGTTGCACTCCTTATGAGATTCGAACTAATGCCTGATGATTTGAGGTGAAACGGTTTCATTCCCCACACCCACCTCATTCATAGAAAAATTGTCTTCCATGAAATCAATCCCTGATGCCAAAAACACTGGGGACTGCTTCTCTATACTGTCCAGCTTGTGCAATACAGAGTTGACTAACACTTCACTTGGTCTGAATACTATATGGCTACTGAATTAAATTGCCTGGGCTCTTTGAACTTTGACTCCTAAATTAGGTAGATCAATCTTGTATCAGTACAGTTGATTTTAGGAACCAAAGTCCCAGCTTTCCTTAATGTGTTCCTGGAAATACCAACTTGTTATATTTGAACAGACTGTGAACATCTTTTTAATTCAATTGTTTTGTTACCTTTGTTAGCTCTTCCAAATATGTACCATTGCATTTTAACAAGCAAGTATTTATGTCTGTTTACTTGCAACACTTGAAGTTCCCTGAGGTCAGGGATTGTATCTACATAGGGTAGAGACAGCGTTTATTTTTCTTGAAAGGATAAAGAGTAAATAAATCTGAATCTAAATCATTGTTCTCTGCTAAATAGAACTCAAGAATGAATTCAAACCCATGGGACATGTCCATACATGTAGACTTAAGTAACCTGGAAGGTTAAATACGTGTAAATAATCAAAACTTTTGAAACAGATGTCAAATAGAGATTAATCCGTGTCAGCCCATGTCCATGCTACTTACTGTCCTTAGTAATGTAGAAAATTGCCCAATCTTCTTGCTGTGACTTCTTAGTCGGGTGTGTTTATGTGCAGATCTTTCCTATTACCAGATATATTAGGTTGGGCTCCATGAAAACTGACTCTCAGATGGAGGCTTTTCTGCATAAAGTGCATTAGGGAGTACTGTTAGGAAGAACACCTGTAAAGCGGAAGGGGATCAGAATTGGCTGAAAGAAATAGTGGACATTGGTGGAGTCATATCAGAGGTCTCGTCAGTCCTGGGGAGACTCTGGTGCAGTAATGGCCTTCAAAGCTGCCACCAGACAAAGGGAGGATGAAAGATCTTTCCACTCCCATATAGCCCTAGTCCCGTAAGTGGGCTGTGCCTGTAAAGGGGGTGACCTCGAATGAGGCAGCTTTCATTCACTGAGGACAATTCTCATAGAGAGGCTCAGTGGGGAGCCTTCCACAGCTAATATTCCTGACCTGGAGAAGTATGTGTTTCTTTCCCAAAGGGGAATGTGGGACCTGCATCATGGCATCCACCACATCAGGAAAAAAAAAAAAATCGGAAAAGCATCTCCCAAGCACAACCTTGGTTCCCTTCTGAAATTGTGCTTTGATTTTGAAGGAAGGCATGCCTTTCACATCTCTTTCCCATTTCCATTTTAGTTGTTTACCTGACAGTAGTGATGCACCATAATCAATTGTCAACTCTTTGTGATTCACCCACTTTCTTGCTCCACTAAGTCAGAAGTGGCTAATACTGTGGAAGGGCTGAGCTGAATTCTGTAGCCAATGGAATGACCCAGGGATTCTTGGTCACTGATGCTATTTTAAAGCCATCTTTCTGCCCAAAAGGCTTGAAAAACTGAAGACCCGTAGTGGAAGGTGAAAACCTTGGAGAATCTGAGAGCTTCCAATGCAAGTAGCCATACTACAAGATCCCAACGATGAGACAGCTCTGTTGACACCGTACCTTCAGTGCACTGGAAGCATTTGCAGACTTGTGTCTGTCTTCGTGGAATTCTCCATGTCTGTGAAGATATAAAACATACATGTACAATGGCCCCAAAGTACAGGACAATATAGCCGAGGAAAGCATAAACCATTTTCCCCACAACCCTTTGTTCTAAAATTACCATTCGTGTATCAAATGAAAAAGGCTGAGTGATCTGGCCACAGGAAGGCGTGATATATGCACCAACTATTCAAAATGTCTATGCCTGCGTCTTTGCACCGGTCTGTGTGGGCCTGGGTCTGCTGCCATCAGACATTCAACTTTTTCTGGCCTAATTTC
The DNA here is from genome assembly GCF_009761245.1 of Sapajus apella. Classification (NCBI taxonomy): domain Eukaryota; kingdom Metazoa; phylum Chordata; class Mammalia; order Primates; family Cebidae; genus Sapajus; species Sapajus apella. The sequence goes on from NW_022436956.1 coordinate 2,319,798, forward strand.
TTTGTCTCTCTGTGTGCCTTCTATTTCAATAAAAGACTGAAAGAGAATAAAAATGCACAGTAAGAATAAGCACGTGCCTTTGGGAGGCCAAGGCGGGTGGATCACGAGGTCAAGAGATCAAGACCATCCTGGTCAACACGGTGAAACCCCGTCTGTACTAAAAATACAAAACATTAGCTGGGCATGGTGGTGCGTGCCTGTAGTCCCAGCTACTCAGGAGGCTGAGGCAGGAGAATTGCCTGAACCCAGGAGGCGGAGGTTGCGGTGAGCCGAGATCGCGCCATTGCACTCCAGCCTGGGTAACAAGAGTGAAGCTCCATCTCAAAAAAAAAAAGAATAAGTACGTGCATCCCAGCCAGCTTCTACAAGCAATTCTAGTTTTAAGCTTTACCTGTGAAGGCTCAAACACCTTTGAAGGCTCAGTTCCCCACCCTGCCTTCCAAAGGAGCGGAGATTGTGTCTCAGGACAGGTTCATTAACAAATTAATAGAATAATCAGCAGGGCTTTGTGTGCATTTTGGAGATAAAAAACTGGTAACAGCATTCTTTGACTCTTTAATGGGGTGATAAGCACCAAGTATCTGCTCTGTGGCTGAGCTAATCACACAGATAAGGGAGGTTAAATCAATCCAGAGTTCCTCTGAGGTCATTTGTAGATGGAGCTGTTTCCTGCAGCAGCATAAAGAGCTCAGGTATTTTGAATATAACAAGGAATTGCTAAAATAAGTGGAGGATAGGGGCAACAAACTCTAAAACAGGTTGCACTGTGCTGTGTGGGACAAAGTCCCCAAGGCCACAGTCTGTGGGGATGCACCTGTATGGCTGCCTGATAGGTCTGGGGAAAATAATGCTTTGGGGGATGTCTCCTCTTAAACTGGTTTGACATCTGGTCTCAAAGTCTGGAAAGAAAAGGACTTTTCCTCTCTTACCTTTCCCCTCTCCTGTTTTAAATTAAGTGCATATGATTGCTTTAAAGAGTGAAGGATTAACAGTTCTGGTATTTTGCAGATTATTAAGCAGAACTCCTGCTTAAGCCACAAGCACTATACCAGCCTGGGTGGCCCAATGACAGGTCTATGCATGAGCCTACGGCATTCTGACATAATCTTCCTGGCCAGCACTTTGTGCCCAGCTATCCTGGGGCACTGCTCCTGCTGGGATAGAAGGCAGGACCTGCAGTGTGATGGGGCAGGTGTTGTCAGGCCAATGTCTAGACGTTCACACCTCACAGTGCAGAAAGGTGCTGCAACAATTCTAGCAGAAAAAGTGGAAGTGGCAGACATGTGGGACCAGGGAAGGGCACTGGGCACCTTCTAAATGGTGTGAGTTTCATATAGTTCTGGCCAGTGCGACATGGTACGGCCAGCGACTTTCGACTTTCAACAGCACCCTACAGAAAAACCCACGCAAAATTTCCAAGTTATTAGTTACGATTGGGTTAACTGGACAACAAGTTATGATGGTTAAGCAAGATAGAACTTTCTTTCTTGATCCTTTAAAGAACTCACTTAAGGTCTTCCAGTTGTTGCAGGACTTTTCCTTAGCTCAGCTGAAGATGGGGTTCTCAGGCTCGCAGACAATTTGAATGATGAGTAAGATATGGTTTTATTGGGTGAAAAGGAAGAAAAGGGGGTAACAGGAACTCTCTCCTTGCGCTAGTCCAGAGTCCTGGCTAGAGTGCTTCTGGGCTGCAGCTTGAATCCTAGATTCCACACAGGATGAGAAGGGGCCAGGCTCCTCCCCATTGCAAATGGCTCCATCTCAGTAGGCAGGCTGGCTGGAGTTTCTCCAGGGACCTCCTCCCACCTGGCTGTCTCACAGTGACCCCAAGCCAGAAACCCAGGTCTCACTGCTCTGAGCACAATCCGTTCCCGCCTGCCCTTAGGATGGCTCTCCCTTCGAAGGCCACACTCCACTCAGAAGGAAAAGAGAAGGGCAAGGAAAAGAGATATCCTCCCTTTAAGAACTTGTCCTGGAAGCTACACACATCCCATGAACCTAAATTTAGACTGAGGGCCACAGCTAACCTGAAGGATGCTTGGAAATTCCAACAATTAGGGGCAAAAATAAAAATAGATCCTAGGAAACAAACAGCTGCCCCTGTCCCCCAAGGTCAGGGAGACACCCATCTTCTAATTGAAGGAGTTCATAAAAGTATGTGATTCAATTTTTAATTAGAAAGAAAAGCTTTTTTAAAAAAATATAGGATTCACAGAAAAGATAAGAAAAATCTGGATTAGATGCATTTACTATATTGATAAGTAATAGTTCTTTTTTTTTCTTGGATTGCTGAGCCGTCAGAAAGGGTAGTGTGAAAGTTGAGAATATATCTGTAGTCTCTAAGGAAAGGGTCATATTAAATTTTTTTTCCAAAATATGTTTTATCTGTGGAAATGCAGAGCAGATAAGCTGCACTTAAATGTAACCTGCCCTACTTCCCCACAGAGAAAAACTAGTGCCCAAGAGCTATGGAGTAGCAGGGGTGGAAAAGGAGAACAAAGATGTTAAGTGAAAAAGCATTAACGTAGACAGATATCTCAGAAACAGCATTTGCTGTATGTATCCACATCACATTTACTGTCATGTTACTACCAAGCAATGTGGGGGAATCATTCATTCTGGCTAGTTATTCTTTCATGCAGTTGTTCCACAATCAATCTTTTTAGAATCTCCTCTCCCCAGGAACTGTGGTTGGCAGTAGGGGTATGGTTGAAAACTGGGGCTAGAGACATTGAGTGAAGAGTCAAAGGTGCGGAAGCAGGCAGAGACTTCAATCTAACTTTGCATTTCATTCTAAACTTAGTGGGAAGCCATGAAGGTTTCCAAACAAGGGCGCGGCATTCTGAAAGCTTCGCAGGCTCACAGCTGCCACCAATGCTGAGAAAGGAGGGATGGGAGGGGTAAAGAGTGCAGGAGACCAGGTGGGCAGGACCATGATGTAAGCTAGTTCGGTGCAGTGGAGGGGATGGGAGGGCACTGGAGAAGTCCACAGAAGCTAGTGAGGGATAGAGTGGACCGAGATATCACAGCTCTTCATTTCTGTCTGGCGGATGGTGTTTGAATCGCCTTCCATTGAGAGGGGTACGTCAGATGGAGTGTGGTGGAAGGAAGGCGTATGATCTCACTTCTGAGCCATCGTCCATCCATGCGTCTGGTGTGGATCTTCTCAGTAGACAGCTAATATCAGCGAGCACCAAGCCAGGCCCTGAAGCAGAGCAAGGGCATGGTCCCAGGCCAGCTGGCTTCCTGAGCAGCTGTTAGCAGTGGGGGCAGCAACTGGATCACAGGAGAGCAGACCCTTCGTGTGGAGCAGCGGTGCCTGTGTGGCATTGGTGGGCAGCATCAGGACAGCCAAAAGATGCATGACCAAGGCCGGCCTTGGTCACCTGCAGAGGCATCTTCAGACTGACCCCTGTGTCCCCTCCACCAAGCACACCCCAGCTTCCACGTTCTGCCTTGCTGGGCCTGGGCTGTCAATTGCCGGATGATAGGATTCTAACTGCCTCTGAAGAGAGAGTGGAACCATTAATAAAACATCAGCACCGCGGGAACCCAAAGGACCCACAAAATAAAATAAAAATAAAATACGTCAGAGCTACAGCAAAATCACACTTGCTTTCCTCTGGCAAGCCTCGAAGGAGGCAGTTACATCCCCAGGGGCGCTGGCGATGGAAAGTGACTCTCAGGCAAGGCAGATGGAGGAGGCCTCAGATGAGACTGCAGAGGAGCGAGACCCGCTCTCTGGGCTGCCTGCTCTGGCTTTTGAGATGCGTGGGTGTCCAACTTCCTTCCAAGCCAGAACGCAGCTGCCAGCCCCTGCTCTTTGCCTCTTCGCCTCCTCCTTCCCAGCTGGCGTTTCCGCCTGACTCCAGCGCGGTGAGAGACGCGTGCCGCTTCCTCGGGGTGCAGGGACGTCGCGAGGGGTCTGCTGCCCACGGGACAGTGTGCCGGGTGCTGCCAGTCTGTGTGTCCAAAAGGGCCCCCGGGATTCAGGGGGCATCCTGACAACTGTCAAAAGGGGTCGGGGGCACACGATGGATATCAAAGATCCTCGCTATTCATTTATCCACTGTCTGGAGAAATTTTGTGTTGTGCGCAGCACAAAGACCACTCTTTGCGCTGTTTAGTCTATTCCACCGCCTCCAGGAAGTCAGATATTCTAGAGGTAGGGACTTTAATTCATTACCAGAGGCAATAGAATGCCAGGTATTTTGTTTGCTTGTTTGTTAGTATGTTCCACGAATCAATAGAATACTGTGGTAGGCTGAAAAGTACCCCCCAGCCAATATCCAACTTCTAATTCCTGGAACCTGCGAATGTTTATAACAAAAAAAGGTCTTCGCAGATTGATTAAGTGGTCATCCTGGATTATCTGAGTGGGCCCTAAATAGTCACTTGCATCCTTACGAAAGGGAGGCCACAGAGATATTTTATGGCACAGGTGAAGACAGCAGAGAGAGATTTGAAGATGCTGAGCTGGAAGGTTGGGTTGGAGAGATGTAGCCACAAGTGAAGTGGGGCGGGCAGCCAGCAGGAGCTGGAAGAGGTGAAGAAAGGCTTCCCTGGGGTCTTAGAAAGGATCAGGAAGGCACTAGATATGGGCTCAGTGATACTGAATTCAGACCTCCAGTTTCCAAACTGTGAGAGTAAGTTTCTATTGCTTTCAGCCACTATGTTTGTGGAAATTCGTTACAGCAGCCACAGAAAGCTCATGTAATACCAATGATGACATTTTCTCAATTTAAATAAAAATTCACTTAATGACTCAGATCTTCTTCAAATTTGCCGCTATATTTTTCTTTACAATATCTGGAATATGCTATCATTTACAGATGAAGAAATTGGATTCAAGATTTTAGGGTATATCAGAAAAGTCACTGTGACTTTTAGCTTGCATTTCCCCCCAATTGTATGAAGAAGAGAATAACTACAATTCCTGGGGTTGTTTTAAAGTTCAAATGGGGTCAAGTGGTTGTAAGAAGTCTCCAAACTGCCCAGCACTGTGCAAAGTTGAGTGAATGTTCTTATCAGATTGGTCAATTGATGAAACAACCTATGATCAATCTCTCTTCTCTTTCCTGCCTCCCTCCCTCCCTCCCTCTCTCTTTCCTTCCTCCATCGCCTCTTTCCTCCTTCTACATCTCCTTCCCTACTCTTTCTCCCCATATACATTCACACCCGCACGTATATTATCTATAGAGAAAATTCTACTTAAAAGTGAACAGTAATAGCCTTATGATTATGTCTTATATTTCAGTACCATTTGAGAGCTTACTGAGAATTTTTATCTCCATCATTGTATTTAATCCTAATGTTACTTCTGTGGGCACAAAGAACTAACATCATTCTCCTTATCTGAGAGATAAAGTAAGCAAAAACCCCCTCGGTAGAAAGTGTTAAGAGGCTTACTCAGGGCGACATGGATGTAAGTGGTGAGTCAGGATTCGATCACAGATCTTTATAAATACATGGATGAAGAACTGAAAAGGCATTCTCGCCTGTCTAACCAGCAAAACTGAGCAAGGTGGTTTCCATGCATACAAACCCGGAATGAATGTCTAGTTTTGCACCTCAGCAGCTCTGGAAACCTGGCTGGTGACCTGACCCTGTTGAACCTTCTTTGGCCATCAGACTGAGACCATAGTACACATTTTGTGAAGCTGTGTGAACATTCAATGAAATAAATTAAGGGAAAATGCCTGGATCCATCCCTGGCCCCAGGAATTCTTCTTTCAAAAGCAAAGAGCTTTTGTTTTCATTTTATTTTTATTTTCAACTCCTGTCTAGATCTCAAGAGAGTCAATCCCAGCCTAAGCACCCAACCTATTTATTGTATCACTTTCAAAACACTTGTGTTTAAGCTTCCTCTCTTTCTGTTTGTCAAAAGTGAAGTCACAACTACAGCCACTTGTCACTTAAAAGATGTCATTTATTACTCGTAGCTACAAAGGCACTTATTGCAACAGCTGCACTATATTGAAAGCAACAGCACTCACTATAAACACCCTTGCCAGATCACGAGGATTTTGCCAAGCACATCCCTCTCAGCCCTTGCTGTACAATTACCACAGGTGCACCTAGAGTTCCGCTGAGAGAAAGGGGTCAATACTTGAGTGATCTGAGGTTGAAGCATTCTATAGGCCTTTGGGTTTTAATCCCAGTTCCCTCGTTGGTCTCCACTTTGGGCAATGCTTGATTGAAGTACTTGGGGAAGGCTGGTACCCCAGATGGCCTTCACCACTTCTTTGGTCCCACTGAATATGTGACACGATCACTCTTCCACTTACCCACCAAGTGTGTAAGATAACAGTCAGTTGTTGGCTGGGCTTTGGCTAGCAAGAAAGGTTTGGCCTGGACTGTGGCTATGGTTCTTTTACAACCAGTGACCGTGGTGCTAGGGAACGACTAATGCTTAGGTCACCCAATGATAGCGTCCAGGTGAAAAACATAGCCTTCTTCTTTACCATTTGCTGAGATACCTTCTACCAGTTTAGCTTAAAAACCAGGACCAGTTCTCTTGTTATAAGGAAGGAGCCATGCATGGGTGTGTCTGTGTGTATGCACAGGTATACATGTGTACCTATACGGACAGGCATGTGGGTAGTAAACATTTGAAATAGGGACTCTCACCCTGTTGAACATTATAATTAGTTCTTATGATTTCTTTTTAAAGACTCCTGTCCAACCATGTGTCAGTCAGTTTGCATTGTTATTAAGGAATACCTGAGACTGGGTAATTTATAAAGAAAAGAGGTTTAATCAGCTCACAGTTCTGCGGACTGTGTAGGAAGCATAGTGCCCACATCTGCTATCTTTTAGTGAGGACTCCGGGAGATTTTACTCATGGTGGAAGGTAAAGAGGAAGCAGTGTATCACATGGTGAGAGAGGGAGCAAGAAAGAAGGCAGGGGAGGTGCCACGCTGCGTTAAACAACTGGATCTCACATGAACCTATGGAGCAAGAACTCATTCATTACAGTGAGGATAGCACCCCAGATCCTTCATGAGAGATCCACTCCTATAAACCAGACACCTCCCACCAGGCCCCACCTCCAACATTGTGGATTACATTTCTTTTTTTTGTGTTTTTTTTTTTTTTGGAGACGGAGTTTCACTCTTGTTACCCAGGCTGGAGTGCAATGGCGCCATCTCGGCTCACCGCAACCTCCGCCTCCTGGGTTCAGGCAATTCTCCTGCCTCAGCCTCCCGAGTAGCTGGGATTACAGGCACGCGCCACCATGCCCAGCTGATTTTTTGTAGTTTTAGTAGAGACGAGGTTTCACCGTGTTGACCAGGATGGTCTCGATCTCTTGACCTCGTGATCCACCCGCCTCGGCCTCCCAAAGTGCTGGGATTACAGGCATGAGCCACCGCGCCTGGCCTGGGGATTACATTTCAACATGAAATTTGGAACGGACCAACTACATTAAACCGAATTATCATCATTTTTTCCCAGGAACATCTTTTTTTCTCTCTTTCATTGTGGTCGTGGGCCTATTGTTTAAATGAAATGAGACTGTGGTTTCTATCCCTCCCTTACAACTTTTCTCTTCCATTTTACGTCTCTGCATGCTTCCTGGAGGATTTTGTTAGTGTGAGAAAAGATAAAGCCAGTTGCAATTTTACATTATGGATTTCCCCCAGTAGAGACCTTGAGAGGTGACAAATGGCATACTGCCTATTAAGTATTGGCTTGGTCAAGGGTATCATATAGCACATGTGTAACTACAGGTTTATACTTAGAAGGTCTAACATACTTTCAGGACAGGTGCAATGGCACATGCCTATAATCCCAGCACTTTGAGAGGCTGAGGCAGAATGCTTGAGGTCAGGAGTTTGAGATCAGCCTGGTCAACATGGCAAAACCCCGTCTCTACTAAAAGCACAAAAATTAGCCGGGTGTGATGGTGCATGCCTGTAATCCCAGCTACTCAGGAGGCTGAAGCAAGAGAATTGCTTGAACCTGGGAGGCTAAGGTTGCAGTGAGCCGAGATCACACCAACGCACTCCAGCTTGGGCGACAGAGTGAGACTCTGTCTCAAAACAAAAGCAAAAACAAAAACGAAACTGAAGTTCTAACATACCTTCCTTTCTTGTCAACTGTGTTTTTTTATAGATTTGTCTCAGTGGTGTGTCTACACCGGAAAGATGGGTTTCCAGCTCTGGCGGGCTGAGTGCAGGCAGGCTTCCTGAAACAAGTTGCCTTTGAGGTGGATGTGTTTTAGATAGAGGGGGGAATACTTTGGAAGAAGGTGGGAGAAGCTTCTACTTGCTGTCCTGAGATAGACCCCTGGCTGCTTTCCACAATGTTGCCAATGGAACCACCTGAAGCTCTACTTTTTGCTGTCTGGTAGCTCTTTCTTTCCGAGAGACTCAAGCTGTTTACAGCCTGGCTGGCAGCCTCCTTGGCTCCTGAGTTCCTGACATTTCTGATGGCCGCTGCTGGCTGCACCACACAGGCATGCTCATGGCAGCACGCAGAGCTACAAGAAAAACCTAAATTTAAATGTTAAAAAGCTTTTGTTCATTACCGGTGGCATTTCTTCCCCCCCACACCCCCATTTGTCACTTGGAGCGGAGCTGTGACTTTTTTAATATCAAACAAATAATAAGCTCCCTCTAAAGTGATTTTTCTGACAAGGAGCTCAATATATTAAACTTTATCTATATTTTAATAGCCAATTTCACACCAAACTGCCTTCTTAATAATGTATTTACCACCTGGGGATATTATTCCAACCCATCTGGAAAGAATTGGAAATTAACTGTCCCTAAACCGAGTCTGTGTGTGCTTTACACTTGCTGTAGGAAACAGCAGTGTCATTGCTAGGGAGGGGACCGGGGCGAGAGTGGGGCTCACCACCTGGGGAGGGTGAGATCTGGAAGAGAAATGATAGTAGGTTTAGAGACATGAATTCCTTCTCCAGAGGCAAAGCTCATCCCTAAGATCAGCTGAGAAAAGCTCCTGCCAGATAGGGCAGGGCTGCAGGGAGCGGGATCTATTCCCACAGCGTTTTAAAGAAATATGGACTTTTTTTGCTACCAACCTGCAGCTAGTTGACATCACACAAGTTTCCTATTTTCTGACCTTCTGTTTCCTCATCTGTGGAAAGAGGGAGTTTGACTGGATGACTTCAGAGGTCTTTTGTGTATACACTTAGGGTTTGTCTTAGTGTGTTTGTGTTGTTATAACAAAATATCACAAACTGGGTGGCTTACAACAAAAATTTATTTCTCAGACTTCTGGAGGCTGGAAGCCCACTCTCCAGGGATCAACAGATTGAGTATCTGGCGAGGGCCTACTTCCTGGTTCATAGATGGTGTTTTCTCACTGTGTTCACACATGCAGATAGAGTGAGGTGGCTCATTGGGGCCTCTTTTATAAGGACACCAATACCATTCATGAAGACTGCATTCTCATCACATAATCACCTCCCAACAGCCCCACCTTCTCATACCATCACCTTGGTGGTCAAGATTTCCACATATAAAATTTGGACAGTCACAAACATTCAGATCATAGAAGGGATCTCTCTGAATTGTGTTGGAGATTGGTTTCTCACCTTTTTTGGTTATGAACATCTATAAACACTGACAAAGACAGGAAGCCCTAAAGAAGTTAAAGAAATAAGTCACCTTCAGAGGAAACAGAAAAACTTCTCATAGGGGAGCGGATTGGAGCATGAATAGGCCCACAGCAGCCATGCTAGCAAGTAAACAGTCAACATAGGCTCCCTCCCAGTGAGATGACAGGGAGAAAATGCCCCTTTGCCTCGTAGGCTTACACATGTAAGCCATTGAGCAAACAAACGCTGCTCAATGCACTCAGCTAGATTCAGCAAACACTATCAAACTCACACTCTAATGTGAAGACACATTTGCAGATTATCGCATGTTGGTGTCATGAGCTCCATCATGAATGGACCCATGACATGAGGATGTCTCTCCTGTGGGGGAACTCAGCAGGGCTCACCAAGGAGACTGGATATTTTTTTTTTGAGACGGAGTTTCGCTCTTTGTTACCCAGTCTGGAGTGCAATGGCGCGATCTCGGCTCACCGCAACCTCCGCCTCCTGGGTTCAAGCAGTTCTTCTGCCTCAGCCTCCCGAGTAGCTGGGACTACAGGCATGCACCACCATGCCCAGCTAAGTTTTGTCTTTTTAGTAGAGACGGGGTTTCACCATGTTGACCAGGATGGTCTCGGTCTCTTGACCTCATGATCCACCCATCTCGGCCTCCCAAAGTGCTGGGATTGTAGGTGTGAGCCACCGCGCCAGGCCGGAGACTGGATATTTTAACTGCACTTTGAAAGATGGGTAGGTGGCCACAGGACATTCAAATCAGATGGCGGAACTATGCCAAGCCCAATTTTGTGGCATCTGACAGTTAAGCAGGAGAGTGTTTCTAGGGGTCAGGCAAGTTCTTGGTCCCAGTGTCAGAAGGACATGAACCTCCTGGGAGGGCTAAAACCAACCATCTTAGGGACCCTGAAGGGAAGAGCTGGCGTTACTGAATCTGGGGATAGAAAGTGTGTCCAGGATCACTGTGGAAAAAGTATCAGCTCCAAGATGTGGTTGGTATAGGTCAAGTTTCCAAGACTGAAAGAACCAGCTAACTCTGTGAGGCAGGAATTAACCTTTGTGGAAAGCACACAGGCTCTTGGAATCAATCAAAAGAAGCTGAAATGTGATGCGGCTCCTCTGGGCAGTCCCAGCCAGGCATTTTCTCTTGGGAGACCATGGTGGATGGTGATGAGGGTCCCCTCCTGCCCTTTCACCACCATCTACGGGTCTGGCTCGGCTCCCTGCTGCCTAGGGAGCACGCGAGTCTCCAGTGTGGATGACATGTGCATGGGTACAGCACTGTCACTCCAGTTGTGTTGCCAGTCAGGTCTGGGTTGTGCCAATCAGAGGAAGATGAAAAGAACAGCATCTCCAGGAGAAACAAATGACAGGGCATCTGCTCATTAGTGTTCTTAGTAGAGGGAAGCGTAGTTGATTCACCAGCTCAGAACAAAAAGATCTACAAGGGAAGGGAAAACCTGATGAGATATTTGGTGGCCTGGGCTGATAGCACAGCCACAGAAGAACCAGAAAGCAGTGGTATCGGAAGGCTGCCCTATCTAATCTTGTGCCTCCATTCCCTTCCCAGGGCTTTGGGAGCAAGCACTCATGTGCAGATATGTGTGGGGGTGAGGGCACAGGAGTGATAGATATCTCTCAGGTCCTGGGGACCTAGAGTCCCAAATTAATCAGCAGACGAGAAGAATAACTGTGACAGATAGGTCAAGGAGGAGAGGGGTAAAAGACTCCTTTAAGCTGCAGTTGGAGGACGTGCAATGCTGACAGTCACCTGGGGACCCAGAGATACCAGGCTCCCTAACTTAATCAGACAGATAACAGGAGCTGCGTCTGCAGAGGCCGCACCAGGAAAAGTGGAACAATAGGAGACGGCCCCTCAGGGCCCGTGCTGCTACAGAGATAATAAACTCTATAGAAATCTGTCACTGAGCGATAAATGATGAATTAGAATCAATTATATGTTTAAAATAATAGACATCCTTGTCTTCCCTCCTCGAAGTGGGATGGTTTTGACTGGCCTCAGAGGTGCCAATGGAGCAGGGACTCTCCATGGAGCTGTCTGTGCCAGGCACACTACAATTATTACCGAAATAGACTTTTCTGGCCAGATTGTCTTGTTTTGTGGTTCCAGGGAAAAAAAAATTACATACAAAGTTATGAGTCAAGCTTTAATCTTTACCCCTCTTTTCCACCCATACGTTTGCCTTCAAATCCTGTGTCAGAAAGAACCATTTGATGGGCAGTGGGAGTAAGGAAGTCTCAGGCAAGGTATTTTTCTCTGTGTCTTTTCTTTTTCAGGGGGCACAACATACTTAATAACCCCATCTACAATGAGGACAGACATTGGTGAGAAACGTGCTAAAGTCTGTGTAGAACTCTCCTTCAAAGGGAATGCTATTGAATAAGAGATTCAAGTGCTCCGTTGGCAGCAGGGAGCTGAGCCAGACCCATGGATTGCGGTGGGAGGGCGGGAGGGGACCCTCATCACCATCCACCATCGACTCTCAAGAGAAATTCCCGGCTGGGGCTGCCCAGTGGAGCCGCATCACATTTCATCTTCTTTTGGTTGATTCCAGGAGCCTGTGTGCTTCCCACAAATAGGAATTCCTGCCTCACAGAGTTAGCTGGTTCTTTCACTCTTGGAACCTTGACCTATACCAATCACATTTGGAGCTGCTACTTTTTCTGCGGTGATCCTGGACACATGTTCTATCTCCAGATTCTCTAACGCCAGTTCTTGCCTTCAGAGTCCCTAAACTGGTTGGTTTTGGCCCTCACAAGAGGTTCACATCCTTCTGACATTGGGGCCAAGAACTTGCCTGACCCCAAGAAACACTCTTCTAGGGTTTCATATAAACACAGTCAACATTAAAGAAAGGAGGGGGAAAGGAAGAAAGAGAGGAAGGAAGGAAGGAAGAGAGGAAGGAAGGAAGAGAGGGAGGAAGGAAGGAAGAGAGGGAGGAAGGAAGGAAGGAATGAAGGAAGGAACGAACAAAAGAAGGAACAAGAGAGAGGGAAGAAGGGAGAGAGGGAGGGAAGGAGGAGAGATTTTAGCTTCCTTAGTATTTTGAATTCCAATTCCTACTTTCTACATTCTGTTTTATTATTGTCACTATGACTACTCTTATGACTACTAATACTATTATTTAGTAAGAGCCTTAGCCCTTAGATGTAAGTTTGCCTTTATAAACCAGCACAGCACAATTCATTTGGGTTGTCATGCAATCCAACTATAATATCCTTCCTCTGGCTCCTGTCTGCCTAGCGAACTCCCATTCATTCTTGAGCTACTCACTCATTTTTAGTCTTCTTGGTAAAGCTCTCTCCGACCACCATTTCCCTCCATAATATGAAACATTCTCCGTTTGTGCTTTCTTAGTTGCACATTTACATATTTGGTTATGCTGCACTCATCAGAGTGCCCTGGTAGACAGTGAAGTGGTGGTTACTTAGGGACTTGTGTTTCGTAGCTATTTACCAACCCTGTGACCTATGAAGAGTTATTTGTCCTTTTAGAGTCTCAGTTTTCTCAACTGACACATGGGTATGACAATAATAATCTCAACTCCTAGTGGCGCTGTGCACATTAAATGAAAGGAGGCATGTAAAGTGTCTGTATCTATTAAGTGCTGGGTAAATAGTGGTTGCTGATGCTCTTATAACCCTACATTGCTTTCATTCGTTTGATTACATGTCCACATTGCTCACACACTGGGGTCTGTTGGGGGGAAATGGGGGAGGGACGGGGGTGGGGTGGGGAGTTTGGGAGAGATAGCATGGGGAGAAATGCCAGATACAGGTGAAGGGGAGGGAGGCAGCAAATCACACTACCATGTGTGTACCTATGCAACAATCTTCTTCACATGTACCCCATGTTCTTCACATGTACCCCCAAACCTAAAATGCAATTAAAAAAAAAAAGAATGTGAGGATCTTGAGGACAGGGACTGTGTTCGTTTAGCTGGTATCATTCCAGCACCACGAACAGAGCTTGGCATTTGGAGGCAGCTCCTCGCATTTAATTTAAACTGAACTGAAAAGAATGCAGAAGGCAGATTTGAAGTCAGGTCTTGGTGGGTGGTGTGTCCACTGGGACCATGAGGGATTGCAAACTCTGCTTACAGGTGAAAAATCCCTGCCCTGAGCCTTCACCAGACTGGGCATTACCTCGCCCCGCCCGAAGCTGTTATTTGTACCCGGTCCCTGGAAGTTCCCTGGTACCCACATTGCGCCTTCACCAGGGGTCGCCCTCAGCTCCTCCGGGGAAGCCGAGGCGCCGCCCCCTTGGCCGCTCTTCTCCCCAGCCCTTCCCTCTCCTTTTCCAGGCTCCTCCTCCGTGTACTCACGCTGACCTGATAGGTTTAGTCTTTTGTGTGGTCCTGTATCAAAAGTTTAATTAGAAAATCCCGCCTGGGCTTTTTAATAGCCCGAGTTCCGGCCGTAAAAGCCCTGGACGTGGTCCCGCGCGCGGGCTCCTGGCAGGGGCGCGCCAGCCGCTGCGGCGCGGGGACTCCCGCCCTGAATCTTATTTACATTCGGACTAACAATAGCTCTGGAACCTGGCTATAAATAATTTCTGGGGAAGAGTTGTCTAATTAAACGTGCAGCAGTAAGGAAAGTGCTTTAACCACAAGGCTGGTGTCCTAATGAACGTAATCACTGGATGGGGACAGCTTAGGAATCACATCCAGACGTCTCCCTGCGGAGGCGGAGAGATGCAGGGAAAAATACTCAGGGAGACTTTCCAATCAATATTTAATTGTGCAGTGTGTTCAACTCGTTAGAGGGCCTTTTTTTTCATTCCCTTTTCCCATACCCAGATGTAGAAAGGATTTCAAAATGCAGCCTTGTGGGGCGGCCTCAGCCTCAGATTCCAGGGGGTACGTTGTCAGTGGCCTGTCAACGCCTAGAAATGATCTGAACACGTAAAATGTATTAATTAATAAGTAGTGGCACTTACAGGTGCTGAATTTAGAGACAAAGGTAAGGCTGATTCCAACTGATTCCAGATCTTTCTCTGACCCTGTCTACGGTATTCCCAGACTCTCGGCTTGTGAAGGGCAGGGGCTCTGTGTGCACTGTGTCCTGGCCTTTGTGAGTAGGGAGCTGGGCAGTGCATCTACCCAGGAGGGCATGAAGAAAATGAAATGGGTCCTTCCTGCCTGGTGTCATTCACGGGGAGGCAGCCACTCCTGCTGACATCTCAATGGCTGCTGGCAGACCCAGAGGGAAGTAAGCCCAAGGCAGTCATGCTTGTTTCTGCTTCATTAGGAACAGACAATGTAACATCAACCAGATGGAAAAGGACACAGGATGCAGGGTGGTTTTCCGTGTTCCTATTAACAGAAAGGGTGCCATAGGGGGAAGAACAACACAGTGTCATACTATGTGTAGGTAGCACAGGATTCACATGTGTATACAGAGTGACCTAGATGCGTAGTAAGCACATACATGTGTATGCAAACCTCAGGTGTGTAGATGCATATGCACATTGTCATGCACGTCCTGGAGCTGTGCTAGAGATGACATAGTTATATTGCTATGGTAACGTGCATGCTCTTGAAACCAAGGCTAACCAGTGGAGGGAGGATGGGAAGCAGGAGCTGGAGAGGGTGTGGATCTGCAGAGGAGACTGGGGCTGAACTGCAACACAAACTCCTAACCAGCACCACTAACCAGTGCTTGTATCCTAGCCCTCCTCCCATACACGGAGATGAAACAGCAAGAGTGCAGGCACCTGTGATTAATTGAATTCACCACTGGATGTCAACGTTGCTCTAGCCAATTAGAAAACAAACAGCCATTCCAATAGTCTTCTGCTTGTAAAAAGGAAGTTTGATCTTTAGGCAGCAATCAGTTCATGGTATGAATGTACTGGAGAAGAGGAGGGTTAAACCACAACCTTCTGATAGAACCCCAAAGGGAAAATTGTCAAATTTTAAATTTGTCATTTTTGCCCTTTAATCATAACCTCCATGTTTCCTGCAGCACCCCTTGCTCCCCATTCATTATTTTCCCTTAGTTAATACTTTCTAACGTACCATCCAATATTTCCATTTAGTTTGCCTATTGCCCGCCTCTCCTCTGACACACACACAAGAATATCAAGAATATAAACCGCACGAGGGCAAGGAATTTTGTTTTTGTTCTGTTGTACCTTTGATACTTAAAACGCTGCTTGGCAAAAAGTTAGTGTTTTATAAATATTTGTTTTAAATAGATGTGTGTATAAGTAAATGAATTAATAAGATAATGAAATGTATTCACTGAATAAAAATGGAGACAGATATGAATAGGAGTTTTTCTTCTCTGAGTATATATATATATATATATATATATTTATTTATTTTCACATAGTTATATACATATACTTCAGAGAAGAAATACGTGAGTATGGATGAGTGAGTGTGTATGCGTGTGTATATATATGGCTAGAGAAAGGCACAGAAGCAGTTGCCTAAACTCCTGAAATACCAGGTTTGGAAGAGACTTTAAGCCAAGCCGTGGAGGGCTTTCTGGGTTGTGTTATAGCTCTGCTTCTATCTTGTTTTGTGAACTTGGGAAGATAACGTAGGCTTCCTGAACCTGAGCTTCTTCATCACTGCAATGGCTTAATGATAATAATATTGGTCCAACCTACCCCTTGAAGATTTTATGAGATCAAATGTTACAATGTTAATAATCCACAGTGTATTTTGCCTTGACTGTTATATACCATATCCTGCCCAAACCCTCTCATACATGCTCTAAACACTGAGATCCTACATATACAATGTTGACAATGTAGATATTATGACACTTTTCTAAAGATGAATATGGAAATTATAAACCTTTTCCAGGTATTTCACTTAATCCAAAGCTCTTAACTCTTTTTTTTTTTTGAGACAGAGTTTCGCTCTTGTTACCCAGGCTGGAGTGCAGTGGCGCGATCTCGGCTCACCGCAACCTCCGCCTCCTGGGTTCAGGCAATTCTCCTGCCTCAGCCTCCTGAGTAGCTGGGATTACAGGCATGCGCCACCATGCCCAGCTAATTTTTTGTAGTTTTAGTAGAGACGGGGTTTCACTATGTTGACCAGGATGGTCTCGATCTTTTGACCTCCTGATCAGCCTGCCTCGGCCTCCCAAAGTGCTGGGATTACAGGCGTGAGCCACCGCGCCCGGCGCTCTTAACTCTTAAGGTAAACTTCAGGGAAAGCAGGGATCAGAAATAAATCTTGGGGTTGTCACATTTCCCACCCAACAAATGAAGGGACTGAGAGAAGAGCCTTCTCTTCAGAGGTGTGGGCCTTAGGTTGGCAGCTCTTTCTGTGTTTCCTGTTTTAGGAATATGTTGAAGGCCTAGGCTGCCATGGCAGCGAGCTAGCATCCTGCCAAATCCATATGTTTAAGTTTTAATAAATAAATTAAATTAAACAGAAATAGGTCTGCACTGTAGAGCCCTTTCAAATTATTTACAGTGCTGTCACTTTGGGCTCATTGATGCTTGTTAATATTTCAAATTTAATGATAAGCACCATTTATAAGCTAAATAAGACATTAGTTGCACTATACTGGCAGAAATGTACAAGGACACCGCTAATCTAAGGTGAAAAATGCATTATTGAATGGAATTTAATTAGTAGATTTTGTTCCATTAGTAGCTTGTATATTGCATTTATGAAAATGAATACAAATATGATCCAGGCAATCTTTCCAGTGAGAAAATGTCACTGATAATCTAACTTCACTCCTACTCTTTAAAGCAGATGCAAGATGAAAATTGATGTCCTGATCTCTTGCCAGTCAAAAGATTTTCTAGTTTATGGTTCTAATAATAGCTAAATTATGGCGAGATGCCTTGTGTGATGCTTTGGCAGGTGTGAAGAAGTGTGTCTGGTAGGAATTAGTTGTAGACTTTTTTCTTATGGCAATCCTTTGGGCAGTACAAGTCAAAGAATTAGGTCAGAATTATGGTTTACTTAGCTGGTCAAGTCTAATTTGTCTATATTACCTGTTCTGATTCCCCTATGGGGCAACATGGCCTTAGAAAAGGCAAGATTCAGAATCACGTACCTGTGATTTCAATCATATTTTCACCATTTATAAGCTTTGCGCAATTTATTTTTTATTTTTTATTTTTTTGAGACGGAGTTTCGCTCTTGTTACCCAGGCTGGAGTGCAATGGCGCGATCTCGGCTCACCACGACCTCCGCCTCCTGGGTTCAGGCAATTCTCCTGCCTCAGCCTCCTGAGTAGCTGGGATTACAGGCACACGCCACCATGCCCAGCTGAATTTTTGTATTTTTAATAGAGACGGGGTTTCACCATGTTGACCAGGATGGTCTCGATCTCTTGACCTCGTGATCCACCCGCCTCGGCCTCCCAAAGTGCTGGGATTACAGGCTTGAGCCACCGCGCCCGGCCACAATTTATTTTCTTAAAGTAAGTACATAAGCTACCACATTTCATGAATCCACCCAGTAATTCAGTGAGGTTAGTTACCATGATGATCTCTATTTTATAGGTAGAGGCAAGAGAGACTTGGAATGCTTGAGTTACTTGCTGTAGGTCACACAGCTAATAACTTCAGTTCTCTGCATTTTCCATTTTCTTATCTGACAATGGAGGTTTGTCATGTATTTAACATGTGTATTCAATCAATGTTGGTCTGAACTCTCTGTTTCCTCCAGTTCCTTACTTTTTGGGGGCATCTTCAAAAGGAAATGGAGGGCTAGTGACTGGAAACCTCACTTCTAGGTGACCAATGTAAAGTCTTTCCTGACCGCAGCTCTTTCACATGACAAATAGGAAAATAGAACGCCTATCTCTCTGCTGAGGTAGTTGTGAAAATCAGTTGAACAGCCATAGTGGGGTGTTATACAAATGTAACGTGTTCATGTTATTAATATAGGTAATAATTCTTTTGATTCTATGCTCAATTGCATTGACAGAAATGTTGAGAGAGGCGATGGCTGAGATTAATGATATAGAAATGTTTCTTTGCCATGAGCTAGAGATCTAAGGTAAGTGCAGGCACTCTCTGACTTACACACATCGAACTCATGAACATTCTGTGCCCACAAAGAATGGGCTGCACCCCTGTAGGCACCCACTACAATAAGCTGTGCTTGAGATTTTGTCGCTCTGGAAAACATCTTTCTGGAATGACCAAGTCTGTTTTCAGTCATGGTTATAGAGCTGTGGCTGGTATGGATTGCTGTCTGAACCAAGTTTCCTCTCACCAGCTCCTGTGTTCCTACACAGGGCACTATGCCCCCCCACCTGAGTCTCAGGATTCAGTGAACCGCTGCCCTTCTAACCCACTCATACCCTTGCATGGTGTTGACCCTTCTGCCTTTCTTTTCTTGCTATGGCCTTGGTACACCAGGAAAATCATCCCAGGGAGATAAAATGAATGCATTTGTTAGGAAGCTACCTAAATTAATGATACAGTGAAAGACTTTATTTATTTCCTTTGAAAATCAGTCTCATAAGGATAAGAGACGTTTGATTGTTCAAGTGCTTTCCTTTTTTTTTTTTTTTTGAGACGGAGTTTCGCTCTTGTTACCCAGGCTGGAGTGCAATGGCGCGATCTCAGCTCACCGCAACCTCCGCCTCCTGGGTTCAGGCAATTCTCCTGCCTCAGCCTCCTGAGTAGCTGGGATTACAGGCACGCGCCACCATGCCCAGCTAATGTTTTGTATTTTTAGTAGAGACGGGGTTTCACCGTGTTGACCAGGATGGTCTCGATCTCTTGACCTCGTGATCCACCCACCTCGGCCTCCCAAAGTGCCGGGATTACAGGCTTGAGCCACCGCGCCCGGCCGAGCCCCCTTTTATTTTTATTTAAAAGAAAGTGTTGTAAGCAACCAGAGATCCATGCCTTCATCTCCAAACACACACACACACACACACACACACACACACACACACACACACGCCAGGCATCAACCCATCCCTACCGCAAGGTCTTCCTCCAGTCCATCTTCCTGCCTACCTCCGACCTTAGCCATCATTCAGAATTCCATGTGTATCTTATGCTTTCATTTTCACACAATTGCATCACTTACATATGAGCCTCTAAAATTATTTTTTAATTTTGTTCTTTTTCATCTTCATCAATAGGACATGCATTTGATATATGTGATTTAGGGTTAATTTTCACTTATTTATTTGTATCCGTAGTTTTGTGTGTTGCTGTAGTTCATTTGCTTTGGTGGAATATATTATTCTAATTTATGAATATTTCGCAGTTGATTTATCCATTTTTATGTTGATGACTGTTTAGGTTGAACCCGTGATTTTTTTCCTCTTGTGAGCGGGGTTGCTATGAACATATCTGCTGAGAAGTGGACTTGCTGGGTCACAGCGTTTGAGAATGTTTAAATGCGGAAAGTGTTGCCAAACTGCTTACCAGAACAGCAGCTTACCCACTCACCAGCAATGTATAAAGATCCAGAACATTCGCAGCCTCTCAATGCTTATAGTGCCCGGCATTTGAATTTTGGCCAATGGAGTATGGGTTAAAGGAAACATCATTGTAGTCCTTAGAATCCACAGAACGTTTCTTCATATGTCTTTCCTCCTCTCTGCTATGCTTGTTCATTTATTTTGCCCATTTTTCAACTGTGTTGCTGTGCTCTTCTCATTGACTTATTATTAGAAGTTCTTTAAATACTCTTGACATTAATTTTTGTCAGTTATATGAATAGCTCCATTTTCAATCTAATTGAGATAATTAGTCCAGAGACTAAAGGAAGCATGAATTTATTTTATCCTTTGATCAAATAAACCCACTATTCCTGACCTCACCTCATCGCCTTTAATCTTCTATTCTGCAAACTAGCAGAGGGAGTGACATTGTGTCAGAACTAGAGAGAAGGCTGTATTCATTAGTGCATTCCAAGGGGAACAAACAGGACTAGGGAGACCTAAAGCAAAGGCTTCATGTTATTTATTAAAAAAAAAAAAAAAAAAAAAAAAAAAAAAAAAAAAAAAGGATGAGCAGCCCTCCCCGTTTCTGTCTAGTTTTAATTAGTGGACATTCTTGATGCCTTCACCATCTTCTCAGAAAAGGGACTATCTTTTTCCAAAATAATCAAAGAAGCACAGAGGAGTCTTTCTTTCTGTACTTCCCTTGGCAGAGATGAGGCAGACATTGGAAAAAGCATATAGGGATACATTATTCATGCAGATGAGTCTCACAATTCAATGGAGCTAATTAGGAAAATGATGGAGTAAATTAGCACTTTATGCAAGTGTATTAATATTAATAAAACTGCCATTTTACCCTGAGGTTAAAACAGAAGAGGAGGAAAACACAGCCTTGACCAGTGAGTCAACTCCCAACTTGGCTGCTTGCTGGAACGCTGACCCCCCTCATCCATCCTAGATGATCTTGTTCCTTTTCTGTCATCAAAATTGTCCTAATAAAAGAAGAGAAGTATTTCAAAGGCATGGATGAGCAGTTTTTGTTTTATTGTTTTGGTTACCTGAAAGCAAATTCTGCCTTTCCCTTCTTGTTGAGTCATAACTAACAGCACATTCTTGTTTACATGATAATTTCAAATCCATAATCTTATTTAAGTTTTGCAACTAACTTATGAGGTAAAGTGTCGATATTTTCCACATTTATAATTTAATAACTTGTCCACTCGTAAGATATGATAATCCTCTGAGGAGACAATGAGAATAAAATTTGAGCATTTCTTGACAACAGTTTTGTTGGGGACCAGGGTGAAGGGAGGCCTTGGGGAAAGAAGGACTCCTATGCTGATGCCCTCAGAAGCCAGGTGGCGGAGCACAGGGAAAACACTCTGCTTCCTTTTTCTTCATGCATTCATTCATTTCTCTCCTTATCTATTCTCATAGCCACCGCCTTGGCTCTAACTCCATCCTGGTCTCCATTCTTGCCCCTAAAATACATCCTCAGCTATGGCTGGAGTCATTATTTGAAATCACCAATCTGATTGTACCACCCTAGCCCAGCTAGATAGTTCAACCTGGCTTTCAGAATTAACACACACTCTCTAGCAGTGGGCCTTTCATGAACCCCTAGCTTACCCCTGCATCCGTACTTCTGTCCGGTCCCATCTCTTCCTCCATATTCCAGCCACACGGAACTGCTTGCTGCCCCAGGTACATGCAGGGACCCCTCAGTCTTTTCGTTCTTACTTCTATGCCACAACTCTTTCCCCTAGGCTCCTTGACTGACTCCTCAGGGTGACAGTATAGAAGTGATTCTTTCCCCAGTGCTTCTCTTCATCCCTCTCCCTTTCAAAACTGTTGTAAGGAATGCTCACATTTTCCTCTCATCGCCCCCTCAGTGGGTTGTCATTTCCTATTCACTATCCAGTCTTCTCCACAACACAGACAGTTTCTAGAGGACAGGCATCGGGGAGTGTTCACCATGATCTTCCCGGCATCTAGCACATTAGTGTCATGAAGTGTTGTCACAAGAAAAGGTGAAGAAGGGACAGAGTGGATGGATCACATGGTTACCTAGGGGAGGAAGAGTTAGAAACCTGTCTCAAAGCCCTGTGCTCCCTCCTACCTTCACATCATCTCCTTGGCTCATGTTCGCCTCATTTCTCTTAGGGTGCTGGCTTGGATAACCTGGAAGAGTATTCATTAAGAGGTGCCACCTTTTCAAGACTTGTTATTGGAATTTGTTCTACATCTTCTGTAGATTTGTTTAATTTGCTTCCAGCGGGTCATGGACTCTACAGGCAACTTCCTATGTTACTTTACTAGATTTTCTTTTCCCTTGGTGGGAATTAATCTCTATTACCCATTCTCGTTTTAGTATTTTAAATCCTAAACCAAGTCCCAACATCCATTTAAAAGAAGAAAATCTTTCTAAAGGTACACAGATGTAGAACATTACAAGCTTAACTTTGTATATTTTTTCTAATTATTTCCAAATTATTTATTTGTTTGAGTAATCCTTGATTTCATTCAAAGCTGTTTACTGAGTAGGTCACCTGTTATGGTCCAGGCCAAGTGCTAGATGCTTACTCTCATTTGGGATTGACTTTGATAATAATAGTGCACATTTCCAAATCTAGGATCCTGAGATGATCCTAAGCCTGTTGGAGACTGACCTCTCTCCTACTCTATTATTGAATGTGTACAATTCAGTGACTTACTTAACCTTAATTATCCTTAGTTTCTTCATCTGTAAAATGATTATTATACTTTGCTTCATGTCTAGAGTGTTTACTGAGTAACTCTTGAGGTAGTTTGTAGCAAAAAAAAATTGAGATATTTTCTCTAATCTCAAAGAATCTAGTCAGAGTGATAGATGCGTAAGTCAGTGATTTTTCTACAGTGAAATAATGGTCATGTTAGAATTTTCAAGGAATGCTATGGGAAGACTGGAGGTTTTATGGGTATTTCCATTAGACTGTGAAAAAGGAAAGTAAAAAAAAAGTTTTCAGGTTGATGCTTGATGTGAGTTCTAAAGGATGAATGACAGTTTGCTGGAGAAAGAAGAAAGCATCATAAAGACATTCCAGGCAGTAGTAAAAGCACGTCTCAACAGGCTGATGTACGATACAGAATGATCCTTTCGGAAAAGATAAGCAGCTCAGCATAGAGCACAAAGAAAGAAAAACTTGTGAAAAAGGTAGAAATGAAAAACCAGAGAGACAATTGGAAAACCAAGAGAAAGCACATTCAGATTAGCAGAATGGAACGATTTATTTGCAAGGAAAAGGAAGAATAGGTCTATTACGAGAAGCAGAGAAAAGTAGATTTGAAAATATGGAGGTGTGATAGGCTGAATTGTAAAGCGAACCTAGTACAGATACCCTATAGAATCCTCTCCTTTTGAGGGTGAAAGGGACTTGTGAATATGAGAGGATTTCACTCCTGTGCTCAGGCTACATTAAATGAAAAGAAGAGCTTTTGGATCATATGTGATTAGGTCCTTAGCCAGTTTATTTTGAGTTCATCTAAGGGAAGATTCTCCTGGTTAAGTTTGACCTAAAAGGTGAGAGCCCTTTGAAAGAGAGAGATGTGAGGTGGGTAGGCCTTCCTTTGCTGGCCTTACAGAAGGAAATGACCAGGTTGTGAGGTCCCTATGGAGGGTTCTCATGGCAAGAGCCTGAGAACAGTGTCTAGAAACTGAGAATGGTGACTTGCAAACAACCAGTAAGAAAATGGGAACTCTGGTCCAGAACCGAATTCTTTCAACCACCAGTAAGCTTGGAAGAGGACTCTGAGCCTCTGAGAAGAACCACAGCCTTGGCCACCGCAGACCTTGATTTCAGCCTGGTGATATCCTGAGTAGAGTGCCCTACTAACTCCTGCTCACAGTAACTATGGCAAAACAAACCTGTTGCTTCAAGTTGATAAATTTGTGGGAATTTGTTATATAACAATAAGAATTGAACACAGGAGGGCATGGGTGTCCTGGCTAGGGAAGTTTCAGTGGAATGGTGAGAATGAAAGCCCGATTATGCGTGCTGAAGAGTCAATGGAAGGTGATGAATTCATGCTGGGTAGAGAGGAGTAAATAAACAGCCTTCTTAGCGTGATGGAAGGAGCGGGTGTTCTACAAGGGAACAAAGGACAGGAGGGTAGAGAAATACTTGGTGATTTGGCTGAGCCTATGAGCAAATTTTTTCATCGTGGATACGCTACGCACAATGCAAGGGAAGCAGAGGAAGTGGGTGGCAGGGTCAACAGAACACTGCTGTGGTGAGAATGTGAGAAAGCACGGGTAACCGAAAGGTGTTCACATTCAACAAGAACACAGTGCAACAGAGGTCAGATATTTGATACAATTCGTTGGAATCTCAAGAGTCTTACGGTAAATAGACAGTGTTTTCAAGCCATTGTCGGTGGTCTCTGAAGCTTCCAGATGTTCAGTGTTTGGAGTCCAATCAGCAGTCAGTGGTCTTTGCTTGCAGTTCTAAGAAGGATGCTGGTGTGAAGTTAGGAGGCAGTATACATAGTGATGGAGAATACTGGACAAGGTTTTGGGACCATCAGAGTTACAGCTGAGGCTCTGCCAGGTAGAGCCCTTTACCTTTAACTAGTTAACGTTTTAAGCCCTGTTTTCCTTTTATACTTATGAAAGGGTAAAATAATGATCAACAATCTATATTGCTAAATATTGCAAGAATCAAAAAGATAATAAATATTGTGATGCTTTGTAATACAATTATTTATCAGTATGTCCTATTCAGTGTGGCAAATAGTAAGCGCTAATTCTTGTTTCCCCGAGTTCCCAGTACTGAGAAATATATAACATATTGATTGAAATTATGTTGTCATTACTTAATAAATATTTGTGAAATTCATCTTAAATGAATAATTATCGAGTACCGATAAGGACTCTAAGAGCTCCATTTCTGAAAAATAATAAGTGTTCAATACAGCTTAGCTATCATTGCAAGTTGTTTTATGTCTCAGCAGACCTAAGCCTTGGGTTTAGATGGCGGCATAGCATGGCAGATCTGGGTCAATGAAATGGTTACTCAGCTTTCTGGCCTTGACAAAGGTCACCTGGAGGGTCAACCTAAAGCCCATGGAAGCAGGTGCTTTCCTGAATTTCACTCTCCTGTGAAACTTAGTTCTACTAGTAGAGGTAGAATTATGAAGCCTCAATCACAATGTGGCCCTCCAGGAACCTTCTAAGGAATCTAGACAATACTAAACTCAAAGGATTAGAACCTGAAAAAGTGGTTGGCACAAAGTAGTACTTACTAAGAAGGAAATTACTTAGTGTCCTCATTAATCTCTTTCTTTGTTTTCCTTCACTTTTACCAGTAGAATGTTAATAGGCCATCAACATAATTGGCTTTGCCTCAGAAGAACACATAGCCATGTGGGGGCAAGATGTGCTGATATTTTTTATTTTAAAAATGGATGTGATGTGAATAGTGCTTTGTGGAGTAGTCGGTATAAATAAATAACTTTCCTGGGTGATATGGGAGACAGGAAAGAAACAGTATCAGACATCGGCCTTGCTCTCAAAATGCGTAAGCCACTCCGTTATGTTTGGGGATGAGGTGATAGAAAAATAAGACATGATCTCGGTTCTCCAGACGCTTACCCAGTAAATAAGACAGGACAGCAGCAAGTGCAGAAAGCCGCATGATCAGTGAGAACAACACACGTGCAGTGCTCTGGGTGTCACTCACCAGTCCCACCAGTGAGCCTGGGCTGCACCTCTTTCCTCTTCCACAGCTGGTACCTGATGCAGTGCTGACACAGAAAAAGTGGAATATTCATTGCCTGAGTAACTGAGAGGCTTTTGTGAAAGTGGGAGCTTGATGGAGTTGGCACCAGGCCTGGCTCAATCCCAGAGGCGTTTACCCAGCATTGCACTTGGGTGCTGGCTCGGGCTCTGTTCTCCCAAATAGTGATGCTATGAGAGTCTTCGCTGCCCTGCTTGGGAAGGTCACTGGGCCACGGATTTAGCAGAGATTTTGGTGTAGAAAGAGCAACTCTGGAAGCTGGAGGGGGCTGTTCTCCCCATGGTGGTTGAAGACCAAGCATAGCACCAGCAGCTGTTCAGTGACAGAAAAGGCAGCTTCATTCAAAAAGCCATCATAATTTGGCAAGGAGTGCTCCAATCAGTAGCCTTCCTAATGTGTGTAATTGTTATGCAAATAAGCCACAGCACATTACCCAGGCTGGGAACAGGAGTATCAGCTCTGTGATTTACAAGGGGCCAAGGCACCCAAGAAAGCGTTGGCATGCGTCCCATGCTGGGGGCTCAGCGGAGCCGTCTTGACGCTGGGCTCATAGAGAGAACTGGCTTATTAAAGTTGACCAGTGGAGTGAAGCTGATTGTTTAAAAAGTGAAAATATTCAAGTTTAATAAGATAATCAAGGTCTGGATTTTAATTTTCTGCCTGCAAATATCAGTAACAGAATATTACAGCTGAACATAGTTTTAGAGATGACCACATATCCAAGCCACTTATATTTCAGAGGAGGAACTGAGGTGAAGGGTGAGGTGACTTATCCAAGGAACCCAGCTCCCCTTGCCTCCAAGTTCAGGGTCATTTTATGTCACACCCTGCTGTTTCTTAAGCTCATGTAGCTACGACATGTTTTGCTTTTCCTTGAGCTCTAAGCCTTTTGTTGTCCTCTTTGTATTTTCTCTCTTGTCTTGTCCAACGAGTTCCTATTGTGAGGGAATTATGAAGATTATTGGACACCTAAAGAGCCTTATTTATTTTTAGGAAGGTGCAGTCTGATATTACAGATGAGACAAACACCCAAGGAACTGCAGTATAAGAGCAAGGAGATAGAGAAAGATAGAGGTGTTCAAAGGAGAGAGGGGTCACGCACATTTGGGATAAATGGAAGAACTTCATAGAATAGATGATATTTAGAATGAGCTTAAAAAATTCTAACAGAGATAAGGAGAGGAGGGGAGAAAGAAACAAAAAGGGGCTTGTGGTAATATTAACAGTAAAGGCAGAAGGAAATGGGGCTTGCATTAGGAACAAGAGTAGCTGAATTGGTCTCGAGCGTGGGAACATCTTAGTGGAGTAGATGTGAAAAGCTTCAATACCCATGTTAGAACTGTGGAATCCAGGACAAGCCTCAGCAGAACATTATGAAATGGAAAGAGTTATGGGTTTAGAGCTCAAAGGTCTGCTTTGCATCTTGATTTCACAAATGTTTGGATATGTGATGGACACAAATAACTTAAACCTGTAAACCTTTATTTTTCCCCTTACAAGGTCATTGTAGAGATAAAATATGATGAAAATGTGAAACACCTAACAGAGAGCCTGTCAAGTAAAAACGAGTTTCCATTTGTTTCTTCATCCTGTTGGTTTGGAAACTTCAGCTGACTTAGCTATCATAGTTTTCTGTCAATTCTTACTTGGAGATACCACTGATTTTTATGTTTTACCGTTTTTCTAAAATAAGCCGAGTCTAGAATCACCTCGTGAGCCAAGATGGCATCTGTCGCCATCTTTTCATTTCCCCTTTGTAAAATCTCTCTTCTCTAGTCATTCTTATGTGTAATTATCAGATTAATTTTTCTTGAACACCTCTTTAGCCAATACTAAACTGCTAATGTTTATAAATGTGCAGTGGTTCCTGTGTGAGCTCATGGTGTCAAATCCATGTTCCTCCCTCAGGCCCTTTCCAGCCAGTCCCCATTATCCCTCAGTGTTCCCCCAAAGCCTACTCTCAGGCTTTCCAGTAGCTTCCATAGCCTTCCCATGCATCTACAAATCCCAACAGAACTTCGCCTTCAGGGCCCAGCACTGCCTACAGAGTGGGTCCCTGTCACCTTGGGCTTTGCCCTAACCACCACGTGGACTTATCTACAGAAACCACATCCTAATTATTCCACTATTATCTTTTTTGTCTTATTGCTGCTATGGGGCTAAAAGTGTTCTAAAAATGATTGTCTTTTCTATTTCTTCTGTATCCTCCCTGGTGCCTAGCACTGTGGAGGCATAAGATATATGCCCAATACAGCCATGCACTGCATAAAATGTTTGCATCAATAATGAACCGCATATGTGATGGTGGTCCCATAAGATTATAATACCATATTTTTACTGTAACTTTTCTGTGTTTAGATAGGCTTAGATGCACAAATACTTACCGTTGTGTTACACCCGCCTGCAGTGTTCAGCATAGTAACACGCTATGCAGGTTTGTAGCCTATAGGTTTGTGTAAGTGCTCTTTGATGTTTGCGCAACCATGGGATTGCCTAATGATGCATTTCTCAGAATGAATGCCTCTCATTAAGTGACATGGGATGGTACACGCTGTGAAATAAGTCACCATACACCCCAAAATTCACATCAGACTTTCCTTTTGCCTACAGGGAAATAGTAAATTGAAGGGAAACCCTTGGGCCCGTTTTTCTAATTCCAAATGGAGTTTGAGACTGTGCTATTTACCAAATTATCTCTTGCTTATGAACTGAGCAGGGATGGCCCAGAAACCACTGAGGGAGAATGGAGATGGAAATGTACATCCTTGTTTTTAGTGTCAGTTTTCTGACTGCATAACACCCTTAAAAATCAAATTTGCTAAAGGCACTTCAAGTGCATTCTTTGCTAACACTTCATTATAAGGCACTTATCAGTAATAAATCCACAGGGCCTATGTTTTTTAAGAAAATAGGAAATACTTAGAACAAATACAGAAACCTTGCTTTCCTCCTACTGCCTATTTTAGTTCTAGGGGAAACAAATAATTTCTAGTTGAATGGATTAAAGATGTCAGACTGTTGTTAATATAGCACTTTAATAATAACAAAATGCCAAACTTAAATTCTTCCTTCAGAGATTTAATATAAACTGGCAACTGAGAAAGTAAGGGAAATATTTTGCTGATATTATACATCTACTTGTTATCCAGGAAGGATCTCTCCAGCTTTCTTTTTCATAGTTCCAGCTAGAGGTTACTGAGACCTCAGGAAATACCCCATCTACGCACAGAGCTATTCTTTATTCAGCGTCCATCTCCTCTTCCTTTGTCCCTTCACCAAGTTGGTGAATATACATTTGCCATCCATATTTCTTTTATCTCTCATTCACATTTTGAGGCACTGTCGTGTGGCTTCTGCTGTCTCTACCAATTGCAAGTAATTTCCTTAAGGGCAATAACCTCTTGGTGACATCTAGACTCAAGATTCTGCGCTAATCTTTTCTCTTACTCAGCCACTTTATAGTATTTGACCAAACAGCTCAATATTTTGTCTCAACACTCTTCACCCTTTCATTCTGAATAGTCAGGCTTCCTCCTGCCTTTATAACCCCTGCCTTCTTCTCTCTCAGCGTCCCATCCTTCTTAGCCTCTTACATGCTGCCCTCACAGCAGCTTCTCCTGGTTAATCACTCCCTCTTCCGAGGGCCTCCGTTGTTACTTATGTTCTGAAGAACACCAAGTCTACTTTGCCAACTTTGCATCTTTCTTGAGTGTCGAGATATTAGGCAAAGTTTTGTTCTAGTAGAAAAGACGATAAATGCATTAATTTGTAAACATATAAACAAAAACTCAGTATGCTAGATGGCAACATGCTCTAGAAAAATCAGGCTGGGAGGAGGGAAGAGACCATGGGAGAGTTCTTGAGAGGAGGTCTCGCTGAGAGGACACTGGAGCAAAAACTTCTTGGCAGAGGCTGTCTCATCCTCTGGGATGTTTGGAGAAAGAGCTTTTTGAGACTATGGAGCTGCCACTTCATATGCCTCAAGGCAGGAGTGTGACCAGGCTGTCTAAGGAGCAAGGAAGTGTGGCTAGAATGGACTTGTGGGAGAGGAGGAGAGGTCAGACGGGGATGAGCCGCCACATTACACGAGGCTCTCCACTCTGAGTGAAATGGAGCCGGGCAGGGCTCGGAACAGAGGAGTGACATGAACTGACTTGTTTTAAACAGTTGTTCCTCCTGTTGTTGTGACAACCTATTGCATGGCGGAAAGTGCAGAAGCAGGGGCGCTCTCAGAGTGATCTAGGTGAGAGACAGAGGTGGTTTAGAGCAGGTTGTTATCAGTGGAGAAAGAAGGTATAGGATTCTGAATGTGTTTTGATGGCACGTCTCACGGTGGTTGTTGATGGGCTGCGTATGAGATATGAGAAGGTGAAAGGAGTCAAGGCTGATTCCAAAGTTTTGGTCCTGAATACGTGAAAATATGAAATTGACATTTGTTGAGATGTGAAAGATGGGAGCTGTAAGCTGGGAACAGGATAACAGGAGGGGGTGGGGTTTGTACATGTTTCAGTTTTAAATGCCTACTAGAAATTCAAGTAGAGAAGGTAACCAAGCAGATGAATATTCAGTTCTGGAATTCAGAGAAAGATATGCATGTGTGTGTGTGCATGTGTGTGTGTATCTGTGTGTATATATATACACATATATATCTACATATTATGTGTGTGTAGATGTATGTATATGCATGTATTTGAGTTATTAGCATAGCAATTATATTTAAAGCCATAAGAGTATATGAGGTCCCCAAGGGAGAATACGGAGGCAGAGGAGGACAGAGATTCAAGGGCTTACCCCTGTTCCCTCACCCTGGATCTTTCCTTGTTTATAAAGCCTTGCCATCTTAATCCTAGAAATATCCTTTATTCATACCTTCTGCAGAGCCACACCCTGCGTACCTCTGGGGGAGTCATTCACATCAGTGGCTTAAAGGGAGCCCCTCTCTGGGACACAAAGTGTGAGTATCACCTCTTTTGGAATGATGCTGGTCCTGCTTCACAGCTGGATGAGATTCAGTTCATGTCATTTTAAACCTTTTTAGTAGAGAAATATCTTTTTTTTTTTTTTTTGAGATGGAGTTTTTTTGCTCTGGTTGCTCGGGCTGGAGTGCAATGGCACGATTTCGGCTCACCACAACCTCCGCCTCCTGGGTTCAAGTGATTCTCCTGCCTCAGTCTCCTGAGTAGCTGGGATTATAGGTGCATGCCACCACACCTGGCTAACCTTTGTATTTTTAGTAGAGACAGGGTTTCTCTGTGTTGGACAGGCTGGTCTCAAACTCCCAATCTCAGGTGGTCCACCTGCCTCAGCCTCCCAAAGTGTTGGGATTACAGACATGAGCCACTGCGCCTAGCCTAGAGAAGGTATCTTGATTGGCCTACCTGCTACCAAACTTTTATCTCCACTGTGACATCAGGAGGACTAGTTTAAACCCAAATTTGATCACACCATTCCTTTCTTAAAAACCCATGTGACTTCTCACTTTAGACATTAAAAGTCAAATAATTTTAAAGGCTTCCCAAGCTTGGCCCAAACGGTTTTCCTACCTTTTATCTCCTACCTCAGCACCCACTGGTCATCAACTACTTGTGTTTCTTTTACCACCTGTGCCGTGAAGGTGATGTCCCTGTCTGCCACTATCAGACAGAGGTCCTAGTTAGGTTGCCTGCATCCAGTATTTGTTTCTGCCTTCACCAGTTTCTCAACACCATTTCTCCATTCTTCCTTTTTTGTCAGAGTCTGCCCAAGTCCACAAACCATTATCAGCAGCTCTTACGTTTTCCACAGGACTTCTGTGTCTTCTCTGGCCCATTTCCGCTCTTAATCAATTCTGTATCCACTCCTGGGACTGTGCAGATCTTATCTCTGCAATGAGATTATAAACTCCTTCAGGGCAAACAAAAAACAAAACAACACAAAAACCAACCACACCGCATTCTTTTTCCCTGTTCTCCATAGCACTAAGCAGTAGAGAGCCATTTTAATAAGTATTTTTTTGAATTGAATTAAATATATTGAATCTGCTTCCTATTTTAGCAAGTTTGTAGATCAGGTGGGTCACCAAAGACTCCTGTATGCACTCTATATAATTCTGTCTGCCAGCTGTTGTTGGGTACAGTAGCTCCCAGTGCTCCTAAATATCTCTTCTTTATATTTACAATTCAAGGACCAGATGACATAGATTCTGCCAAAGTGTATTTATAAGAATGTGAAAAAAATATGGCCACATGAGCCACATGAGTGAACATGTGGCTGCATTCACAGTGAGTGCGATACACATTTTCTTGTGATTTTTGCTACTGCAATATGAATAATAGCTATCTTATGAGCTAAATCTAGAAGGAAGCTGGCTCAGTTCCAGATTCTGGGTATTTTGGGATATTATTTAGTTGTTATTGACACAGTTGAGAATCAGCTCAGAGACCCAGCAGAGAGAGAGAGATAGACCTTCCTTAGGAGCCCAGGGCAGGGGGAACAAAGCAGCTGTGAATAGCTTAGCAATCAGGGCCTCCTATTTTGAGTAAGTGTTTTCAACAGGCAAAAAAACAAAGCCCTTCATAAACAAAAATATCTAATATCCATTGAGCCTGACAAATTACAAACCACTTTCACATTTATTCTATTATGAGACATACCAACTACCTTGCAAATAGACATTGAAGAGAGATGATGATCCCACTTCTATAAATGAGAGAATTAAGCTCTCAGATGTGGAGAAACTAAGCCAGTGTCACGCAGGCAGAGAGCAGAGGAAAGTGGGTGGGACAGTCTTCACAGTCATCATCTAGTGCTTTCTATTATGTGTTACCTTGTCCCCAAGACAACGAAAATTTCAAAATGCTCCCTATGGCTTCATCTAAATATTCCACCCCTTCTCTCTCTAATCCCTTTTGAAATAAGGAATTCCGTGGAGACACTATCACTCATTTATATATGTGGCAGCCAAGTAAGAACAATGTTTTCTTTTTCCTTGAACTTTAAAAGGTAATTTAATAAATAAATAAAAAACCAACCGAGAAGAGTAACCGAACTAGGGCTTATGTTTCTAATAAAATTATAAATGCCAGAAAGTGCTAGGAATGATTTATTATCCTGTTATTATAAGTGACTGGGAAGCTTTCAATGGAGTCCTTGCTAATTTCTAGCAGCTGCATTAAATCAGAAACTCTATTAGCTATTATAAAATCATCATCCCATTTTTCTGCAAATCAGCTTGAACACCTGATGGGAGCTGGGAGCTGGTTGCTGCAATACATGTTAACCTCATCCTTGGCCTCCACAAGAGAAATAAACAGGAGTCACAGGTGGCATGATACTGGTCACATCAACTGTTAGAGATTCATAAATGACTGCCTGTTTTTTTGTAGGAGATCTTTCTGATGGCAAAACAAATAGCTTCTTTCAGCAAATAACACTTCATTAAGAGAACAGGAACTGAGCATCAAGTCCTGTGTTCTGAATTTTAACCCCTTTCCCCCCATCTCATTCTATCCAGCTTTCCACCCTAGTCCAGCAGCTGTCCATCCTTAGAGCAGACCAAATAACTAACTACAGATGAATCTTCTGGAAATTGCTGGCATTTCTACCCTTCATTCTGATTTTCACAATAAAATACACCTCCAAGGACTCACTCTATCATGACCAGATAAGTAACACCTTATGTTGGACAAGTAAGAAGAGTCCAAAGCAGATATCAGTAAATCTTTGGAAACAACTTTGGTCTCACATTTCAAGAGATAGCTAAGCAGGTATGTGATGAATGGAATCTAATGGAAGAAGCCAGGAGAAGCTACTATCTAGAAGATTTGCCTACTATGTGGACAGATCTTGGCATAGGGGACGCAGAGTGGGAGGAAGAAAGCCATCTGCTGATGACAGGAAATGTCTAAGTAGGAAGAATAAAACAGAATTTCCAGAGAAATGGATTTTTCAGGACTTAGTAAGAGGTCGGATATGGAAGGTGTGCTCTTTTTCCTTGAAACCTGGATGGGACATCCAGACTGGAGAAGTTGGGTAAACTAAGGGAATCTGAAAAGTTATTTTTTTCTGCTGATTTTATGCACCTATATATTCATATTATATGCTTTTTCCTCATTGCCTTTCTACTTGCTATTTTCTCTGCCTGGAATTTTTTTCCTCCAAAACTTTGCATGGTTCATTTGATCAAATGTCACTTTATCAGAGAGGACTTCCATCACTGTACTTCCATCATTGTTATTCTTTGGCCTGCTTTATTTTTCTTCAGGATACTTACCACTCCCTATCATTACATTTGTTATATTTTCTTTCTTTCTTATTTATTACCCTACTGCAATCTTAAGTTTCATGTGTCCGACTTGGTCTATTTTCTTCACATCTGTATTACCAACGCCTATAGTGGCATCAAGGTAGGTGCTCAGTAACTTTGGAGAGAAAAAAAAAGAATGCATTCCAGAAAAGACATTAAAATAGCAGCTGGATTTATATGTACAGGGTTCCAGATTTAAGAGACTAATTAGTGTGTTATCAGCATATAGGTAATAATTGAAGCTGTAGACTCTGGAAGATGTATAAACAGATGAGAGGGCCTTGGTCAGAGCGCTGAATAATGCCAACCTTCAGAGCCAAGCTGAAGAAGGTAGTGTTGCAGTGAAAACAAAGAGGAAACAGGCTTAGGGCTAGGAAGAAATCAAAGGAAAGTAGCGTTTGAAGGGAGAGAAAGTGTTGAAGGATATAGAGAGGTCTCAGGAAATTGAAGGTTTAAGAATACCCAGTGGATGGTGCTGCAATAAACATACGTGTGCATCTGTCTTTATAGTAGAATGATGTGTACTCCTTTGGGTGTATACCCAATAATGGGATTGCTGGGTCAAGTGGTATTTCTGGTTCTAGATCCTTGAGGAATCCCCACACTGTCTTCCAAAATGGTCGAACTAATTTGCAATCCCGTCAACAGTGTAAAAGCGTTCCTATTTCTCTGCATCCTCGCTAGCACCTGTTATTTCCAGACTTTTTAATGATGGCCATTCTAACTGGTGTGAGATGGTATCTCATTGTGGTTTTGATTTGCATTTCTCTAATGGCCAGTGATGATGAGCTTTTTTGGTGACGATAGGAAGAACTTCCGTAGAGCGAGGAGTTAAAGGCTGTATTGGTATGTGTAGAAGAGTGATGGGGAGATGAGAAATGGGAAAGAACGTTTTGGAAAAGCCTTGGAGATACTTGGCTGAAGTCAGCAGGAAACTAATAGAGAGGTAGCTGGAAGATGAAGGACCAAGTTAAAAAGTTAATGTAGTTTATGTTGTCATATATTTAAAGGCCAATAGAAAGGGTAAACTTGATATAGTGAGGCTGAAATACAATAAAGGCAAGAAATGCTTATTAGAGTAATTTTCCTGAGAAACCAAGACAGGATAAAACCCAAAGCACGGTCAGAGAGATGAGTGATTATGCAAGAAGGGACAGCTTCTCCATAGCAGCTGCAAGGAAAGAAGACCCATGTGTAGATAGGGTCTGTGTGCTTGGTAAGGGGCTGGCTAGGCCAGATCCACTCTGTGCTTTCTCTTTTTTTCTTAAGTAGAAGGTGATCATCTGCTGAGAGCAAGGGGGCGGTGAGTAGGGACTCAGAGGAATGAGAGGATGGGAGAAGGTTTGAAAGAGTCACTGCGGAAAGTAGACGTATGAATTGACCAAAGAGTAGCTGGAAAATTGTGAAGTAAGGCTGAGGGGCCTCTCGCCTTCGGTGAGCTGAGTCTATTAAGGAATCAGGCCACTTTGCTCTGTCCTTAACTGTGCTTGACCTCTCAGCTGCAGACTCAGAGAGAACAGAAAGCTGAATTCACACAGGTTTGGAATTTGATGACAACTTCGTGACAAAAAGAGTATTGAGCAAAGAAGTCTAAGGTGTTGGAGCAATTATAATAACAAACCATGAAATCCAAGCTGGTTTCAGAGGAAACTGAAGAAAGTAGTAGTCTCCCGAATTGAGTTAAAGTACAGGAGTCACTGGCCAGGAAGCCGCAAAGCGGCCAAAGACACACTGTGGTGGGAACAGTTGGAGAAGCCAGCCGACGAAAGAGGGATTGTGGTATAAGCATGGGATGTTTCAATTCGTGATTTTGGAGTTGGAAGGGAACAATTATATTTTGTGACAATACCCACTTGCTCAGAGCCTCATCCTAAGCTCCGTAAAATCCCTTAGAAGGAGGAGAAGGCGGATACTTGTCTTAAAGTCTAAGCCCAGATGGAGGCAGAAATTGAGAATGAAGAGACCTCATTGATGAGTAGAAAAAGTTGTCAAGGCAGGGTCTGGCGCTAGCACATAAGTTGATAAAAACCGAACAAACAATAAACACAAAACTGTCACACTTGCTGACTCTGCTTGGTGCTGGGAGATAGCTGGACGCTGAGTACCAGGTATGGGCTGTGTGAGGTGGCTCTTCTCAGACCTGTGTATACTCGGACTTCCTAACTTGGGGTTCCAGGTGCCTGACAGCCCTACGTGGTGAATGGTGCTTTTTTCTATCAACAACATCATGTACCAACAGTAACCAGCCTCTGGTCTGTGGAATGAGGACAGTCAGCCTCTCAGGGCCTCAAGCAGAGGCAGCAGAGGGCTACGGTTTCCCATGAAGATCACAGAACTTACTGAGAATGAGGAAGGACCTGTTCCCAGCTCCGTTTTCGTTCTGCAGCTAACAGAGCCGCTTGTCAGGCTGACGGTCCTTGCGCATGGCCACTGTGGCAATAGCTTGAAAGAGGGTAGAGGGAAATGGAGGAAAGGGGCATTAAAAAGAAAATGTCACCATTTCCAAATGCCATATTATCTGACAGTTTCTCTTTATGTTGCAACAGTTGCTTAACATGACAAACGATGGTTTTAATAAAAACGCACACAAGGAGATGCAGCACCAGGAAATGAATAATGGGGCTCTCTATCCTGACATGTTGTGGAGCATATTCGCTCAGCAATGAATGCGACCTTGGTAACTGTGCGCTGCCAGTTGCTTTCAGACAGCCCCTGCTAGGTGGAGGGCCCTCACGTCAGTCAGGTTGATGTTGCTGTAAGCAGAATACATTGTAACTGGTTTTAGCAGGGACGTGTTTAGTATGGAGCATTAAATGGCTTGCCCAGTCATCAAGAGGGTGGACAAAACTGGTTGAATTTTTAGAAAATCACACCATAGAACTGGGACCACCAAGTCTTCTGTTTTACAACGAGGAAGCTGCCATCTCTCCCTGTCAAAGCCATCCAAAAGCAGGAAGACATTACTCTCAGGAAGCTACTGCCTCTGGGAAACTGCCTGGACCAGGGAGCCACTCCATGTCTGCCTGTGTGATCAGCGCCAACAAGAATGCCCCAACCCTGTCTCTGAGTACCTGGGATGGCAAGTATTTAGGCCCTTGGATTCCTGTTAATGGTTCTGCTGTAAAAGCAAGTGACTCCACACTGATGCTTGCCAAGAGGATAAAGGCAGCGGCAGTAGCAGCAGGGCAGTTATTGTACAAGTAACGGAAGTACAGTAAATTACATAGAAGGTGTCAGGCTAGGTTGGGGCCAGTAGGGTTTAGTGGTGTTAGGTCCCACATATCTAGATTTGGGAGAGATAATAGGCCAGTGCTGGCGTGGTTTGGAGGAAGGAGGGAAAGAGAGTAAAGAAGAGGATGGGAAAGGTGAGAGAACCATGGCCAAGCCGACCGCCTCAGCCCCAGGACTGCAGACAGGGCCTCCCTGAAATTTTGATGAGCATGTGTCTTCACACTTCACTTACTGTCTTGTCACCTCTGTCCAGCCACATAAGGAGAAGAAAGCTCTTAGCCATTGAAAGTTTTACAAAGAGGCCTTTCCAAGTCATTGATCAGAGCTAGATGTATCAAGTCAAGAAAGGCTACAGTGCAAAGCACATCAATGCTGCAGAAGAATCAAGAATGGGGTTGGGCTGAACACAGGGCCTTAGCTGGAATGATGTAAAGAAAGGCTGTGCTTGCAGGGAGCTTGAAGACTTGCACATCACTGATAAAGTCATGAAAATCTGTTGTTCCTTTTAGCACGTTAGAAACACACTCATTATTTAGTGGAAAGAAAAAACAATAGCAGAAAAGCGGCACAGCAATCCGTATGAAAGCCACTGGGAAATTTTACTCAATATTTACTGATCACTGCTATGTGCAAGTTATTATAAAGAATGAAATAATGTTTTGTCTGTGTACTCAAGGAATTAAGGCATTCATTAATCTTGTCAGAGCCATCAGCTAGAGGAATTTTAAAAGACGTTGTTTTTCAGCTTGCCTTCTTTCTCAATATCTAGAAAAACGACTTTGTGTCAGTCGGTCACTGTGTATAAAAGGTTAAAGTCCTTTTAGTCCTGTGCTGTAAGGAATAGAAAGAGAAATGAAGACTGTACCACTGTAGCCAAGGAGGTGACAGTCTGCTTGAAGAGCTAGAACACCAGGAAAACAATGCACAGTTTAATTGGCAAGACCTTAATTGAATAGAGAACATAAAGTAGGGAATTTCTAATTGCCAAAGGAAAGATAGATGAAGCAAACTCTGTAGTCACTAAGAGAAATGTAAGACAACTTCAGCAATGGGTACTGGAGGAGGCTTTTCTAAGGAGGGTAAGACGTAAGCTGTTTAGAAGAAAAGACAGGATTGGACCTGGCAGAAAGGAAAAGTAAGATTATCCTGAGTAGGAGAAACAACATAAGCCTAAATGTATACGGAGACAGTGAGTGATATTTGACGGAAATGAGGGTTTATGTGATATTTACGGAAAAAAGACTTTATTAAAAATAAATTTTTCATAGCTGAAAAAAAGTAAAGTTTTTATTATAAAGAACCATGACTACCACAATAAATAATTTTAAAGATACTCTGTAGGCATTGATGATACTGAGATGCCAAAGGAGATCAGTCTGATACGTGCAAAATCAAGTAAATATGATTCTGGATTTTTCAAAAGCTGTTATAATAGCTTGACCTTTTTTTAAATTAAAGAACAGCTGGTTTGGCTTTTTTTTCCTAATATTTCTCTCCTTTGCATTTTTATTTGTATGATTCTCCGTATTCAAACACACCCTTCCTAAAACGGTGATTAGACTTGAGGCAAAACTTCTCTAAGTATAAATAAAATATTTTGTATGTGCCTATATCATTCTTGAGATTTTCAAATAGTAAAATGAATTTAAAAGTGAAAAAAATGTATTTTGAAAACACATAATAAAGGATATGTGAAAAAGGAGGGTCTTGATGCACTTGGTTCCTCTAAGGTAGAAGTTGAGGGGGTACAATGACCTGAAAATTGTGAAGAGGGAAATGGATGTGTCATTAAACAAATAAGCCAATGAGACAGCAGGGAAGGTCAGTGTCCGGAGTTGCTGAAATATGTTACATAAAATATTCAGATTACAACAAAAATTATGAGACATGAAAAGAATCAGGAAGGTGTGACTTTTCACAAGAAAAAATACAGCAACAGAAACTGCCTGTGAGAGGCCTCAGATGTCAGGTTTAACAAAGACTTCAAACAAACATAATAAATATGTTAAAAAAACAGTAAAGGGAATCATGCTTAATGAAATAATGTAAGGTATGATGACATTGCTTCATCAAATAGAGACTATTGATAAGACATAATTGAGCCCCAAAAGAAGCGAATGGTAATTCTGTATTTGAAAAATATAGTCTAAGTTTAAAAAAATCATGAGGGGGCTCAGCAATAAACTTCAGCTACCTAAAGAACCAATGAACTTAAATATAAATTCATAGAAAGTATGCAATCAGAAAAAAATAGAGAAAAGGGGGTGAAGAAAAGTGAACAGAGCCACAAGGTCATATGGGCACCATTAAGCACAACATCTTAAACATAATGGGGGGGGGTCCCAGAAAAAGAGGAGAGAAAGCAGAAATATTTGAAATTGAGAACTTCAAAAACTTGATAAAAGTTAATCTACACATCTAATAAACTTAACAAACTCCAAGTAGGATAAATGTGAAAACATCCACATCCATAAGCATCACAGAGGAAAGATTGAAAGACAAAAGCAAAGAAAATATTGGAAGCAGCAAGAGAAAACTACCTTATCACATACAGGGAATCTCCAATAAGATTAACAGAGACCATTTCATTAGAAACAATGGAGACTATACCGCAGTAGAATTATATACTTAAAATAGTACTTTAAAAATATTCCATAAAAAATAGTTTATCAAACAAAACTACCATTAAAAAATGAAGGTAATGCAAAGGCATAAGAATGACACAATGGACTTTGGGGACTCAGGGGGAAAGGGTGAGAAGGGGGTGAGGGATAAAAGACTACAAGCTGGGTTCAGTGTATACTGCTCGGGTGATGGGTGCACCAAAATCTCACCAATCACCACTATAGAATTTACTTATGTAACCAGATACCACCTGTTCTCCCCAAAACTTATGGAAATAAAAAATAAAATAGAGCCATGAATTTAAAAAAAAATGAAGGTAAAAACTAGAAGCTTTTCCACTAAGATTAGAAACAAGGAAAGGATACCCTCCCTCATTACTCCTTTTTTTTATTTAAAAAAATAAAAAATAAAAGGAATCTTGCTCTGTCGTTCAGGCTGGAGTGCAGTGGCATGATCTCGGATCACTGCAATCTTTGCCTCCCAGGTTCAAGCAATTCTTCTGCCTCACCCTCCCGAGTAGCCGGGACTACAGGCATGTGCCACCATGCCCAGCTAATTTTTGTATTTTTAGTAGAGACAGGGTTTCATCATATTGGCCTGGCTGGTCTCAAACCTCTGATCTCATGATTTGCCCACCTCGGCCCACAAAAGTGTGGGATTGCAGGTGTGAGCCACAGTGGCTGGCCCAGCACTCCTTTTAAACATTGTACTGGAAGTCCAAGAACAAGAAAAGGTAAGGAAAGCATTTTAATAGGGAAGGAGGAAGCAAATCTGTCAATATTTGCTGATGACATGATAGTTCATGTAGAAAACCTGAAAGAATCAACAACAACAAAAATTCCTGGAACTAATAACTAATCATAGCAACATTGCAAGATAAAAGATTAATGATATAGTCACAATATTTGTCCTCTCCCAAACTCATGTTGAAATTTAATTGCCAATGTGGCAGGATTGAGAGCTGGCAGTACTGAGAGGAATTAAAATGTTGCATTTCATGTGAAAGAAAGTGGCAAAGGACAAATAGAGAAACAAGAAGACGTGACATGTAGTAAACAATCACTGTAAGAGGTGATTGGATTCTGAGGGCTCTGCTCTCATGAATGGACTCATTCATTCATGGCTTCATGGATTAATGGATTATCATGGGGCTGGAGCTGGTAGCCTCGTAAGAAGAGGAAGAAAAGAGAAGAAAAACAAAATATTTGAAGCTGCGACCTTCATTGAAAAAGAGAGATCCAAGTGAGCACGCTCAGCCCCCTTCCCATGGGATGCCCTGCTCCCCGTCAGGCCTCTGCAGAGGCCCCACCAGCAAGAAGGCTCTCACTAGGTGTGGCCCTTAACCTTGGACTTTCCAGCCTTCAGAACTGTAAGAAATGTTTTGTTGTTAAAAATAAATTATCCAGTTTTAAATATTTCATTATAAGCAACAGAAAAACAGACTAAGAACGTAAATATGCAAAATTTAACTACTTTCCCATATACCAGTAATGACAAGTGGAATTTGAAATTAAAATCACAATACTATTTACGTTAGCACCCACCAAAATAAAATCCTTAACTAGAAATCTAACAAAATATGTACAAGGTAAATGTGTTGATATGTATTTGTCAAATCCACAGAATGTATAACACCAAAGGTGAACCCTAATGAAAATTGCAAATTTTAGGTGACAATGATCTATCAGTGTAGGTTCAGCAATTGTACCAAATGTACCACTCTGGTGGGGGATATTGGTAACAGGGGAGGCTCTGCATGTGACCTTTCAAGTTTGTTGTGAACCTAAACATGCTCTGGAGACATTAATTCCTTCATTTAAAAAAAATAAAGGTGAAATAAAGACATTTCTAGGCAAACAAAAGCTGAGAAACATTGCTTGCAGACCACCTTACAGGAAATACTGAAGGACAGTCTTTAGGCTGAAAGAAAGGGACTCTAGAGAGTAATTTAAATTGATACAAAAAAGCAAATATTACTGATAAAAGTAATTATGCAATTATAAAAGGCAGTATAAATGCCTATTCCTTCTTTCTTCTCTTGATTTAAGAAAACAATCGTAGAAAGCAATATGTATATAATTGTATTCTTGTACTTATATAGAAATGTAATCTATCTGACAATAGCAATAGTAAAAGAGGTAGGTGGGAGCAAACTTGTATTAGAGTAATGAAATAACACCAGATGGTAACTTGAGTCCACAGGCACAAATAAAGAAAACAAAAAATGGCAAATAAGATGGTTAATACCATCAACTTTATAAATATATGCTTGTTTTCCTTGCTTTTCTCAGCTTCCATAAAAGTCATATAATTAATTAAATAGTAGCTTATAAAAACGCATTGTTGGTTTGTAACAATACAGTTGCAATATGTATAAGAAACAAGAAATGGGAAAAAGGTATAAAGCTATATAGAAGTAATATTTCTATGTTTCACTGGAATTAAGTAAGTATAAATCTGAATTAGATTCTGATAAGT
Source organism: Sapajus apella (assembly GCF_009761245.1). Lineage (NCBI taxonomy): Eukaryota > Metazoa > Chordata > Mammalia > Primates > Cebidae > Sapajus > Sapajus apella. The sequence goes on from NW_022436956.1 coordinate 2,362,183, forward strand.
TAAGACATACACAGCAACCCCTAGAGCAATCACTAAGAAAATATTTCAATAAAATAGAGTGAAAAATTATTAATATTAAAGGAATTAAAACGTTGCATTTAATATGAAAGAAAGCAGCAAAGGACAAATAGAGGAACAAAAAAGACATATGACATGTAGTAAACAAAAAAATGCATCTAAGTATATCACTAGTAACATTAAATGTGACTGGATTAAACAATTCAATCAAAAGGCAGAGATTGTCAGACTTGATACAAAAGATAAAATCCAACTGTATACTATCTATCAGACACATATTAGACACAAATAGATTGAACTTAAAAAAAATTTATATATATATATATATATATTTCAGGTAAATAGGAATTTTAAAAAAGCTGAAGTGGTTATTTTACAAAATATATTTTAAAACAAAAAAACTTATTGTAGATTGAGGGGCATTTTACTATGAGGGTCAGTCCATTGGGAATATACAAAAATTATAAACATATATGCACCAAATCAAGAGCCTCAAAATATGCCATGCAAATGTTGATTTAAAAGAAGGGGAAATAACCAATTGAACGATAATAGTTGGGAATTTTAAAACTTCATTCTCAATAATATATATAAAACTAGGCAGATGATACAAGGATATAGAAGACATGAACACCATTATGAATCATCTATAATCAAAAGACATCTATGAAACACTCCACTCAACCACAGCAGAATATACATTACTTTCAAGTAGATATGCAGCATTCTTCATAATAGAGCAGATGCCAGGCCATAAAACAAACCTCTATAAACTTTAAATGATTGAAATAATAAAAAGTATAGCATGTGACTTGATCAAAATCATATGATATAGTATCTAACCATAATAAGCCTAAGACCAAATGGCTTCACTGGTGATTCCCACCAAACATTTAAAGAATTAACACCAATTTTTACAAACTCTTCTTCACCCCATCCCCCTAAAGAAAGACAGAGAGAGAGAGAGAGAGAGAGAGAGAGAAAGAAAGTAAAAGAAGAGGGAACCCTTCATGGCTTATTTCCAGATGAGGAAAATGAGGCTGGCAAGGATGAATAAACTGCTCTAGGTTACACAGCTTACAAGTGATAGGGTGAAGATCTGAACTCTGGTTATCTCATTATCTCACTACTCACGTAGTGAGAGATATGGAAACGTGTAGAAAATGGTTACTATCTCCAAAGACACAAACTATCTAACTAGACAGATAAGAATAACAGCTCTAAGGAAAAAAGGTGAAAAATATAGTGTGTTGCAATATAAGTAATGCAGAGATTTGAAATAAATGACCTAGGTTTGAATCCACCAGTTTCTGCTTGATGGCTTTGGGCAAGTCGCATAAACGTTCTGAGCCTCAGTTTTCTCATTTTCAAAATGGGCATAAAATAACGGCTTCCTCTCTGGCCTACATAAAGAATGATAGAATCTACATAGCTGGTAGTAATATTACCTACTCTTCCATGTCAAAATGTGTCATCCATATGAACCTGCTGAAGGATCAGAAGACCCCAGTGACAACCGTTAAGATCGTGGAGGAGTGGAAGTTTGGCTGAGCCTTGCAAGGTAGTTACTGGGAAGGAGGCAGGGGTGGGATGTAACAGGGAGGACTGGTGAGCAGGTTTGGAGGCTAGGAAGGAACAAATGGCTTTTTAACAAACAGTTCTAGACATTTTATATACTCTCTCATGCAATCACTTCATAGCCAAGTAGGGTTGTTATCATCCTCATTTTTCAGATGAGAAAACTAAGGCTCACACAGTTTATGTCATATATCTTCAGTTCGTATAGGTACTCAGGGGTGGAACCAGGATTTGAACCTACATCTGAAGGATTGATTGCAAAGTCCATATTCTTACCATAATGTCATGCTAACACCTGTTACATAACATATCTGCTATCAAAAGTAGCATTATGAAGATGGCACACCAGGTTTGTAACTGGGGATTCTCTCTGTGGCTTCAAATAATATTTCCATGTGTTTTTGGAGTCAGCATGATTCAGACACTGAACAGAAAAGATTCTTCTCTTTTACCTGTGTATCCTCCTTCTCTCACTTTTTTTGCCTCTGCACCTTGAGGTGTTTCCTGGACCATGCCTTTCTTCTCAACAGCGCCATTAGGTGTGTCTGGTCCTCTGGGTTCAGCACAGAAGGATTTCTCTGCCAGCCTCCAGAGGCTTTCCTCCTCCACACAATGAATGCATCTCAGGTGCCCAACCCTAATGTGCAGCTAGGACATAGGCAGAATGGGACAGAGACTGTGTTCGAATGTGGAATAATAATACACAACAAAACAGCAACAACAAGACCAGCAACAATTAATAATAATAATGCTGTAATAAGGATAGGAAGAAGAGCTGGTATTTGCTGACAACTTAGACCCTGGCATTCTCGGCTTCCTCATTTTCCCTTCCTCTATATCAGAATGTGAAGGAAGTGGAAGCAAGAAGGATATTCTCACGGCAAGAGCTACCAGTCAATATCTGAAGACAGTCTGTGGTGTAGTGATTGTTGTGTTCATGGAAACCTTTGAGCAGAACCTGAGGGCCATGAATGGGGAACTGCACATGGGAGATGTTAGCGTTAATGACACGCTACGAAGATCATACGTAAGGCCCCTTCCAGATCCCAAAGTCTGTGACACAGTGATTTTCAAGTAACCTGATGCCCACCCTGCATGCATCTGGGGTTCTAGAGGCAGGGTGGATAATGACATGCCACTTTCCCATGTTGGAGCCCAGGGGTGGTGTCAGGCTTCACAGCTGCAGGTCCCCATTCAGAGATTCCTCTGTGCTGTGTCACGCGGGCCTCCTGCTCTGTCTGGCAGAGAAAACAGTCTCTGTCTTGTCTCCTTATCTACTGGGGGAAGGCAGGCTGGTGAGGATGAAGTGCTTCTGAGGTTGGAGGTACTGAAGCGAAAAGCTAAGTTGGAGAGCTCCTGGTGTAAAGTAAACATTGTATGACATAAAGCAAAGACTGAAAAGCCAAATGCAGTAAAGTGCCTGCCTGTGAATGGATCCAAATGGTGCCTCCCATGGCCTTTGTCACAGCCTTCTTTCCCAGGAGGAGGGCTCAAAGGTGGTGGGGATGGTACAGAGCACAGCCAAGGCTGGGGTCAGTGGGAAATGTGGTTTTAAACACAGATTTGCCTATTTGGGGAGTATGTTTAAAGAAATAAATGACATGTCTTTAACTGGGTGTCCCCTCTGTGACAAATATGAGAACAATAGCAGGGTTTTCCTTTGGTCCACAATTTCTGTTCTCTTGAGCGACGGTCTAGACTTAAATTCTTTTCCTCAAGCTCTGAGTGGAATTCACTGACTAGGCAAACTGATGATGCAAAATTAGTCTGTTTACCACGTGGGAGCTTGCTAATTGCAAAGGAATGTGAGTTCCCAGGCACACTCTTGGTCTGCGGATGCTGTCATCATCATGATGGGGGAGGGTGTGCAGGCAGAGAGAGAGCCCGGGCCAGGATTGGCTGAGATAATTGGGCTGGTTTCTGTGTCGTGCTTTCCCCTTGCTCAGTTTTCTTCCTGAGATGATTCATCAAGAAGCCTTCTTGGCCCTCTGTTGTACAGTGTTATAAGCATCCAGTTAAAACAAATGCCAGGATGAAAACGGACCTCCTACGGAAACGTGTCACACTCATTCATTTAGCAAACATGCACTAAGCACGGCCTCTTTGCCAAGCATTGTGCTTCGTACTGAGAATAGAGAAAGACCTCAATACATTAGCAAAGAGAAAGTGTCCTGGACCCAACTAGGTCAAATGTACTGTAACAAGATTACAGTATGGAGGATAAAATTCTGAGGACATCCAGAAGACAGAAGGATTGCTTTTGCAGAGGAAACTGGGAAACTGCCCAGGGAAGGTAACTTCTGAGCCCAGCCTTAGAGACAAGACTCGTAATTTGGTTGGCAGAGGAAGACCTTTCACATGGGAGAAGCAACGGGGGCTAATGCAGAGAAAGATGGAAATGTCAGTATTTTCCTAGAAAGGCCAGGCATCTGTAGGCTATTACATCTGAAAGAGGCTTTGCAGATCATCAATTGAAGGGGCTCACTGTACAGATGAGGAAACCAAAGGCCAGAGAGCTGGCCTAACTTCTGAAAAGTCTGAAACCCTGATTTCTTCAGTTACTTACCCTGGCCCTGTGGGCCTACTTATATTTACCATTCTTCACACATATTTAGGTAATAGAATTACATCTCACATCAGTGTGCTCAGCACTGACTTTTCTTCCCCTTGCCACGTCTACAAATAGCATCGCTTGACTCCTCCACCTTAAATGTGTCCATCAATCCACCCATCACTGAGGTTATCTATCAAACATGTATCCAGAACTGCCATGTCAGGCACTCTATACACTATTTGTTTATATCTCGTGCTCTTTAGAGCTACACATATCTTTGTGCTGCTTATTCTTAAAATGTACGTATTTTTAAAATATAAGATGTAAACTCTTAGAATCCATTATCTACTGCATCAGTGTGCTTAGAAGCGTCATGTTTTGAAGCTGAAAAGACACTGGGATCCAACCCAGCACAGGGTGCTGCTCACGTGTCTGTGTCAGTTTCTGCATCTTCAGGAAAACTATTTTTGGGACTCCCTGCCAAGCACTATTAGTTTTCTGTTAATTAGATGAGGATGCCAAGGATTTATTTCTGACAGACCCTTGCTACTTGAAGAAGAAAGTCACTCACGCCCTTTTTCAGAATCCGGCAGCTTTGCTCTAGATGGAGGCTGCTAGATTCAGCAGCATGGGGCAGGATATTCATCACCTCCCCTGCTGCTTCTCCTTGCAGCCCGGCCCTGTCCTCAGCATCACTGCAGCCGCACTCCGGTTACAGGGTTGTCCAGCTGCAGATCCAGTCTCCAGTATTCTCTTTGGAGCCCCTGTACCATGGGTTGATTGCATGTACAAAGATGTCAGAGCAAATCACCACGTCTGGGAATTGTCGGTAAAACAGGGTGTGGAATGAAATGTGCACATTGCCAAAGGATGGGGGAGATTTGAAAGCAGGATATCTTGACAGAGAGAAAAGTGTTGGAATTAATTCGTAAACGTGCCGAATAGAAATTAGCGGCTGAAGATTTGCAAAGGGAGAAGAGACAGAGGGAGAGAGAAAAGGGAAGAGACAGACAGATGGAGGGGGGGAGGGAGATGGTGGAAAATGGAGCAGAAGAGGCAGCTTTATTTCACAGCCCGGCTTCACTCTCCACTGAAGCAGCCTGTGCTTTTGCAGGGATCCTGCCTTGCCTCCGGTTTTTGTTCCCCTGTTGACCTCCGCCATCCGCAGCCCCCGCTCCTGGCCTCGTCCCAACCTCCCGCTTCCACCACAACAGTTGTGCTTTTTACACACGTGGGACTCCCAGTTTCTTCAGGAGGGGATTCTGTCTGTGCTAAGCACAGCAAACTTCTGACGTGCCCATGGTAGGAAGGGAGGGACTGGGGCTGTCAAGGGAGATCATGACTCCTGATATTCTCATCTTATCCTGGGCCTCAGTTTTCTACATGTAAAGTTATGATTATTGGGCCAGCTAAATGAGATTATGCATGCAAGTCATTTACCTTAGAGCTGGATATGCTGCGTGCACTTGGTACGTTTATTATTATTATTATTAACAGTGGCGGTAGCAGGAATAGTACATTTGAAATTCTGGTGTTTTAAACCTCCTAGTTCAATATTTGTGGTCAAGGTCAAGATATTCAAGTAGGCTGTTTAAGTTCAGTTTTAGAGCCAAACATGTTTCCCAGATCCCATTTCTTAATGGAAGATTGGAGTTTTGCCCCATAACAGTGAGTGTTTTGGATGATGTTCCATTCTGGAACATAATACAGGCAATCACCCAATTTCATTTTGAAAGAACAATTGAGATTACTATGTGTGAGATGAGACAGGTTTGGGTTTTTTTTTTTCCTTCTCAGGCTGCTGTTAGCAGGGTGTGTCCTGAAGTAGTCTCTCTTTCCCATTTCCTTTCTGCCTCTCAGATTTAAGGTGGCACTTCTTTTTTTTTTTTTCCATTTATTTTATTGCATTTTAGGTTTGGGGGTACATGTGAAGAACATGTAAGATTGTTGCATAGGTACACACGTGGCAGTGTGATTTGCCGCCTTCCTCCCCATCATAAGGCGGCACTTCTAAATCTGAGGCTGCGTATAGTAGTATTGTGCGTAGATCTTGAATTTTTTCCAAAGTAGATGTAGGTAAATGGAAACGCTGTGAATCACTACGATGCTTACAGAGCTATTTTTGGCCTCTCTGCACTCTACTTTCTTTTCCACTCTCTGTGCCATCTACTCCCTTGCACCATGCCCCACTCTTTCTTTCCCAGAAGATCGCTCTGTAGCAAGCGATGCTGTTTGATAGCATTTTACCCACAGTATAACTTCTTCCATAATTGGAGACAGTCCTCTCGAATCCTGCCGCTGCTTCATCAACTAAGTTTGTGGGATATTCTGAATCCTTTGTTATCATTTCAACAACATTCACAGCATCTTCACCAGCAGTAGCTTCCTTCTCAAGAAACCACTTCCTTTGCTTATCCATGTGAAGCAACTCCTCATCCGTTCAAGTTTTATCATAAGACTGTAGCAATTCTGTCACATCTTCAGCCTCCCCTTCTAGTTCTAGTTCTCTTGCTATTTCCACCACATCTGTACTTCCTCCACTGAAATCTTGAACCCCTCAAAGTCATCCATAAGGCCTGGAATCAGTTTATTCTAAGCTCATGTTAATGTAGATATTTTGACCTCCTTCCATGAATCACAAATGTTCTTAATAGCATTTAGCATAATGAATCTTTTCCAGAAGGTTTTGGTTTACTTTGCCCAGATCCATCAGAAGAATCACTATTTATGGCATCTATAGCCTTACAAAATGTATCTCTTGAATAATGAAACTTGAAAGTTGAAATTTGCTTTTGATTCACGGGCTGCAGAAGAGCTGTTGTGTTAACAGGCATGAAAACAACATTCACGTCTTTGTACATCTTCACTGGAGATTTTGGGTAACTAGATGCGTTGTCAGTGAGCTGTGATATTTGGAAAGGTATCATTTTTTTTTTCTTTCTGAGAAGTAGGTCTTAACAGTGAGCTTAAAATATTCAGTAAACTCTGCTGTAAACAGGTGTGCTGTCATTCAGTCTCTGTTGTTCCATTTATGGAGCACAGGCAGAGTAGATTTGTCATAATTCTCACAGGCCCTATGATTTTCCGAGTGTTAAATGAGTATCGGTTTTCACTTAAAGTCAATAGCTGCATTAGCTCCTAACAAGAGAGAAGGCCTGTCCTTAAGCTTTGAAGCCAGGTATTGACTTCTCCTCTGTAGCTATGAAAGTCCCAGATGGCACCTTCTTCCAACACAAGGTCGCTTCAGCTACACTGGAGATCTGCTGTTGAATGTAGCCACCTTCATCAATGATCTTAGCTAGCTCTTCTGGATAACTTGCTGCAGCTTCAACATCAGCACCTGCTGCTTCACCTTGCACTTCTATGTTTTGGAGTTGTCTTCTTTCCTTCAATATCATGAACCAACCACTGCCAGCTTCAAACATTTATTCTGCCATTTCCTCACCTTCATAGGATTGAAGAGAGTTACAGTCTTCCTCTGGATTAGGCTTTGGCTTAAGAAAATGTTGTGGCTGCTTTGACATTCTATCAAGACCACCAAAACCTTCTCTATATCAGCAACAAGACTGTTTTGCTTTCTTACCATTTGCATGTTCACTGGAGTAGAACTTTTAATTTCCTCTAGGAATTTTCCTTTGCATTCATAACTTGACTCACTCTTTGGTGCAAGAGATCTATCTTTCAGCCTATCTTGGCTTTCAATGTATCTTCTTCATTAAGCTTAATCATTTCTAGAGTTTTATTTGAAGTGAGAAATGTGCAACTCTTCCTTTCATTTGAACACTTAGAGGCCTTTGTAGGGTTATTAATTGGCCTAATTAAATATTTTTGTGTCTCAGGGAATAGGGAGGCCTGAAGAGAAGGGGAGATACTGGGGAATGGTTGGTTGGTACAGCAGTCAGAACACACACATTTATTGATTGAGTTTCCTGTCTTATGTAAGCATGGCTCCATAGTGCCCCAAAACAATTAGAATAGTAACATCAAAGAATAATAACATCAAAGACTACTGATCACTACCAGATGTAATGAGGAAGTTTAAAATACTGCAAGAATTACCAAAATGTGGCACAGAGACACAGTGAGCACATGTTGTTGGAAAAAATGATGCCAATGGACTTGCTTGACTCACGGTTGACACAACCTTCACTTTGTAAAATACCCAATATCTGCAAAACACAATGAAGTAAAGAACAATAAAACGAGGTATGCCTATACATACAATATATATGTATGTGTATTTATAGGTAAATATATGTTTAAGTATATAAATTTATTTATCTCTATCTCTGTCTTGGGCTCTATCTCTATATAATCTCCCTTTGGCTGTGTTTCCCTGGAGAAGACAGTCAGATCCAACCTGCTTCTCTCCCATGCTATGCCCCTCTCCTCCCCTCCCCTCCCGTCCCCTCCCCTACCATCCCCTCCCCTCTCCTCCCCTCCCCTCCCCTTCCCTCTCCTCTCCTTTCTTTCCTTTTGACACTTCTTTGCCATTTTTTTCACCCCCATCTTCTGGAGACTTTCTAATGCCTGGAGGAGGGAAGAGGGACATCAGCAATGGATTCTCTGTCTCCTTCCTTCCCAGTCCTCTCAACTGCACTTCCTGCCACGATAGGAAATTTTGAGCCTCACAACCTAGAGCGACTTTTTTGTTTTGGTTTGGTTTGGGTTTGAGACAGGGTCTTCCTCTGTTGCCCAGGCTGGAGTGCAGCGGCATGATCATAGCTCATTGCAGCCTCAAACTCTTGGGCTCAAGTAATCCTTCCACCTCAGCCTGTCAAGTAGCTGGGACTATAGGCATGAACCAGCACATCTTACTATTTTTTAAAATTTTTATAGAGCTAGGATCTTGCTATGTTGCCCAGGCTGGCCCTGAACTCCTGGCTTCAAGCAATCCTCCCACTTTAGCCTCTCAAAGTGCTGGGATTACAGGTGTGAGCCACCATGGTTGGCCATGTTTTTTGTTTTTCTTGATTCAATCTTTGTAAAGCTGATTCCATCCAGCCAGGTGACAGGGAACTAAAGTTGCTGGGAGCAGAAGAGAGCTTTTAGGGTCAAATACAGTATACAATGTTAGTGCTGGGTTAAAGAGTGGGTTTGGGGCATTATTGGATGAAAAGAGGCTAGTCAGAGACAGATCCCAGATATTATTGCCTAAAATAGCAATAGTGGTGGTGAGGGTGCATACAGCCGAGCAGAATTTTACAGACCGTCCAATCCAATTTGGTCAAAACACAATTTATTGTGGGTTTCTACCAAAATGTTGGAGGTTTTGGTCAAAACCTCCAATAAAAATACTGTGTCACGTATGCCCAGAACACAAGGGCATAGGAGACAGCCTGAGAGTGTGTCTGTGAATAAAGGCTGGGCTCTGTCATGTAATCATACGTTATGAGAGGCTTGCTCTCTAAGCCAAGTTACAATATATCATAATAATTATGTAAATCACAAGCTATGTTTCTGATGAATCTAGCTATGTTGTATGGATTAGAATCCTAATACTCAAAGTCCATCTTCATTGCTTGTTAGTCACGTGGTATGGCTACCTGCTTTTCCACTGTGATTAAGTTCTTACCATGTAAATAACAGTGTGTTCCAACATCAGTAGTATATGGGCCCAGAGATTTTAGAGCAGGACAAACTGAATCACTCTAATTCTTGTTGTCCACCTCTAGCTAATTTGCTACTGATAAAATCCAGTGTCCAAGTATGGAAAAATATCTTTGATTATTTAATATTTGGTACATGAATCTTGAAGAGCTACAATATCTGTGAGATTGGAGAATATGGGCTAGAGATAGATAATTATTTTTATCATTAACTGAATAAATATTGATTGGAAAACTACCGTATGCCAGGAATTATTCTGGGTGCTAGTAATGAAGCAATAAACCTTGAAGGGAATAGGCAAAGATTCAGCATTTTCTACCTTGCATTTCTAGAAATGACTAGGAGTAATCTTTCTTCTCACTATACTGTTTTATCCTTATAGAAATGTTAACAGGATTACATTAGATAGCATCTGTCAGGTGTGTGTTCTAGTGTCTGGGCTGCTGGTAGGATGATGATGATGATCAACTGTGACTATTTTCTAAATATTGGTTGGTTGGCCTGCTTCTGAATGAGTCCAGGGATGGAAATTTTCTGACCTGAAACAATTTCATCCTGTATATATTTATTAGTCATCGACAGTATATGGAACCCCACGATGAACACAGGCAGCTGTACAGCACCTTGAAGGAACTCAAACTTCAGACGCATTAAGAAAATATGTAGGACTCTCATGCTGAAGATGAAATAAAACAAAACAGCACCAGCCTTCCCCAGACCCCCATCTCCGTCCAGCATTTTTTCATAGCTAAGCTTGACACCCTGGACCACATTTGTTTTCTCCACTCCTGGGGCTCCACTCATTCCTCAGCTCACTACTGCCTCACTTCTGCTGCCTCAGCAGTAAAACAGCTTCTGCAAAATTCATCAGTGCCCTCCACTGTGGCAGATCAAAAGCATGATTGTCTGTCCTCTGCTAGCCTGAATTCTCTCGTAGTGGATGCTGCTAGCCACTTTCTTCTTCTTAAAGGTCTCCTCCCTGATTTCTGTGTGGGCGTTGATCCTGAGTTTCCTTCTATTTTATGGCCACTCCTCAGGCTCCCTCATGAGCTCTTCTTCCTTTTACCCCTACGCGTTTGTGTTTCCCAGAATTCACACTTAATGCCTCGTGTCTTCTCACTCTCGTCCTTGCTCAGTGACTTCATTAGTACCCAGGTCTTCGGCTCCTATGTACACAAGGATGATTCCAAAATCCACGACTGTAAACATTGTCTCCTGCTCAGGCTCAAAATGGAAATATCCAAATACCAACAGCATCTTTTTACTTGGATGTTTCACCAGCACCTCAAGTTGAGTGTTTAATACCCTGCTCTCCACTCAGTGTCAACTATTCTTACTATGTCTCTGGGACTGGTAACTGGTATCCACTCAGCTGCCAAAATCAGAAGACACGTGCAACATGAGTCCTACTCGGTCTTTAAAAGTGAACTTAGGAGCCTTTTCCTTTGAGCAGCTTTCCAAGAACTTTGGTCTAATTTTAATGGGCTCATTTTGAGATCCTGTAGCATTCTGTACATATTTTTATTTTAAATTTATCATACCATACTGTAATACCTGATTTATTTCTTCTACTAGACTATAAACTCCTTGAGGGCAGGTAACACACCATGTACTTTGGATTTCCAGGCCTAGAAAAATGTCTAATGGTCAATGAACATTGATCCTCCCACCAAAAATAAAGAAAACAACAAGAATGTTTGAATGAAGTAGTGAATTAGTCAAAAAAATAAATATAAAAAGAGTTTGGCAAGAGAGATATGATTTCAAGTAACTGACATATAATACAAAACACAAGTTCTGGCTCCTCTCTAAGACCCAGAGGGTCAGATTCATTTTAGCAGGAAGCAGGTACAGCCCAGCAAGGAGCAACCACACATGGAGTACCACCTATGTGCCAAGCTCTCTGCAAGCCACCTTACATACATTTTGCTCAGTTCTTTAAAGAAAAAAGTGTTGTTTTCCCCATCCAACCAAGTAGGAAACCTGGACTCAGAGAAGTCTGGTCCATTGCTGGGGACCCCCCAGCTCTCAGGGGGCAGGTCCAGGTTTAGAGCCTGGCAAGTCCATCTCCAGCGGCATTCTCTCCTCCACACTCTGGGTTCCCTGGGGAGGGAGAATCCATTTTCCATCTGTCATGGTCATTCTGTTAGATACTGTGGTAAGACTGTAGTAATAGTACTGAACATTTAAAAAACACATTTTATGGCTTGTAGGTCTCAATATAATGGTTTTTGTTATTTGATTTATAGAACTATATGAAGTGTGACTATAAAGTAATGAGGCTGATTTTATTGTATGGGTTGCGGAAATTGGTCCCTTTATAGGGGTCTCCAGCCTTTCTAGAATGAAATGCTTTAATGTAGTTAATGCCCATGCTTCCCCATTGTTGAGGCATTGGGGGCCAGAGAGGGAAGGAGAGAGTTACTGAGAGAGTTCCTTAGTGGGAATGGCATTGGGTCTTTGGCTGACAGCTTCACATAGTTTCTGCAAACTGTGGAGAGTGGACATCAGTTCTCTCGTGCAGCAAATATTTGCTGAGTACTTACTCTATACTGGGCTCTAGTCTATAGCAGAGGAATCAGTGATGAGCAAAATAAACACTGTTCTTGGGGACCTTGCAATTCTAATGAGGGAGAGAGTTTACATGTATGCAATGCACACAGAAACTTGGAAGGAAAAAGAGTAAGCTAGGGCCTGATGTTATACTCCCTAGATTCTGAAGCTCTCAATGGATCACTCTTTAAGTCTTGGGGAACCTCATAGATATCTGTCTACAGTGTAAATCTTATATGACTTAGGTTGGCTTGTTTATTCTAAAGTTTTTTTTTGTTGTTGTCATGTTGCTTTTGTTTGCCTACTTGGCTATTTTTTGTTGTTTTGTTTGCTTTGGTTTTGCCAACTTCATCATTTTGGCATTAACGATGGAAGAAAGGAATTGAATGTTTCCCATCATCAAGAGCTGCCATCATGCCAGGCTCTGGGAAGGGCCCTTTCACATGCATCATCGTGCTCACAGCTGTCCTGTGAGGAAGCTCTCACAGAGGTGGGGACGCTAACTCAGAGGATCACCCTGCTTTGAAGTAGCAGAGCTGGGATTGGAAGTCAGGAGTTTTAATTCATGCATAATGTCTGTTCGTTCCATCAGTCCAAGCAGATGCGTTCTAGGTTGAAAAGAATATGATGTGGTCTGTGATGGAAAAGAGGAACAGGTTGGGATTTAAGGGGCCAGAATTCTGACCTTAGGTCAGCAGCTGACTAGGAAAACCACTGAATGTGTATTGCATCAGTTTTGGAAGAGTGTAAATAAGAATGAGAAGCAAGCTTCCACATGGATTTCTTGCATCAACCGTGCAAGCAGCTATTATATAGGGATTGGTTTGGGTTTGTTAGAGGAGAGTGCTTGTGTCTTATACAAGGTGTTGTGTTCTGTGGTATGTGATTCCCTTTCTTGTGACTTTCTTAGCCTAAAAACAGAAGCCCCAGGCAGCTCTTACCACTCTGTTCACCACAAAACATTTTGAGTTCACTACAGCACCATGATCAGAGGGCCCCAGAGAGACACCTTCCTCAAGCTAAGCTACCGTGTCTCCTCAGCCACTCCACTCCACTGGGTCCACACTGACTTAGGTTGGTTCCCGTCATACAAATATTCATTAAACCCAGGCTTCTCAGTTTATATGTCTCCCTGATATACACATAGAACAGCTGGGTACAATCTTCTCTCAGATAAACACAAGCTGCAAGTCTTCCTTATTTATGAATAACACAGTTTGAAATGGTTTTTATAATTGAATACAAATTTTATTAGATAAATTCAGATAGTTCTGTGAGATCCCAAATTCCCCAATAGCCATCCTCATCTGGACAGCCCCTCCAGGGCAAAATGGAAGCTTATTCATAGCCATGGAAACCTTTACATTTTTAGGCAACTTCTAATTCTAAAGCCTTCTCCAAAATCAGAGAAAGACCTGTCCTGTTTCTTTTATTATACATACACACAGAAAAAAAAAGCCTTTGGATACTTTGGGAATTTTTCCGTCTTGCTCTGTATAGCTTATCCACCCACAGAGATACTTTAAAGAAGAAACCTGTGACAATAGGCACTTAAGCCTCTTTCTGCAGGCAGTAATAACTAGCATTTATTATTGACTTAGTGAGTGCCAAGCACAATGCTAATGACTTTACATGCAGTATTTCACTTAACACCGATGTCGGCTGAATCATGGCCCCCAAAATTAATATGTTGATGCTCTAAGCACCAATGTGACTCTACTTGGAGATAAGGTTTTTAGGAGGTGATTAAAGTTAAAGAGGTCAGAAGGATGGGGCCCTAATCCCTTAGAATTGGTGACCTTCTGAGAACAGAGAGAGTTTTCTTTCTATGTGAGCACAGAGCAAGAAGGTAGCTGCCTCAAGCCAGAAAGAGAGCCCTCGTCAGAGCATGTTCACACTGGCAGACTGATCTCAGATTTGCAGCCTGTGCAACTGTGAGAAAGCCAATTTTTGTGAGGTCACCAAGTCTGTAATATTTTGTTATGGCAGCTGGAGCTGACTAAGACATTCACTCACAAGTATTCTACAAATTCATTGCTGTGGTGGTCTCCGTTTACAGAGGTGGCAGCTGGAAGATGAGTGAATGTAATGAGCTTGTGTAAAGTCCCACAGATAGTGAGCTGCAGAGGTGGGGTTGGGGCTGATGCCTGACTGCCCTGTGCTTGCTCCAGTCTTTCCCACTGCACTCTAGAACACAGGCATGCAGTCCACCTAGATCACAGCAGGAAGTCAAAACAGGCCGAGGTCTTACACCCAGGTCCTCTGACCCATTAAGAGTCAGCGACCAGCATTTTCCTGTTTTCTTAAAAACAGTGATAACTTCATGGCCTCATCGTCAATGGAGTCTACTCTCAAAAAGTGAGTTGTGGCCAAGTAGAGGAGATATATTAAGAGATTACTAAATGGAGTGAAATACGTTACGTCTCATAGGGTTGGCTGAAGAGGCCTATGTCCAAGTTACGAACAAAGGCAGAGGAACCTCTGGATTCAGGTTGAGAGTTCCATGGATAATATACCCCCTTCCAAAAATGCACACAACAGAGCTTTATCGCTATTTTTATGGTAATAAGGAAAGCAAGCTTCCTACGAAACAATAGTATCACCCTCAGCCCTCCATGCTAAGTTTCAAATCCCTTTCTCTGATGTCTCCATTTGACTGTCTCATAGAGGTGATAGCTTCACAACTTAATCAGAACTCTTTACTCACTCTTCAATTCCTGCCTCCCTAAACCCATTCCTCCTGCTGTCATCCACATTGCAAGAAATTGTAAAATGCAGCTAGTTACCCAAATCTTCCTCAATCCCTCTCTTCTGTTCAATCTCAACTCTCAGGAAGTCCTGACTACTATTCTTCCGAAATGCACCCCTCAGCTCTCCATAATTCTCTTTCCTCACTGCCACTGCCATGGTTTCTGGCCTCTGCTGCTCCTGTCATGCCCTCTGCTTCCACTCTGTACCCCTGAAATCTATTCCCCTACATAGCAAAGTGACTTGTAAAATTTTATCAATCACATCCCATCACTTTTCTACTGAAATGTTTCAGAAGTTATTCTACTTCACTTAGAATCAGTTCTAAAACAGTTACTGTGGCCTTCGAGGCCCACTGCAGCTGCACCTTGATCTGTCCCTGGGTCTAGTGGGCTACCTCTGTCATATGCCTCTATGGTGTTTGTTTGCTTAGCTGCAGCCTTCACCTGGCTGATCGGTCAGGGCTCAGGTCAAATGCTCCCTCTTCAGAGAGGCTTCCCCTGACAATTTGGTTTTTCACTCTTCCTGCATCATCACACTTAAATAAAAAAAAAATCATATAGCTTGTAGCACAATCTAAATATTTGCATTTATTTATTTTTTATGGTCTCTCCCTGCTTCAACACTGCTCACACACCCTTGCAGAAAAGCATATAATAAAGCTGATCTCATTGATGACGCATCCCCAGTCCCGAGAACAGTGCCCAACATAAAATAGGTGTGCAACACATATTTACAGAATGAACAAATGAATTCATAAATGAATAAGTGAAAATTGCGTTACTTTTTTGGTCATTTTTAAATTGGTTTCTTTCCTTGACTGTTAGTCTTGGTTATCCCCCTCTGTGTGAGGCTGTAAGGCAGATCATGTCCTGCCACAAGTAAGAGAGTTTTCACAGCCCAGGATACTGGTTAGAAGTATCCATCCATACTCAAAGCAGCTGCGGCAGCAGTAGTCAGCGGTCGGCTCTGGCAGCCAGGATAGCTTGGGTTCTGAACAGAAGTTGCTGACCGACAAGGCCCACCTTCCCTTTGTCTTTCTCCATGACTGTGGATTCGTGAGTCGTGTGCACCATAGTTCAGCTGCTTCTCACAGGATGCATCTCTTCAGTGTCATGAGCTACATTCCATCAGCAGACATAGGCAACATATAAGTAGGAATGTTATAGGCACGCAATCTTATTTAAACCAACTTGAGAAGGGATAATGTGATTAGACTTTTTACGGGTGTTTTTTCCAGGTGGGTTGCCTTACTTTTCATCCAGCTTCTCTGGGACATTCTATCTTCTCCAGGTTCCAGAAACTACCTGTCAGTTTCAAGTTGCTACAGTCACCTGAATTCTGACCTGGAAATCCCTAGAGTTCTTTACAGCTCTTTGCCTCTGTTCCTCTTTCTCCTATCTGAGAAAGTTCCCTCTGGCAAGGATTCCTATTCTCAAGCGTGTTCACAATTGCTTTTCTCTGGCTAGCCACTGGTCTCCCTTGTGATCACTACCACCCTGCAATCACGATCCAACTTTGCATTTTGTTACAAATTGTCATAAATGAGACTTTTGTAGGTCTGAGTAGAATCTCTAGTTTGTACATAGGACATTTGTAACCTTTCACTCACATCTTTTTTCAGGTCAAAAATTGTTATCATGTGAAAATGGGAGTTTTGTTATATAACCACAATTTATGATTATTAAATTTTCCAATGTCCCAAGTCCTCTGGCTATCTGTTGCATCCATTATCTCATTAATTGTTCCTTATATTAATCATGTTTTTTATTTTCTGTATTTTATGATGCTTCGATATCCTGGGTCTTGCTAATTCTGCAAAGGCTGTCCCTCCTAGGGCTAGCTAATTCCTAGAGATAATAAAAAGTTGCTCATGAGCATGCCCTATATGAGCAAACCAATCCGTCCAAAACCCATACCCCACACATTTCTTTTATTTAATGGTCACATACCAAATCAATATTTCTCTTGCCCTAGATCACCCCAGGGCCAGGTACAGAACAACCAGAACCACCCCCCACCTCGTAACACAGAGCCTGCCAGAAATACTCAAACTTTACCATCCTAAGCTTGCTCAAGTTTGCCTACCTTGCCTCCCTTATTTATTCCCATGGAAATCACAATAAAGATCCCATGCTAGGCCCTCCTCTCACTCCTGCCTCCTGAGCAATGCTGGTGCCTCCCCAGGTGGTCCAGCATGGCATGGTGTGCCCCTCCCCTTGGGAACTGTTAGGAATAAACTCATCTTTCAAGGCAGTTGTCTCTGTGTCTGTCATCTTACCAGCCTTGATTTTAAAACATGTTGGGTACATGTCAAGAAGCCTCAAAGCCTATAACACAGGTGGGATAGGTATTCCTGGGTGGCAGCTAGGCAGCTAGAGAGATGACAAGTCAGTCTCTAAGCAGACAGAACAATTTCAGAAGTAGTATAGGCTGAGCATCCCAAATCCAAAAATCTGAAACTTTTTGGGGACAGACAAGAATGCTCAAAGGAAATGCTCACTGGAGCATACTGAATTTGGGATTTTCAGATTTGGAATACTTAACAGTAAGTATAATGCAAGGATTCCAAAATTTAAAATAATTCAAAATCGGACCTAGAAATAGAAATTCCATTTGACCCAGCAATCCCGTTACTGGGTATATATCCAAAGGATTACAAATCGTTCTACTATAAGGACACATGCACACGAATGTTCATTGCAGCACTGTTTACAATAGCAAAGACCTGGAACCAACCCAAATGTCCATCGATGATAGACTGGACAGGGAAAATGTGGCACATATATACCATGGAATATTATGCAGCCATCAAAAACGATGAGTTTGGGTCCTTTGTAGGGACATGGATGAACCTGGAAACCATCATTCTCAGCAAACTGACAGAAGAGCAGAAGATCAAACACCGCATGTTCTCACTCATAGGCGGGTGTTGAACAATGAGAACACATGGACACAGGGAGGGGAGCCTATACACTGGGGTCAGTTGGGGAAAAATAGGGGAGGGATGGGGGGGTGGGGAGCTGGGGAGAGATAGCAAGGGGAGAAATGCCAGATGTAGGTGATGGGGAGGAAGGCAGCAAATCATACTGCCACGTGCGTACCTATGCAACAATTTTGCATGTTCTTCACATGTACCCCAAAACCTATAATGCAATAAAATAAATAAATGGGAAAAAAAATTATTCAAAATCTGAAACACTTCTGATCTCAAGCATTTCCGGTAAGAAATACCCAAGCTACACTCTTAGTCATGAGGTTAATTTGTCTTTATATATGTTTTCACGTATGTGAGAGGGTTTCGCTAGGGGCCACCCTGTCGTGATACTCAGCCAAGCATTTCATAGAAAAGTTCTGACATAAACTACTTAGTCCTCGTTCCTTGTGAGCCCCAGTTCATTTTCTGTTTCCATTTTCAATTTGGTCTCAGCCTTATATTCTATAAATGCACACACTAGTCCACAGCAGTGTTCTACAGGGGAATGAACTCTCTCCCACAAAACTGTAGGCTCACAGAGATTAACATGACATGAGGCCTTTCCAGTCATTTCTCTGATTTGCTAGCCCATGAGTTGAGCCCGTTTATCCACTCAGAAATACTGAGTTATGAAACACTGCTACAGAAGAAAGTAGACACAGGTCCTCTTCTTCAGGACTCCAGGTACCTTATTTCAGGGAAGCCAGTCCTGCAAAAAATGGGATACTTGGTTTATTTTTTCGCAATGGCAACACTTATATATTGCTAAGAAAATTTACACCTCACTTCCACCCATCTCTGCTGTTCTTCTTTACTTGCCTCAGCCATTCTTTTCCTATGGGGAGCCTCATGCTATCTTAGCCTTTCTCTTTTTCTGTAATAACTCTTCCTGTCTCCAGCAATCTTTTATGAGTTGATTTAGCAACTGCCCCACTTTTGTCTCCTAAGAAGCAATAAGACCAGCAGGTGTAGGAGAGAGGAGGCGATCTGAAGACCCTACAACCGAGTGGCACAGCTGCAGGCATTGAGGGGCAGCCTGACCCAACTCCACGTCTGCCACCCACCTGTGTTCAAGCTCCAAACCCTCCAACTGAAGAAATTCATAAGCCC
This sequence comes from Sapajus apella, assembly GCF_009761245.1. Lineage (NCBI taxonomy): Eukaryota > Metazoa > Chordata > Mammalia > Primates > Cebidae > Sapajus > Sapajus apella. Next base: position 2,381,331 of record NW_022436956.1, read on the forward strand.
GGCCTCAGGTTCTCTAGCTTTACACAAGTTAAAGCACGAAAAGAGCCTTTCCCGTCTGGTGATACTGGACCAGAACTCACAGAGTTGAGAGGTTCAAGTACAATGTCAATCGATCAGGAAACCCGGGCTCACTCAAGTCTTCAGAAAAGACATATGCTATGAAAGCTGGTAGGAAATCCCAAAATATGTTGTGGGGCTGCTTTCTGAGCCCTCAGCCTCCCCTCTCTGAATCACAACTCCCCATAGCCTTGTACCCCAGGAGCTTATGAGTGAGAGCTGGACCCCACTGCCACCTTGATCATATCTGCTTTCTGGAAAGGATCTAACCCAGTGGTGCACTGCATGACGATGCTCTGTCAATGACAGGCTGCATATGTGACAGTGGTATGTAAAAGATTACAATGGAACTAAAAAATTATCATCCTCCAGTGACACTGTAGCCATCCTAATGTCTTAGCTCAAAGTGTTACTCATGTGTCTGTGGTTATGGCAGTGTAAACAAACCTACTATGTGGCCAGTCCAATGAATGTCTAGCACATGCCAATATGTACAGTACATAATACTTGATAACAAACATAAACGACTGTTACTAGTTTTTATATTTACTATACTATACTTTCTATCTTTAGAGTGTGCTCCTGCTACCTATCTTAAAAAAGTGATTGTAAAACAGCCACAGGCAGATCCTTCAGGAAGTATCTAGAAAAAGGCATTGCTATCATAGGAGATGACAGCTCTATGTACGTTACTGCCCCTGAAGCTCTTCCAGTGTGAGGAGATGCAGAGGAGGAAGGCAGTCCTGACTCTATGTAGGCCTAGGCTAATGTGTGTATTTGTATTTGTGTCTTAGTTTTTAGCAAAAAAAAGTTTAAAAGGAAATAAAGTAGAATAAAACTTAGAATAAGGATACAAAGAAAGAAAATATTTTTGGACAACTGTACAATGTGCTTGTGTTTTAAGTTAATGTTATGCAACAGTAAAAAGTTAAGAAAAATTCAAAGGTTATAAAGTTAAAAAGTTACAGTAGGCTAAAATTATTATTGAAGAAAAAAAAATATATTTTTATAAATTGAGGGCATCCTAATTGCATAGCATTTATGAAGGCTACGGTGGTGTGCAGCAATGTTCTAGGCCCTCATTCCCCACCGCCTCACTGCCTCACCCAGAGCAACTTCCAGCTCTGTAAGCTCTGTCCGCAGCAAGTGTCCTGTACAGATGTACCATTGTTTATCTTTTGTACCGTATTTTTATTGCACATTTTCCGTGTTTAGATACACAAATCCTTACCACTGTGTTACAATTGCCTGCAGTATTCAGTACAGCAGCATGGGAGCAACAGGCTCTCCCACACAGCCTAGGTGTGTGGTAGGCCACAGCCTCTAGGTTTATGGAAGTACACTCTAGGATATTCACACAATGACAAATATCTCCTAAAGACAGTTCTCAGACTGTATCTCCTTCATTAAGTGGCATATGACTGTATATGTTTTACTATAGCTGATATGATTAGCGATAAGTATTCTCCCTTCTAGGTAAGATGCTCTAATTAAAAATTTTAGACCTACACATATATGTGGGCCAACCCTTTTAGAATGGGGAATGGGACAGTTTTTATTTGTGCTCAGTCTCTCAGAACTGAAAGCAAATAGTATGCTTTTGTATCCTTCAGCAACTAAAGTAATAAACGATAAGAGCTTAATGCTTAGTTTTGAATTAAATTTCGTTTTGCCAATTGTGCAGAGCCCAGTCTAATTTAACAAAAGGCTCTGAGAAAAAATACAGTACAGCAGATGCACATAGCAACCACTAAATTAGAATACAAGGCGGGGGGGGGGGGCTTCTGCCAGGGGAGCAGAGAATCCGGAGGGGCCCAAGGGAAGCGGAGCTCTGGTGGTTAGAGAGGGAAGAGGCAAATCCCAGACTAAAGAAACCGGGAGGCTGGCCTCTTAGAGAACCGAACCACAAGTCCCCTCCCAGCACCACTGAGGCGCCACTTCCTGTGAGGGATTTTAGGAGGATCAGTCCTAGTACTTTTTAGGATCTGCCTGTGTTTTTCCCAGCTCTTGCTGTTTGCCACGATAAGGTGTAGGACCGGGACAGTGTTGCATGCTGTGTTGTAAGGAGAAATTAAGATTTGCCACTTTGGGGGACAGACATCCAGCGGAGGGGCACGGGCTTTTCCAACGTGGGTCCTCAGAGGTGGGTCCACTCCACCTGCGCACCCGCCCGGGACAGCGCGCCAGCACTTGGCTGGGTGGGGACGGCCGCAGCGCGGTGGACACACACACCGGTGCTCCACCGGGCGTGGGTAGGGCAGTTCATCTCTCCAGGGTGGGGTTCGGCAACTTCTACGCTGGCATCGGCGAGGGAAGGTGCCAGTGTCAGTTTTCAATTTGCTGCTTTCCCCAGAACTCCCTCTCCCGCCTTCCCCTCTCCCTCCCCGCTCTCCCCACCCCACCCCTCCGCAAGGGGAGCCACTACGAGGGGCGCCGCTTTCTCTCGGCTGGCGCGGGTGTCGGGACCGAGCGGAGCGGGCACAGTGCGGACTCATCCCCTCAGGCATCCTCAGCCCGGTGGGCGCGGCGGGGTTCAAGGTGGGCGCCCGCGCCCCGCGCCCCTCGCCCGCCCGCCGAGATGAGCGCGCAGTCCGCGCCGCCCGCCCGCCGGCTCGCTCCGAGGCGGCTCCCGGAGTAAGCGGCGGTCAGGGATGGAGCTGCTGCCATGACAACCCCGGCGGTCGGGGCCAGCGCGCGTCGGGGCTGCTCCCGGGAGGAAGGCGGCGCGGAGGCCGGGGGCGGCCGCTGAGCGTGGCGTCCGCGCGTCCCCGCGTCCCGTGCCGCGTCCCCGGAGGAGGCGGGGGCCGCCGTCCGCCCAGCTCCCCGTGCGCCCCGAGCCTGCGCCGGGCGGCGCTCCCCGGGCTGACCGCGAGTCGCCGACCGGGCTGCGGAGGACGGCCACCGACCGGAGGACCCTGGCTGCGCCGGCTGCGCGTCCCCACTTGGAACTTTTTGCCGCCTTGGGGCTCCAGACGCGAGACTTGGGGCTGGGGGACACGTACATCTGTACATGTGTGTGATCTAATAAAACATTTCCTCCTCTTCTTGAAGCCGCAGCTTTTTATGACAGCTCCTGTATGTCAGAGATACTTGCCTTCTTCTTTGGGTTATAAACTTTTGATGCCAGAGCACTGCAGAACGTGCCCAACTGAATCTTAAAGTCGCGTCTCGAAGAGAGAGATAGAGAAAGCGCAATCTGTGACCTTCATCCCCGCACCTTGCTGCCTCCTCTCCCCTCCTGGCTGCCTCCCTCCTCCCCAGGGGAGCGTCGAGAAAGCTCTTTTTGGATGCAGGAGGGGGCATCTGGTTCTGCTAGGCTGGCAAGCTGAGGCAGGATCTGAGGAAGAATTCTTAAGACTCCGGAGCGCCTGGACTCCTCTCTCCTCCTTCCCCCTGCTCCTGGCGAGCTCTGCCCCTTTCCGCCTCCCCGCACCGCTTCCCGAGCCGGCTGGTGCGCGCGGGGTGGGGGACCAGGACCGTGCGGCTGCCGGAGTTCTGGGAAGTTGTGGCTGTCGAGGATGGGGGTCTGTGGGTACCTGTTCCTGCCCTGGAAGTGCCTCGTGGTCGTGTCTCTCAGGCTGCTGTTCCTTGTACCCACAGGAGTGCCCGTGCGCAGCGGAGATGCCACCTTCCCCAAAGCTATGGACAACGTGACGGTCCGGCAGGGGGAGAGCGCCACCCTCAGGTAGGGAGCCGTCCTTCCGCGGGGGCCCGAGCCCCTGGGCTGCGGTCGCCGGGGAGGGCACGGGAGAGGGGCCAAAGGCTCCGTGAGGGATGGGAGCGCGAGAGGGCCTTGTGCGGGCCCGTGGGGCGCTCGCTTGCGCGTTGTTATGGGTGCCGACTGCAGTGCCCCTAGACAGGTTTGTCGTTTGCTCTGGCTTTGTTGGTCCGGGATCTTAAGCGTGAATCTTGAAGTCCACATGTGGGACTCCATGGCTCTATGAAGCCATGACAGGCTAGATTCTCTCCAGCGTGGGCACCAAGATGAGAACATGAGGGCATGGAGTTGAAACGCTGGGTGGTTAGCCTGTGCCCCTTGGATGGTTGTCACAGGCCAGAAGGTATGTGATGAGGCAGGATAATCCTCAGAAACACCAGGCTAAGCCCTTATCAGAGATGCACCTCAAATGTAAGGCTGTGGAATTACCAGTGCCAGGCCACAGCCCGTTGTGAGTCTGCTCAAGACCCAGCACTCGTGCCAAACCTGTGTGGTGCTCCTGGGGCCCCTATTGTAAATTATGAGAGCAGTTTTATTTTTGCAGACTGGGGCCAAGGAAAGGAAACATGTAGCTTTTATGCAACAGCATCACTCCTGTGTGAAAAGCACAATAGGAGAGCTTTTTGTTTTACCTTAATGAGTTACAGAGAATCACTTGCATGCTCCAGGCAGAGAGGTGGAGAATCGTGGAATATGAACCTTTAGGGACTGGGCTTGCTGCAGCAGAGACTTTAATAAAAATGCAGCCACCACTTTCCACCAGCTCAGCAGATATCATCTTTTATCCCTTTAATGAGGCAGTTCTGGTCCTAGGAGACAGATTCAGGGACGTCCCAGCTTAACTATGCCTCACGACGTACACAAGGCGAATGCATTCGCCCTGCCTATGACTTTGATGGTTATGGTGAAGATAAAACATCCTGACCCAGATTCTGCAGCCAAAATGCTTGGCTTCTCCAAGGAGAGTGTGAGGGTGGGGTTTTTTCCTGTTTCTCCCTTGGCTTTCCTAGTGGAACCTTTCCTGCATCTAGGCAAGCCTCTCCCTCGGAGAGGAAAGACAGGTCTCTGGGATACTGGAATTCTTTCCTAAGCCCAAGGGTGAAGGTTGGATTCTGTCACTTTGGTGGTTCTAGCTGGACCTTCTTTTCAGTTTAGAGAACAGGTCTCAGAATGCTGTGTGCTGTTTCTCAGAAGCCCGAAGCAAATAGGGAGGCCCTTCCTGGTTGACATAAGGGAAAAGTCCAGGCCATGTGGGTATTGCCCAGCCTGCCCCAGACTAAAGTGTAATATCCCTATTTCATTGCTTCAAAGAAGGTTCCCTGAGGAATCAGGGAACATTTCCCAATACGCATTTGCAGCGGACCAGTTGGCTCAAAGATATGAGTAGCACATGAGTTACACATGTTAACCAAGGAAATGTCAGTACATATTGTTACATAGTGTTTAGGGACGTTAATGCTGCCATGTACCTTTTTACTATCTATTGTATCACTGGGGGCAAAGAGGTCTAGCGTTGAGTAGGATGTCAGTGTTGAATTTTCCGAAATCCTCTGTGCTCTTTCTGTCCTCCCAAGTTAAACCAGAAACTTGAAAACGTGAGCTTTCTGCTTTCTGAGATGCAATAAGACTATTCCAGCAGCAGAGGGCCAGCTTTGATCTACCAATTTTTATTAGCTGCTGGCCTGTTTTCATGATCTTCAATTCCAATGTTGAGCAGCTGGGCTTGGGAATGAGGATGGGAATAAAAAAAGAAAAGCTGAATAGTTGCTTTTTGTTCTTTGCAGAAAAAAAGAACAACTTACATGTTCTAGCCTCACTGTTGCCTGTTACCTGATTGCATGTGTAATTTTTTTTTAAAGTAAGCACACATCTCATGTTGATTTTGCCTCTCCTCTATACAGTTACCCCAGAATAGAGAAATTCAGCACATTTTCTACATTTTAATCTCTTTAAAGCCTCGCTCTCCTAGCTCATGTCATCTTCTCTTTTATTTTCTTCCGTCATTTTTATCAGATGCTCTCATAATATATACTGCTGTCTATTACTCATTATCTTCTTTCTTTTTTGTCTTCATCAGTAAGTCTTCTTATTCCTTGAATTTTTAAGGATTTGATTTCACTACTATCACGGTGTTTCTTAAAAGAACATAAACACCTTTTGCCAATTTTTATATGTCCCCATCTCTCTCCTTTTGTTTTCACACTCTTTCGCTCTTTTGGTTAACGGTTTTGTGCCCATCTTAACAAACAGCTGATTTGCCAGTACTCTGAGGGAGAGGCCATGCTTCCAGTTTCTGGAAGCCCATGGCCCCAATCCTAGATAAACGTTCCATGTTTTATTTGGTGGTGAGTTTTGCTTTATAAGTTGTAATTCTAAAGTATGTTTTCTTATTCTTTTGTCTCCTTAAAGACATTCATTAGGGATTCATTACTTGGAAACTGAGTGTTCCAAGTGCATCACATGTTCGGGATCACCAAAAAGCACTGAATGATACCCAAGCCCATCAGCCACAGAAAGCCCTTTTAATGTGGGCTGTCCTGAATTAAATTATCTCGAATCTGTTTCTAAGTCTTGATCGAAGTCCCGTAAGGAGGTCAGAGACACAGTAGAAAAAGCAAAGGAGTCAAGAAAGCTGGGTCTGCCTTTAAATTTCCCGGTGAAAAATTGCACAGCTTAGAGAAGAATGATTTCCTTCATTTGGGATATCAGTTTGGTTGTGACAGGTCTTTGATTGCTCTGAAGGACATTAGGAAACACTGTGCCGAAGAATGACACTGAAGTTTTGAACGTGGATGAAACTCATTTTCTATAAGAGAGGCAATATTATCTTCCTCATAACTACTTCATAGGGGTACTTGAAAAGTAAAAATAATTATTTGAATATTGAGTTATTTTGCCCTCTTGTAAGAGAGATGATATGGAAAATGAAGGTGCTATTCACTTTGGTTGAATTATAGCTTCCATGAATCTGATTTGAATTCATTATTACAAATGGGCCCTCTTGGCCAGAATCACTTCATTACAATTATCTGCTGTTGGGTTCAAAATGTTCTGTGCCTCTCCATTAGATTAGATATGACAAGAATCTAGAAGTCATGTGTCCGAATCAATACCCACACGGGGAAAGGAGCCCAGGATACTCAGTGTGGTCAGCTGGTGTCTATTAAGCCATCTCAGCAGAATGGATGATGGCCAGCTGTGCTTTCTTCATAGGCCTTAATCTCTTCTAAGTTTGCCTGAGCTCCTCTGTGGGTCCACATCATCTATGTATATGAACATTTTGAGGGGCTGCGGTGAGACAGAGGCAAGGTTGTTGCTGTAACCATTCCACTCAGTGGGCAAAGTTCCCACCAACATACTGGGTTTTCTTTCTGTTTCGCTTTTGTTTTTGTGTTTTTTATTTCAACGGCAGGATAATCAGTTTTGCTGATACGGATTATGCTTAATGGCTCTTTTCTAAAACGTCCCTGCATTTTCATTTGGGGTTCTGAGCTAATCCGTTCAAAACCAAGTACTTGAGGTTTAACTACTGCCAAGGAATAATCTGAGCAGGGGAGTTTGCCAAAGCAACCTAGGCAGTAAAGTTTCCACAGATAAAGTTCTGTTGTTTGCCTGGGGGTGTTTCTGTACTTTGCACCCACTTTCAGCTCCTTTTTCTGTTATGTAAATTAGAAAATTTTGAGTAGCCATTAGACTATTTAAAACGAATGCATGATTTTTCCATTTCAATGTTTCAGTTGCCCACGCTGAATAAGGACTGGGCGAATGCAAAGGCATTCCTCCTAGTCTGGGAAGACAAAGACATTAAAAGACACTCAAGCAGGGACAGGTCCATAAAGGACCTCTCAACTAGTGGCACTAACCTAGTTGGAGTTATCTGGGACGCTTTTTAGAAATTCCATTGCCAGGCTCCCAGATTGATGATGTCAAAATTCCTGGATTTGGGCATGGATGTAGCCACTGATGGCATCTTTTCCTGTATTTCTAATGTGGAGCCAGAACTGAGAACACTGCTTTAAAGCCCTTTCTGGCCCTAGAGCCTCTAAGCAAGGCTTATCCCGTGTCCCTGCTTCCCAAGAAATCATCTCCCCCATGTGAGGCTGCACCTCACTGGCTATGTTAATGCCCTAGAAAGCTCTGTGTTTGGGGGCCTCGGCACCTGGGATTGATTCTTACTCTACCTCTCACTAACTCCACGACCTGGAACACTTTAATTGAATTGTATACACATAGGAACAATCTGTCATTATCAGATGAAAGGAAGCATATGGGTTGTTCTACGAGCCATAAAGCAACATATATGTGCAAGTTATTACTAGTACCAAGTCGAACTCCTCAATAACAACTGACAATACTCTCAAAATTTTTCAGTTTCATCAGCTCCGTCTTGTTCTTCTATTCCCACACTTACACACAGCTTTAAAATGTATTAGTCTTTTCACAGTTCTATTCAGAATCCTTTCTGCTTGTGGTCAAGAATTGCCCTCATCAGAGTTCCAGTAGCTCTCGCTGCAGAACTCTGTTCTAACAGTTACATACTAGGACCTGTTATTTTTCCATGTGTGGTTATGGTTAGTCTGGGGACTTCTGGAGCTTAGGAGCTGTACCTTATGCATTGAGTGTAGATACTGTGGTGAATACTAAGGGTTAAAAAAAGTCAGTATTGGTTTAATGTTTTAATCCATCTTAATGGGAAGCAACCACTTCCAGTATATTATTGTCTCTAAAGCAATGTATCTAAACAATGTTATTGTCTTTAAAATATGGTCCTGGGACATTCAGGCACAGCAGCTGGTTAGAGATCTTGGAGGCTTGAGGGACCTTTGGGATTCCACTCAAATCACTTGCCAGAGGGGACAGCTGAATCCACCAATGATGGCAGTCTGATCCAAACTATGCAAAATCTTCACCCTCCCTGAAGGCAAGACAACAAGCAGGGTGGCAGAGCTAAGAGCAGCGTTACTACTGCTTTCGTGCAGCAGTGGAGGAACACCAATACTACTTGGAAAGCACACCCATCTCTGTTGAGATTTGCCTTGTGGGACCAAGGAGATACACAAGGCGGGGGGGCCGCAGGGAGGTTGGCATGTCCTGGGTTGGGTCACGGCTGCAGAATCTGGCAGGCCTGAAACGGCAAGGCTGGCTTGACTCTGTGACACTCTCTAACGTCCGTGATTGGTGGGAATGTGTCTGCCCGCCCCCCCCAGCACACACCACACACACACACACACACACACACACACACACACACACACACGCACAGACACTCTCTCTCTCTCTCTCTCTCTTTCTCTGAAGCAGGCCATGGGAGAAGATGTTTTAAAGCAGTAGAAATACATGCTCCATGGCTTTCTGAACTTTTCTGGAAAACTCAGCAGCTCTTATCTAACCCCTTTGGGTAATTGTTTAACCTTTTTACGTAAATTTGGCCCTTGGGCTCAGTTTAGCTCTGTCTTTCTCATTTCCTTTCCTTCTGGTTTCTAAAAGAGGACTCTGCCCTTGGCCCACTCACTGTGCTCACTAGGTGGCTGGCTCTGAGGGAGCTGGGGAGGCTGTCTGGCAGGCTGTTGTTATGGATCTGATGGGACCCGGCAGTCAGATGCAGTGGAGAGGAAGAGTCAAGCAGGTCTCATTTGACCTTCCCAGGGGAGGACTTTTAAAATTACTTATATTAATGGGAAGCTGTCTTCAGTCATGAGATGAGAAGAGGGAATTACAGTCCAAGACATCTTTAGGCTGGTAGAAATTTGCATTGCCTAATAAGTTAGGAACCAAATGCTAACTTTTCTTAATTTTCTTTCTTTCTTCTTTTTTTAACATATACAAGATAGCAGCAAATTATTTCAGGTTGGCTTGTATTGTTTGCCCTGAATGAAGATGCTCTTGTTCATGTTAGGTGTAATTGGAGCTCAAGTTTGCATGAAACGGGTTTGGGGGAGGGATGCCCTCTTTTCAGCTTGGTCCATTCTCAGGCCCCTCTCCTCTCCCAAATAAATGCCACTACCTACTTGATTCTTTTTATACCCTGGTGTATTTTCTTTTAAGAATGAAAATTGAAGATGTGATATCTAGGCTGCTCAGCACTGCCTAGCCTAGACTTGTGTATAGCTTTCCTAGTAGAGAAGTTCAGAGAAAGGAAATGTCGGTACCTTGTGCCACTATAGGATAATACAGCAGAGCCTTCCACAACATTTGCAAGAGCGCAGGCGTGAGGGAAGGTTGTGGGGTGGGGATGTGGTGACGCTATTGAGACAAACAGAAGCTCCTGTCGTACATGGCTCACTCTGTGTCAGATGCCACATTAATTACCTAACATTTCATGTAATTTTCAAACCATTACAATCCGTATTAACAGTCTAGGGGTCCAGGTTTAGAAAAGTTAAACCACTTACCTTTGGTCACATCATTATCATATGTCAGAATCTGCGTTTGCTCCTAGAAGACCTTCATGCTTCTTTTCAGTTTAATAGTATATGCCCCCTCCCCAGATATAGAGGACAGAGAAAACTTCCAAATGCCACAAGCAGAAATAAACCAAATACACCGTTTCTGTTCCCGAAGGTCAGGAAATCTGCATTTCAGTTGAAGGCTGCAGCCGTCTGCTGTCTCAGCTTTACAGTCTTCTTGCTTCCAGGGACTTCGCTCCCTCGCCCGCACTCAAGTGAAGCCCATCTATTACCACTCTGAGGCTGGAAATGATGCGCACTGCAAACACTGCACAACATGGCACGCGCCGGGGTCCAATGCACTGTCCAGGAGACCACTGTTGCTCATGGCTTTGAACCTGCCCTAAATGTTGTACTATCCTGTTGCTTGACCTCCATAGGACATATGGAACCTCAAAGGGCCTGCAAACTAAGACGACATCAGCTGGTCACTTCTTGGTAAGAACTCAACAATGAGACCTGTGAAGAAATGAGTGACGCCAAAGTATAGAGGAAGGAGAAGTAGTTTGTTTAAGCCCTAAAATATGTCACTCCATTATCCTCCTTCCCATCCTCATATTCACATTTTAATTTAAGACTTTGAACATAGATAGTACAAGCCTTGCCACAGAATCATACCCCAGAGGAAGCCATGTGACTAGCTTTAGCCCCCCGGTCCCTGGAGATATATAATACTTAAAGAGATGCTGAAGGCCTTGACCTGGCTTCCCATAAAAGTGCTGATGAACAAAATTTTTAGACATTGGTTTTGAATATTAAACATTTTCAGTGGGTCTGAAGATATATGGTGTCTCAATTAACCGAGTTTCCATTGCGTAATCAGAACAAAGAATGTTATCAGTGGCTGTTACGTTTTCTGCCTAGTCCACAGAAGACAATTCAACTCACAATTACTCAAAATGCTATATACCAGCAATGAAGAATAACAGAAAACAACGCTGTTGTAGAAGTAATTACGCAAAAGAGAGAAAAATGAATATGATAATTTTCCATTTATTGTGAATGCCATGCTGGAAAAAAGTAGGCGTAATTAGAGGAAGATAATAATATGGAAACATTTTCTCAAAGACATTTCTGAATAGTTTCCGAAGTTTTGGAGTTTGTTGTATTGTTTCTATTGAGCCAAATTAAATTTTAAAATATCTAGCTTTTTTTTTTTTTTTTTTTTTTTAAGACGGAGTTTCACTCTTTTTGCCCATGCTGGAGTGAAATGGAACAATCTCGGCTCATGGCAGCCTCCACCTCCCAGGTTCAAGCGATTCTCCTGCCTCAGCCTCTTGAGTAGCTGGGATTACAGGCATGTGCCACCATGCCTGGCTAATTTTGTATTTTTAGTAGAGTCCAGATTTCTGTTGGTCAGACTGGTCTCGAACTCCCAACCTCAGGTGATCCACCCGCCTCAGCCTCCCAAGTGCTGGGATTACAAGCAGAGCCACTGTGCCCGACCACTTTTGTTTTATTTGATTCCTGTATGTGTTTGTCATTACTCAGATGGTTGAGGAAATTTTCATAAATATTGACAAAGGAAGGATGATAAAAGACAGAAATGACAAAAATGGAATTATACATGAAAGGAGAGAGTAGCAGAGAGATGTTCCAGAAATAGAAGTTGAAAGAACGGAAAGAAAAGAGCCATAGAGGAGGGACAGTATGTACCTGTGAGAAAAACAAACAAACAAAAGCCTAAAGTGGAATTACTGAGTAGTCAGAGGTAGGGAGAAGGAAGAAAGAGGCCAGATAAGAATGCCTGGGCTCCATGGTGGCTCACGCCTGTCATCCCAGCACTTCGGGAGGCCAAGGTGGGTGGACCACCTGAGGTCGGGAGTTCGAGACCAGCCTGACCAACATGGTGAGACCCCATCTCTACCAAAAATACAAAATTAGCCAGGCGTGATGGCACATGCTTGTAATCCCAGCTACTCAGGAGGCTGAGGCAGGAGAATCACTTGAACTTGGGAGGCGGAGGTTGTGGTGAGCCAAGATAGCGCCACCGCACTCCAGCCTGGGCAACAAGAGTGAAACTCCAACCCAAAAAAAAAAAAAAAAAAAAAGAATGCCTGGGCCCTACTTCTGAGTTTCTGGGACATGAGAGCCTCTTCTCTGACTGTCCAGGACGACACATATCCTGTTGTCCAGCACCTATTCTAAGTCGAGGCAAGAATATTCGAAGGATCAGTTCTTGCTTGCTGCTACGTGTCCTGTGTGTTCTGAACCTCTGTTCCCACCTGTCCTACAGCTGTAAATCTCCCTCTTGTCACTGGGTCTTAGTCCCCATTTTGCTAATCCATGCTGGACTTACCCCAGGCCCTGGGTGACTGGGTACCCTGCCTTGTCCTGCCAGGATCTCTTCTCTGAGGGTCGAAGCCTGCCCTTGACCCCACTCTGAGCAGCCTAGTGGTTCCAGGACTTTCAATGCATGCTGTCTGCCTCTTTACCCAAAGGATCTTTTTGGGCACCACCTCACATCCAGGCAGCATGGGAGGTCTCGGCCAAGTGATGTTTGCTCATGTCTACCCTGCTCATGTGCAATTAAACAGTTTATTCTGAGATACATGGCATGTGTCTTAGGTATCTGTCCACCTTGACCACCCACTAATGTCTCCTGGTTGCTGTTTGGAACCTCCTGTGTTGGAGAAAAAAAGGAGTCACCATCTGTACACCTAGGGAATTGAATAAGTCAGGGATTTATTAGAGTGGCTGGGCTCACACTGAGATATTGTGTGTAAGGCACCCTGTATAAGAGGGAGGAATTACAGAACTCAAATTTGTACCGCCCTGTGCTTTTGTATGCCATCTCTAAAGATATTCCTCTTCCCATTGTCATTTTTATTGCTTCTCCCATGCCCTTTGTTAAATGCATTAATATCCTCTATTTATCTTGTGTTCTCAGAGTCCAACAGAATACCTAATGCTTAGTAGGTGCCCTAAGTCTTTTTGAAAAGTTGAATACTTCTCCTTTATTGCTCTCTCTCTCTCTGTTTCTTCTCTCTCTCTCTCTTTCTCTCTCTCTCACACACACACACACACACACACACACACACACACACATCTATCTTTTCTAAGGGGGATATTCTTACCCATGTTGAATAATTAATTACAACCACAGAGTCTGGCATTTGAATCCTAGTTGAGTTACTAATACCTCCCTAAATAGTTGGTAGAAACTCTGTCTGCTTGTTATAATTGCAGTATTTGACAATTGCACAATATCACTGAAGCGACAGGCAGGAGATTCTGACCATTCGCAAGGGAGGTATATCTGCTTTCTCCCCTTCACCAAGGTCACATAATAGAGGCTGGCACAATCTGGAAGAATATCTGCAAATTCCAGAGGTTGGAAAAGCCAATGTGAGTCATCTCTAAACATTCCAGAGGGCATCTCAGGATGAAGGGATTCATGCACCCATCTACTTGACCCTCTAAAATGCAGCTGCTTCTGTCACAGGCTCTCGTTATGAGGTCCCTGAATAGGTATCAGCAGCAGGCCTCCTGCTGTACCTGTGCAGTGGAAACAGTTAGAATGTTCTTGATTGCACGCTCTGTTTTATGATGGGCAAGTCAGTGGGTGCTTAGTGAAATGTAAGATCAAGTATAAACTCTGTCAAGGGGTTAAGAACACTGACTTTACAGTCAAAAGGTTCATTTCAAATCCCAACTCTGGTACTTAGTGACAGTATGTGGTTGGACAAGTGACTCGATTTTTCTAAGCCTCAATTTCCTGGTTAAAAGCAAAAAATAAGGACTAGATATCCACTTCACTGGGCTGATGGGAGGCCGTAAATGCTACCAAGTTTGTAAAGATCTTGGATTAAAGTCTTACATGATAGCAACAGCACAATAAACAGTTGCTATTAAGTTAAATACATATATTACTGAATTCACAATTTATCCATGCAGCATTTATTGGGTACCCATCAGCACTATTCTAAGCAGTATGGAAATTATAGTTAAATTAATTCTAGACTCTTCTCTGAGCATTCACCTATGTTAAATAAGTGAATATGTTGGCAAAACACAAATCCCACAGAATGGGAAGGGGGGATGGAGGAAGAGAGAGGGATAAAAAGACAGGGAGAAAGACAATTTGCTTAAAGTAAAATGTACCCATATTGGCGTTCACATCAGTATACTTGGACAAATATATTTACACAGGTAACCACCATTTCGCTCGGTATAGAACATATTTGTTACCCCAGAAAGTTCCTCCATACTCCCATTTTTATTGTGGTAAAATGCCTAGAATGTATCATCGAAACTAGTTTAAAATATACAATTCAGTGGCGTTAAGTATCCGTCACCACCATCCATATCCAGAACTTATTTCTTCTTCCCAAGCTGAAACTCAGAATCCATTAAACAATAACTCCCCATTCTTCCCTCCCCCAGCATCTAGAAATTACTATTCTATTACTGTTATTACTATTCTATTCTACTACTTCTCTTTTTGTTTCTACGTTTTGGCTGCATTGGGTACCTCAGATAAGTGGTATTTTACAGTATTCATTCTTTTTTAACTAGCTTACTTATTTATACATATTACCTTTAAGATTCATCCATACTGCAGCATGGGTGAGAATTTCTTTCCTTCTTAGGGCTGTATTCCATTTCATGTATGGGCCACGTTTTTTTATCCATTCATCCTTTGATGGACGCTTGGATTGCATTCACTATTGTGAGTAATGCTGCTATGAACATAGGTGTACAAATACCTGTTTGAATCCCAGCTTTCAATTCTTTTGGCATATGCCCAGAAGTGGAATTGCTGGATCACATGGTAATTGTATGTTTAATTTTTGAAGGAAATGCCATACAGTTTGGTAGAGCCATTTTATATTCTCACTAGCAATACACAAGAGTTCCAATTTCTCTACCTTCTTGTCAAACTTTTTTTCTGTTTTTATTATGTTCATTAATAGTGATTTTAATGGGTGTGAAATGGTATTTCACTGTGATTTTGATTTGCAATTCCCTGTGCAAATTGATATGCTTATTGACCATTTGTATACCCTTCTTTGGCAAAATGTCTATTCAAGCTGATTGCCCATTTTTAAACTGGATTGTTTTTTTGTTTCTCAACTGTTGGGAGTTGTATATATTCCGGATATTGACCCTAATGAGTTATATGATATGTGACTCACAGATATTTCCTCCCATTCTGTGGATTGCCTTATTATTCTTTCGATAGTGTCTTTTGATGCAGAAGAGTTTAAAATTTTACTGTAGTCCAATTGATCTTTTCTTGTTTTTTCCTTTTGTTGTCTGCGCTTTTGGTATCAGATCTAAGAAGGCACTGACAGATCCAATGTCATGAAGCTTCTTTCCTGTTTTTTTTAAAAAAAGGCTTTTATAGTTTTAGCTCTTATGTTTAAGCCTTTGATCCATTTTGAGGGGTGTGTGTGTGTGTGTGTGTGTGTGTGTGTGTGTATGGTGTAATATGAGTCCAACTTCATTCTTGTATGTCAATACCCAGTTTTTTTTAACACCATTTGTTGAAAAGACTGTCCTCTCCCCATTGAATGGTCTTGGTACCCTTGTTAAAAAGAATATGATCATATATTCAAGGGCTTATTTCTGGGCTCTTTATTTAATTTTATTGGTCTGTATGTCTGTCTTTATGCCAGGACCATATTATTTTGATTACAGTAGCTTTGTAGTAAATTTTGGAAGTCAGGAAGTTTGAGACCACTAACTTTGTTTTTATTTTTCAAGATTGTTTTGGCTATTTCCAGTCTCTTGAGGTTTCATATACATTTTAGGATCTCTTTTTCTATTTCTGCAATGGAAGAAGTAGATTGCTTTGGATTATATTATCTTAACTATATTAAGTCTACCAATTCATAAACACAGAATGTCTTCACCTATTTTTGTGTTCTTTAATTTATTTCAACAATGTTTTGATGTTTCAGTGTACATATGACTCTTTCACTTTCTTATTTAAGTTTATTCCTAAGTATTTTATTCTTTTTGGTGCTGTTGGCAAAAAAAAATATTTTCTTTGTGTTTTCAGATTTTTAAAATTTGTTTATTAGTTCTAATTGTTGTACATGTTTATGGAATTTTCAGAGTTTTCTACACATAAGATTGTATCCTCTATGAACAGAGATCGTTTCACTTCTTCCTTTCCTTTTTTGATGCTTTTATCATCTTTATTTTTATTTTTGTTTTTTGAGAGAGAGCACCACACTGTCTCACTCTGTCACACATGCTGGAGTATAGAGACATAATCATGGCTCACTGCAGCCTCAACCTTCCGGATTCACATGATTCTCCCACCTCATCCTCTCAAGTAACTGGGACCACAGGTACAGGCCACCACATTAGACTAACTTTTGTAATTTTTTTTTGTAGAGACAGGGTCTTGCCATGTTACATAGACTGGCCTCAAACTCCTGGACTCAAGCTATCTGCTTGCTTTGGGATCCCATAGTACTGGGATACAGGTGTGAGTCAGTGCACCCAGCCCATCTTTTTCTTCATTGCTTCAGGGAGAATTTCCAGTGCTATGTTAAGTAGAAGTGATAGAAGCAGACACTTCTGCCTTGGTTCTAATCTTAAAATAATAACTTTCCATCTTTTCTCATTTAGTATGTTGAATATGTTTTAGGAGAGGAATTTTTACATATGGCCTTTATTAAGGTTTCATACTTTCCTTCTATTTCTAGTTTATTGAGTATTTTTTACTATTATTAAAGGGCGTTAAATTTTGTCAAATGCATTTTCTGTATCAATTGAGATAGTCATGTGTTGTGTTGTTTTGCTTTTTCCTTCAACCTGTTAATGTGATGTATTCATTGATTGATTTCTGTATGTTGAACAATCTTTGCATTGCAGAAATAAATCTCACTTGGCTATGAGTATAATTCTTTTTTTTAGTATGCTTTGAATTCACTTTGCAGATATTTTCTGAAAGATTTTGGCATCAATATTTACAAGGGACATTGGACTAGTATTTTATTTTTTTGTAATGTCTTTGTCTGATTTTGTCATTGAAATAATGTTGGCTTATAGTGTGAGTTTGGAAGTGTTCTCTCCTCTTGAATTTTTTTGAAACGTCATAGGAGAACTGTTAATTTTCCTATAAATATTTGATAAAATTCACCAGTGATGCTATCCGGTCATGGGCTTTCCTTTTGTGGGAGGTTCAGATTTTCAATTTCTTTGTGCTTCAGTCTTGACAGGCTTGTGTCTTTCTAGAAATTTGGCCATTTTATCAAGGTTAACAAATTTGTTGGCACATATTTCTTCAGAATACTCCTTTATAATTCATTTTATTTCTATAAATTTAGTTATACCATGCCATTTTTATTTGTGATTTTAGTTATTTGAATTTTATTTTTGTCTTGGTGAATCTAGTTAAAGTTTTACCAATTCTATCATTTTCAGAAAAAACTCATTATTTCATTGATTTTTTTCTGTTTTTCCCATTCTCTATGTTGTTTATCTTTCCTATAATATTTATTATTTTCTTTCCTCGTGTAGTTTGTGTTTAGTTTGTTCTTTTTTTTTTTTTAAGTTCCTTAAGGCTAAAAATTAGATTGTTGAGTGTCTTTTTGTTTGTTTTTTTTCTTTTTTGATGTAAGTGTTTAGAGCTATGAATTTCTATCTTAACACTGCTTTTGTTATATCCTGTACGTTTTGGTATGTGTTGTCTTCATTTTCATTTGTAATAAGATTGTTATAAAAATTTTCTTTTTATTTACTTTTTTATTCATTGGTTGAGAGTGTGTTAATTTACACATATTTGTGGATTTTCCAATTTTCCTTATGCCATTGTTTTCCAGTTTTATTTCATTCTAATTAGAATAGTTACTTAGTATGATTTCTCTCTTTTTAAATTTGCTAATACTTATAATTTGCTTTAACAATATGATGTATCCTATAGAATGTTTTATGTCCACTTGAGAAAAATGTGTTTTCTGCCTTTTCTGGATGGAGTGTTCTGTACATTTCTGTTATGTCTGATTGGTCTATAGAGTTGTTCAAGTTCTTTATTTCCTTATTGATCTTATGTCTGTTTGTTACATCTATTATTGAAAGTGGAGTGCTAATGTCTCCTACTGTTCTTGTAGGGCTATTTCTCTATTTAATTCTGCCAATGTTAGTTTTATATACTCACATGCTCTGATATTTAGTATATGTGTTTATATTTTTTGTGTCTTGTTGGTAAATTGGCCTCTTTTTTATTACATAACATCATGTATTCTTTTGTGAGAGTTTTGACTTAAAGTCTATTTTTTGTAGTATCACACAGCCACCTCTGGTCTCTTTTGTTTACTGTTTGTATAGCAAATACTTTTTCAACCTTTCACTTTTGAACTCTGCGTGCATTTAAATTTAAACTGGGTCTTCTGGATACGGAATACAGTTGGATGCTGTTTTTTAATCCATTCTGCCAATCTGTATTTTTAGATTGTGGCGTTTAATACATTTACATTTAAAGTAATCGCTGATAAAGTAATCACTGACTTACTATGCTGTTTTATTATATATTTTTTGTATATTTTATAGTTTTTTGTCCCTCATTTCCTCCTTTACTGCCTTCCTTTGTGTTTAGTTTATTATTTTTTTTGGCAGGGAAGCATTTTGATTTATTCTCATTTTATTTTGTGTATATTATATAGGTATTTTCTTTATGATATATCACCATGTTTTACACATAGGGCTTATATGCAATATCTTAAAGTTAGAAAAAACTGTTTTAAATTGATAACAACTTAAATACATACAAATACTCTACTCCTTGACAGCTTGGATCCCCCATATGTTACTGATGTCATGAATTATTGGTTTATACATTGTGTACCCATGAACATAGATTTATTATTCTGTATAGTTTAATATTTTAAATCCTAAGAAAAAATAAAATTGGAGCTATAATTAGAAATGACATAATACAGGTTCGTTTTGGTATGTGCCCTTATACCATATTTACCAGAGAGCTTTATGTTTTCATGCAAATTTGAATTACTTTTCAGTTTCCTTTAGTTTCACCTTAAAGAACTCTTTCCTATTTCTTGAAGTGCACGTCTAGTGGTGATGAATTCCCTCAGCTTTTGTTTATATGGGGATGTCTTAATTTCTCTCTCAGTTTTAAAGGACAGTTTTGCTGGATATGGATTTATTGGGTGACAGATTAGTTTGTTCGTTTGTTTTTGCTTTTTCTTTTAGCACATTAAATATAAAATCCACTGCCTTCTGGAAGGTAAGGTTTCTGCTGAAAACTTCACTGATGATCTTGTTGAGAATCTCTTGTAAATGAATTAGTTTCTTGCTGCTTTCAAGATTCTCAATTTTTCTTTTGTCTGACGTTTTGTTATAAGTATCTCAGTGTGGGTATCTTTGGGTTTATCCTACTTAAAGTTCCTTGAGCTTCTTATATGTCCATTTCTTTCTTCAACTTTGGAACATTTCCAGTAGCTACATATGCAAATAATATCTCTTCCCTTTTCTCTATTTCTTTTCCTGGAACTCTCATAATACATATATTGGTTTACTTAGCAGTGTTTCTTAAGTTCCTTAGGATTTATTTCCATTTCTTCTTTCTTTAATCACCAGACTTAATAATTTGAAACGATCTGTCTTCAGGTTCACTGATTGCTTTTTCTGCTTGTTCAAGTCTGATGTATTTTTAAGCTTCAGAATTGATGTTTGGTTGTTTTCTTCTTCTTTTTCTATTATTGTATCTGTTCATTCATAGTCTAATTTTACGTATATATTGTTTTCATGATTATTTTATTCTTTATACCTTATACTTTTCTTTATTCTTTATCTCTTTGAGGATATGTAAGGCAATTTTTGCAGTCTTTTCAGATAAATTTAAAATCTGTGTTTCCTCAGAAACATCTTATGGGTATTTTTTTTTCCCTTTGAATGGGGCATATTTTACTGTTTCTTTATATGCCTAGTGATCTTTTGTTGAAAATTCAGCATTTAAAAAAACAACTACCTCTTCAAGTCTTTGTAAACTGCCTCCATGCAAGAGAAGACCTTCACTAATCAGCAGGATGTGAAGGCTTAAGTTCTTAGGCCTTTTCTGGGCATATGCCTTTCCTGGGCTTGTGTGCATCCTTTTTTCCCCCATTCCTCTATATACACGGCTGTTTTTAAATGTCTTAATTTCCCAAAGAGTCTTACCACAATTTCTTTTCACTTAAATGTTCTTTTTTCTCTGCCAGTAATCTCTTGCCTTAGAAAGCTGCAGGTAGGCTGTCCTGATGCATACCACAGCCTCCTCTGGCCTGAGGTCCAAGCTGCTTTTGGTGTCTGGACTCTGAGGTCGGCATCTCAGATGTCAATATCTCAGGCAGCCTGTAGCCGCGTTAGACTGTTGCAAGTGCTGTCTTCACAGTTCTCTTTATTTTGTGGAGAGGGCAGAGAGACAGGCTACTGTTTTTCCAAACTACACTGCCCCATACCAGTGAAGAGTGGGGCAGGGGTGACTAAAAACTTCATCAAATTTTCTACCATTTCAAATAACATATCTTTGTTTTTTGCTTGGGTATTTGCTTGCTTGCTATAAATCTTTGACAGATTATTTCCCAGAGCTCGTATGAGGTTTTTCTAGTCATTTTCTATTTGTTTATTTAATGTTTTTGTGGAGAAAATGAGAGTTTGGACTTCCCTAGTCTGCCATCTTAGTGACATTTGCCCGCATGATCTTTTGAATTCAATTCTGTAGCCCTAGGTAGACACTGATCTTTCCAACACAATAAATCAGTTTTGTCTGCTCTAAAATTACACACAAATGGAATGATATTAACGCTATGTTATTCAATATTCTTTTATATCTGAGTTCTTTCCTTCAGTGTAATGTACTTGAGATTTGTACATGTTACTGCTTGTAGTGCATTCCTTTTTGAATGTTCAGTAGCATTCCACTTTATGGCTATACCATACTTGTTTACCTATTGATGGGCATCAAATTGTAAGGTACAATGATATCTGATTATATTTGATTATAAGTTGTTTTTTATTGAGATGGAGTTTCACTTTGTCACCCAGGAGAGAGTGTGGTGGTGTTATCATGGTTCACTAAAGCCTCAACATCCTAGGTTCGAGTGATCCTCCTGCCTCAGCCTCCCAAGTGCTAGGACTACAGTGTGCACCACCACACCTAGATTTATTTATTTATTTATTCATTCATTTATTTATCTGTAGAGACAGGGTTTTGCTGTGTTGGTTCGGCTGGTCTCAAACTCCTAGCCTCAAACTATCCTCCCACTTTGGCCTCCTGAAGTGATGAGGTTACAGGCATGGGCCGCCATGCCTAGTCTAATTATAAGTCTTTATGAGGAAATATATTTTTAGTTTTTTTTTAGCAAATACCTCAGATTGGATTTATTGAGTCATATGGTAGGTGTAAATTAACCTACCATATGGTTAATTTATGGTTAAAATATGCCAGATCATTTTCCAAAGTTATTATGTCAATTGACACTCCCACCTGGAGTTTATAAAGGATCAACTTGCTCCGCAGTCTCATTGGCACTTGGCATTGTCAGACTTTTCAGTTTTTAATTTCATAGTGAGGGTACAGTAGTGGGGAGAGGTGTTCCTTTTACTTAATTATGTACATGTAATGAACATTTAACATATTTCAAAGTAATTATGTGTTATAATTGTAATGTAAAAGCAAAAATGAAAAGAGAAACAGATGAGCCCAAATTAGTATTATTATATGATTACTGGTTCTTTAAGATTGGGGCTATGTGCTTAATATAACCAGAGTACAAATCATAGTTTAGCTAAATCAATTGTTTATTACACTTTTCTGAATGTTTTTGAAACTGATGGCAGATTGATGCTATTTGGGATATTACTATTGATTATTACTAATCTTGAAATTATTGGATCAGTTATGCCATGCTTTGGTAGTTAACAGGCCACACATTTGTCTTGATTTTTAAAATAAGAATGCAATGTAGTGATATGTAATAATTTTATTTGGGCAAATACTATGTGCTGTTTAAACAGCTCATTATTTTTTACTTTCTTTGAAGAATATTCTTTTTTATTCATTTAAAAATAACATATGTCTTCAAATCATAAAACAATTTTTAATTTTAGTCATTTTAGTAGGTAACAAGCAGCATACCATTGTAAAATTTAAAGTGCATTTTCTTGAGGACTAACAATGTTTTGTCTTTTTCATGTGTATTTTTACACTAGCCATCCATATGTCTACTTATAGTCATGGGAGACTGATGTGCTTATTCATTAATGTATCAGTAAATATTTACTGAACAGTGTATGCCTGGTGGGATAGGAGCAGGAGTTAGCAATGGTGAACAAAACAGACCACGCCTTTATCTTTAGGGTTGCAATCCAGGGTGGAAAGACAGGAAATAAACAAGGCAAATGCATCTAAACACAGTATCATGCTACACAGGGATGAGTGCTCTGAAGAGTAACAGGGTAGGGGATATGAGTTGAGAGGGACAAGCATCTCTATTCTTCCATGGTGGTCAGGAACCACACGTCCAACGATAGTGACATTTGAGCAGAAACCTGATCAAAGTGCAAAAGTGAGCTATGCAATGTGGAAATGTTTCAGGGACAGGGATGGCAAAGGAATAGAGCTCATGGCAAATGTGTGCTCACTGTGCTCTAGGAGCAGAAAGGAAAGGCTGTATCAGAGTAAGCAAGAGAGTGAGTGGTGGGGAATGACAGGGAGTCATGGACAGAGACTTCCACCTTCTGGTCTAACATGTAAGGAGCTTGGGGCCTGGCTCTCCATTTTCACGCAAGTAAAAGCCCTCAACACACTGAAAATCAACAACTCTTCTCAGATCTGTCAGAGAATTGAAGTAGTAGAATAGGGCACTACCTTAAAAACTGGAGACAGGTAGATAGAGAGATTCACTGTTTATTTTGGGTAGAAACTACCCGTGGAGTCAGATTCTTCTAGGAACTTTAAAAAAGACCATTGACTGATTGCTGAAGACTATGTGTAGACTAACTT
>NW_022436956.1:2404522-2721802 GCF_009761245.1 Sapajus apella
TGTAGACTAACTTGAAATGTGAAAAAAGACCATTGACTGATTGCTGACGACTATGTGTAGACTAACTTGAAATGTGAAACTTTTCAATAAGTCCTTGAGGAGTCCCTACACTTTTGTGGTTTTTACCTCCAGGAGCCCCACCAGGTTCTCAGAGTGAAAAGGGGTAGGTAGGCCGGGCGCGGTGGCTCACGTCTGTAATCCTAGCACTTTGGGAGGCTGAGGTGGGTGGATCACCTGAGGTCAGGAGTTCAAGACCAGCCTGGCCATCATGGTGAAACCCCATCTTTAAACAAAAAAAAAAAAAAAGAAAGAAAAGAAAAGGGGTAGGTAGAGCAGGGTAACCATTTGGAAACATGGCCAGAGGATTCTGTTCTTCTTAACAAAAGCTTATTTTTGAAAGAAACTATTTTTCCTGATTACATTGTTTTTTTAACAGAATCTATCTCACTGCAGGATGGAAAATACTCTACCCCACACTAGCTAAAAAGCAAAAACAGAGTTTGAAGAGACAGAGAAAACATTGGAGCAAGACTCAACTATGGCAGAGATGGTATCACACGGGCATTTTGAAATGACTATGCTTAATGTGCTAAAGGAGTAATGGAAAAAATGGACAGCATGCAATAAGTGATGAGTAAGTTCAGCAGAGAGATGGACATTCTAAAGGAATGCTAGAAAAAAAATATTGTTACAGAAATGAAGAATGAGCTCAATTGATGGGCTTTTTGGCAGCCTAAACACAGCTGAGGACAGAATCAACTGTGCCTCCTGGAAAATATGCCAGTGGAAACCTTCAAAACTGAAAAGCAAAGAGAAAGACTTAAGAAAACAGAACAGAAAATCTAAGAACTGTGGAATAATAACAGAAGATGCAATACCTATGTAATTAGAATACCAGAAACGAAAGAAAGAAAGAAAGAAAGAAAGAAAGAAAGAAAGAAAGAAAGAAAGAAAGCAAGCAAGCAGAAGAGATACTTGTAGCAAATAGTGACCGAAAATATCCCAAGATTAATGCCAGACACCAAACCACAGTTCCAGGAATGCTCAGCGAACACTAAGAAGAATAATGGCAAACAAACAAACACAAACATAAAAAGCCTGTACCTAGGCATATGATTTTCAAACTGAAGAATTTCAAATGTAAAGACAATAATCTGGACGATACCAGAGGGGAAAAACACCTTATTTATAGAGGAGCAGGGATAAGAATTATATTGAGCTTTTCTTTAAAAACCATGCAGGCAAGAAAAGCGCAGGGTGAAATATTTAAAGCATTGCAAGAAAAAAGAATCATCGGCGTAGATAAAGACTTTCTCAGACAAAGAGAAATTGTTCAGATTTGTCTTCAATAGACTTGCCTTGCAAGAAATTTTAAAAGTTCTTCAAGCCTGGTGCAGTGGTGTGCACCTGGGATTCCCAACAATTTAGTGGCTGAGGCAGGGAGGATCATTCAAGCCCAGGAATTCAAGTCCAGTCTGAGCAACAACAGAGACCAAGACCACATTTCAAGAAAAGGAGGAGGAGAAGATGATTAACTTTAGCTAGCTCTGATAACACTGCAGCCTAATCCATCCTCCATCCCCAAGCATTTACTGATGTAGCTGACTCTTTAGTAATCAGAGCATTTGTTTATTGTTACTTTATCTTTTCTCTCTCTTCCTCTTCACCTACACACACAGATTCTTTTTTTTTCCCCTCAGCTGATGCTAGTTTCTTGAGGGCAGGAATAGGATTTCAATTTAATTGTCTCAAGTAACTTCTGTGATGCTCTGCAGGGCATGTAAATAGGGTGTGTTTAACAGAGGCAGGTGGATTGAATCTATCGTTAGCCCTATCGTTCTTTTCGGTTGCATAAGTGGGTGCAATCAGACATGTACATATTTGTGACCATAACAAAAATGGAAATAACTGTGAACATAAACAACTTTTATTTGTGTGGTAATTTTCAGTTTGTTCTTTCTTCCTGAAAAGTTATTTCCCTACCTCTTTCTATATATGGCGAGTCTCATCTTTTGGGTCTCTCTCAAATGTTACTTCCAGTTTGTTAATATTTTCTGATTTCCCCCTCACCTTTATCTCAATGGTTTCTAAGCTTTCCAAGACTTTCTGGGCATTATACTAATCCTGGAAGAATTTTTAGAATACAGATTCCTGTACCCAGCCCCAGAAATACAGAATCAGGAATGCTTAGATACAGTTCCATGAGTCTGATTCTCATGCCAGCAAAACTAGTTTGGTGCACTATTTTTTTGAAAAAAAAAATGTGTCTGAACTTTTTAGTGTTTTCTGTTTACCAGAGCATGCAGGGGGAATGAACTAGTTCTCTTCTCACACCCCCAGAACGTACATAGTGTTAACTGTAACATAATCTTGCAAGTTATCCGGCCATATTATTATTTTTGAGACAGGGTCTCCCTCTGTTCCCCAGGCTGAAGTGCAGCGTCACAATTGTGGCACACTGCAACCTTGGCTTCCCAGGCTCAAGAGACCTTCCCACCTCAGCCTCTAGAGTAGCTGGCATGCACCACCACACCTGGCTAATTGTTTTTAAAAAAAATTGTGTAGAGATGGGGTCTCCCTGTGTTGCCAGGCTGGTCTCAAACTGGGCTCAAGAGATCCTCCCACCTCAGCCTCCCAAAGTGCTGGGATTACAGATGTGAGCCACTGAATGTGGCCTCTCCCGATGTGTCTTCCCTTCACAGGACTTCATTCATGGGAGGGAAATTAATTAATTCACCTCTGTATCTCAAGTTGTGAGTACAACAATTTTTTGCTTTACTCTTTTCGTTGAAATGTACCAAAAAACCCACTCAAACTATTTAAATAAAGAGGTAGGCTGTGTTGTAAGGACCATGGAATGCAGGGGATTGAAGACTTTTGGCTTCTGAAAGGCAGGGAAGCAGGAGCTTGGCACTTCTCAGAACAGAGGCGGCCACTCTGACTCTGCTGCCTTCCCCTTTCGGTGTGGGCTTGTGGTCTCATTCCTGTTTTCCCGCGCACATGCTGCTTTTGCCCCTGTATCTTGCTCTGCTTGCACAGGGTGGAAGATGGCCATCCAACCTCTTTTGGCTTCACAGTTCTTACAGTTCAAACAAGTCTCCACAGATTGTCCAGTATTTCTCTGTCTCACTTCCAAATTTCTGAGAGATAAAATCAGATTGTCCCAGCTTGGATTGAGGGTCCACTCCTAATCCAGTTGAGCTAGGGTTAGGGGCAAAAGTCATGCCTCAGACAGGATGCTTTTAACACCAAGTGATAAAATACAACATTAAAGATATGTACAAAATGGTAAAATCTGTAGTCTCCCTCAGGTGCTAGAGGGAGGGAGGCAGTTCCACGATTGGGTTCCATCAATTAAAGTGCTGACATCAGCACCTTTAATGGCTACAAGATGGCTGCAGCAGCTCCAGACATCACCTAGCAGGAGGAGCCAGGGGCCTGGAAAGACGGTTTCAAGCATTCCTTCCTTCCCCCTGAGGCTTGGATGTCAGCAAGTTATTAGTGAGTAGTTGCTGCTGGGCTGGCAAATAGTAACGTCCACAAGCCCCATTGCACAAATGTGGCTCCTCCACATTGTGCCTTGGCTGAGGGCCGTGGAGGAGGAGGTGGTCGGAATTCTCAGAGAAGGATGAGCACGGCCTGGAAGGGCCCATGTTGGGTGGTTCTACTGGATTTAACACACGTGCTATAAAGGGACAAACCAAAGAATGCACGTCTCTTGTGTTCACTGTGCTGTGGCCCTGCCCCGATCAAAAGCCAAACACCGAGGCAAACTGATTTTCTGTGATCACCCATGACGTCTGCAGCCATCCACATCTTACAAAAACAAAAAAGCCAAGGGAAACAACACAAGAAACACGAAGCCTCCAGGCTGCCGAAAGGAAGTTTTAAACAACCCCACACAGTACAATCGGGAAAGGAAACAGCTGTGGCAGAAGGAGATGGAAAAAGAAAAAAGTGATGAAGCGAGGCCCGCGTCTTGCGGGGAGCGGAGGACCGCAGGGGGAACCAGACACAGTGCGAAGCGCTGGAGCTGAGGGGGTCAGGCGAGGGAAACTTCTTAAATCAAGCCGAGTGCGGGAAGGGACTGGCTGGAAGACAGGAGGGACAAGGTGTGGGGAGGAGATAGCCGAGATTAATGAGCTCGGGCGACGCCAGGCGGGCTCCCGCCGGCCAGGCCGCGACATGACAGCGCGAGCCGGGAAGACGCCCCTCTCTTTCGAGGTCAGTTATTTATTTATTTTGTAACGGAACCTAACAAATTCTAAAACCAGATAAATCCAATTACCCGTGTTTTGCCTTCAGGGAGTGCGAGAGATTAATGGTGGTATTTTGGCAGTAGCATAAAAAGAAATAGGAGGTAATAACAAGAAGGGCTCGTAAAGCGCCCGGAGAGCTGGCTGCAGCTTTCTCCCACGGGCCGTGGCTGTCCTGGGGCCACGTGTGCACCTGGCTTCGGAGGCAGTGGGAGGGGCCCAGGAGACCCTCCTGTCCTTCTCCACAGGGCTGCAATCCAAGACAGCACCCAGAGCACCCAGTGACCTTTTAGCTCATGCATCTTTTCATGCGCTCTTTTGCCCTCTCCAACAAACAGTAAACTTTCAGTTCTAGTGTTTGGAGTGACCATTCTCTCCACTCTACAGATGAGGAGGCTGAGGAAGGGAGAGGGCGTCAGACTCCATTCTCCTGATGCTGTCCGTGGTCCCGTGTGCTTTTCTGTGCTGCTATTAGGATAACGGCTTCGGGGGGGTTTATCTGGACACCGTAGGGCAGCTGGTGCCGCTTACCACACCCCAGGTTGCCTCTGCTCTACTGGGATAGCGAAGCTGCACCGGGAGCCCGGAGAGGGTGCAGTCGGTTTGCAGGAGTCTCCTTTTGTCCTGTGAAGTTTCATTGCGTTAGATTCCCATGTCTTCGCAGCATAGCTTTTGGCATATGAAATGTTTCTTCCGAAATGCCTTGCTTGATATTCACACATTCTGCTTTCTAAAAAATGTAATTATTTTTATTGAGATGTAATTCACATATCATAAAACCCACCCTTTAAAAATGTACAATTCAGTGAGTTTTAGTATATTCGTAAGGTTGTGCACTCATCACCACTATCTAATTCCAGAATAATTCCATCCCCACTAATAGAAACCCCAAACCCATTAGTGGCCACTCCCCATTTCCCCCTTCCTTCTAGCCCCTGGCAAACTCCAAATACTTTCTGTCTCAATGAATTTGCTTATGCTAGACATTTCGTATATGTGGACTCACACAATACACATGCTCTGCTTTTAGCTTGTCTTTTATTTATCCATTCTTTCATTCACTCACTTCCTGTTGCATTCATTCTACAAATGTTTTTTAAGCTGCTGTCCTGGTTCAAGCATTTTTTAGACACCGTGGGTGGAGATGAACAGCCTGGTCTCTGTCTTTAGAAAGCTCATAATTCCTAGGTGCGGAGATAGAAGCAAGCAGTTCAACACATATGGTACGTGCTGAGCTCCTCTGCAAAGGGGCACGTGTATCATCCGGCGCTACCTGATTCCGACGGTTCTGTTCAGAGTTTCTTCATTCCTAGGACAGCAGTGACACCAGAGAGGCTTTGGGAGCTGCAGCCAATCGCCCTGGCACTCAGCACTGCTTTCTGTGATGTTAGCCCAGCTCTAACATTCGTCCCTAACTTCTGAGAACAGATTCCACCCAGCACTCTCATTCTAAACACTTAGGCTAGTAGTTCCCAGACTTCAGCCTGGGTCGGGGTCATGTGGAGGGGTTGTTAAAACAGCCTGCTGGGCTGGCCTCAACCCAGAGTTTCTAACTCAGCAGGTCTGGGTGGATGTCTGCAAATGTGCGTTTCTCACGTTTCCCGGTGCTGCTGATGCTGCCTGTCCAAGGACCCCTCTCTGAGAGCCACTGTCTTAGAGCATACCTTTCCCTTGTTGGTCTCTGTCCTGGTAGCCTGCCTAGTAAATTAATTTCCCTGAAGCTAAAGCCCTGTCTTTCTCTTGCTAGTCTCTTATCAAGGACCCAAGCCTTGTGATTAAGTCTGGGTTCAAGGCTAAAGGCCCAATTCACTATCTGTCTACTTATACTCTCAAGCATCACCTGGTTCTGGGTTTCATGGCCTTTTCAGGTGCCAGTGAATGTGCTGAATCTTGCCACATGTCATGTGTACTAGTTCTGTCTATTATATGTTTTACCATTATCCACTGTTAGCTCCTAGGCTTAATGTGGCCTGAATTTTCCAAGCATAACTAATTGAGTCATACACAAGTGTCCAAAGAGAAGACAACAGTCAGTCCAAGATGTCATTGTCATGCTTCCTAATACCAGCTTTCCTATTTTATAAGATGGCTATAGCGACAAAAGTGACAATGTTTTTTTCAGCCTCGGTGCTTTGTGTTGGCAAGTGTAAGTTGAGAAAAGGAATGTGAAATAGACATGTCTATAGCCTTTGTAATTTACATGTCCTCTGGTAAGATTGGTGGTGACTGGGGAATCATAACTAAGACTGTCAAGGTTCTTGAGAATTTAAGAAAGATGAAAAATTTCAGTTAAACCTACTAGAATAGATTACTGGATTATTGGAGATTTCATAAAATATGATAAACTAACTTAAACAAAATCAAAGACCCCTGCCTTTGATACACTCATTTTTACTTTTAAAAAGGAGTTTCCTAGACAGTAAAGTGCACATACTGTATGATTCTAATTTTATGAAGCTCAAGAACAGGACAAAACAAATTAATGACGGTAGAAGTCAGTACAGGTACGGCAGGAGGTACAGGAAGAAGCTTGAGGGTCAATACCTACAAATCAGAATGAGAAAAACTTGTAGCAGGGTGGGAATATCCTGTAGTTTGATCTGGGTGTGGCCAACCAAGGGTAGGTGTGTAGAAAAATCACTGAGCTGCATTCTTAAGATTAGTACCCTTTATATGCACTTCACTTTATGAACGTTATTCCTCAGTAAACATTGTACTAGAAAAAAGGGATGTAAAAACAGTTTAAAATGTGGGTGTTAAAAATCGCATTATAAGAAAAGCAAAAATCATATTTTATTCATTTAATTAAATTAATAAATTAAAGATTTCATTGTGCTTTTACCTTATTGTGAGATAATTTTCAAGACCGGTGACATAGAACTAACTCTAAGATAAAATAGGAAAACAGATTAAAACAATTTTTTAAAAGTGTCCACTCCACACAAGCATGGAGGTAAAAGTGGATGAGTTTCTTCCAAAAATCATGGAGCGCCATAGATGAAAAGCTTGTTTTCTACATAAAGACCCAGTGGATCTCGTCTCATTTCTTAACATTTCAGGGCAGAAGTACAGGAGTTTGACATGACCCGAGTAGGCCCTCCAATGGCATCAGTCACCACCACAGCAGAAAACCCAGCCCAAAGAGGCAGAGATGGATAAGCAAGCCATTGCGCTACTTCGTGCTAAGGAAATCAGACCGTTTCCAGGGCACAGCAGTGAGCTCTTCA
Organism: Sapajus apella; assembly: GCF_009761245.1. Lineage (NCBI taxonomy): Eukaryota > Metazoa > Chordata > Mammalia > Primates > Cebidae > Sapajus > Sapajus apella. The sequence continues at coordinate 2,412,006 of NW_022436956.1, forward strand.
TGTAGACTCCAGGGAAAGGTGACCTTGGCCAATCTAGTTCCAGGTACCATGGCAACCGGAAACCTACAGCTTCTAGACTTAGACTTTCTTTAGAGGAAACAAGGTACCTCACAACACTGTTAATTTTCTTCTTTCCCCAATTCCCAGGAAGAAGCATCTGTCTCGCAACTTCATTAATTGCTAGGCCAATGTTCACTCTGTCTGGGATCTCTTCAGGGCCTGAAAGAATCTCTTTTGTAGCATAGATAGGAAGTAGCAAGTCAGGCTGAGCAGAAAAACATGCTAACTACTCCAGAGTGAACCAGAGCATATATTCCTGATGCCTAGCCTTCAACTTTAATCAATAGATATTAATTAACATAGAGAACAATAACTGTCTTATTAAATCAGCAGTGATAAAAACAGGCCATAGCTACTATTGAATGCTAATTGTCACTTGATGACTCCACTGAGTTTCTAGGATGAGCAGGCGAGTTATAATACAGTGTTTCCAATACACGCCGTGATGTTAAATCCTCGTTATGGTGTCTTAATAATCAATTGGACTAGAACGTACGGTATTTGTCTAATTAACTCCACATCGGCACTCAGGAACCAGCCTAGCTGGCCACAGATGATGGATTAGTTATGGTAGCTTGCGCTTGATTACTGGGAGGGGTGCATTCTCTATGCTCCGGGGGGTTCATCTCTAGGGGCCGGCTCTGCAAAACAACCTCTGGGACCTGATGTGAAGCAACTTCCATATTTTACAATAAAATGTGAAGGGGAAGAATAATGGTGCTTTAGTGAAAATTTAATTTCCTACTTGTTAGAAGGGTCCAATCTGTCTGTCTTGGTAACCACCACATGCTGCTGCCAACCGCAGTAAGACCCTCAGCCCCTCCGTGAAGGGAGGACGCAGGCTGAGGGTAGCCTCGACCCTTCCTTTTCTAATTTTCCCACTCAACTGCCTCTACAAAGTCTTAGATGGTCTTCCATGACATTCTCTTTACCCACATAGCATATTTCCTCTTCTCTTCCAGTGACTTATACCTCTTTAGTCTATCACTTTCCTTCAGCCCCCGAAGGCGTAAGTGTGCTGTGCGAGTTTTCATATCCTCACAGTACGTCTTTTATTCCGCTTTCTTTCCAGGTTTACTGTCTGGGATATTCAGATTGTGTGTTCACGTTTAGGAACTGTGAATTTTACTTACCTGTCTCCATCTTGACAACTCTACACGGGAATTCAGTGATGTTCATGCCTGTCCAGAGTGCCAGTGCATCAATAGTAGAAGACTAGCCACTGTCTCTGTTTTTCATGTTTCACGTTGATATGGTTCAGCAAGGCCATGGAATCCCAAGGTCATGGAGAAAAGGGGCCCTTGTGGGTGGGGAGAGTCAGCATGAATGCCTGACAGGAGGCTCTCTCTCTTGGTGTAATGAGACTGTAAAGCTGACTTTTAATTAGTGTCCTATTTCCAAGGAGTATAAAGAGGCTTATAAGGAGGCATATATATGTTACCATCAATTAGAAATGGGTAAAATGATACTTTACAATAAAAAAGTAATACCAGATGGTTCTGAGATCTGAATATCAATATAAATATGAAACTTCTGACAGCATTAGAAAAATAAAGAATTTTACACATACATATGCACGTACTTACGTGAATATGGAAGTTGGGAAACATTTTGTAATTAAGAGGAAAAGCCCAAAAGCAATAAAGGAAAAGATTGATGTATTGATAGATTGGCCTAATTAAATAAGAAAGATCTCTGTAGAAAAGATAAGCAATAGACTGGGAAAACATGATTAGCAATATTTATAGCATTAATATCTAGATTATATAAAGAACAGTCACATATCACCACCAAAAAAGATAAATTACCCAATAGAAAGTAGAAAAAAATATGAATGAGCAATTGCTTGAAATAAAATAGTGAATAAATATGTTGGAAAATGCTGAGCCTTATGAGTAATCAGGGAAATACAAATTAAAGCACAAATTACCTCTCGAAATGAATAAAAAATAACAGTTTGTGTCAGTGAGGACTCAAGGGAAAGGTGACTCTTCATCACTGCTGGTGAGATTATAAATGTGTGAATCTTTTGGAGACAGTGATTGTCCATATCTATAAAAATTAGAGATCTGAATGCTTGACTTTGGGACCCAGGCTCTGCAGGGGGAATTTAGAAAGACTCTTGGGAGGTACTTCTGATAGTCCCACCCCAGAAGGAGTGGTGGCTGGGCAAGCACGTGGAAGCCGCCTAAACGGCTGCACAGCCTGAGGTCTTGCCAGCCTTTCCATACCATGCCTTGCAGCTGTTGCAAGAATGAGGCATCGTAGCACATTCGATGCCAGAAATGTGCGTGTCTCATTGGGAGGTAAAAAGCAGATTGTCCAACAGTACATATGACATGTTTATAACCCAAATAGATGTGTATATACATTTAAATATATAATGTTGAAAATGGGTAGATAGGTCTGGTAGTTTACACACAAGCAAGAAACAGGGCCTCTGTAGGGGTGAATGAGAATGGGGCAGTCAGGTAAAGATGAGATACATGTGTTCTCTACACTTCTCTATTATAAGAAGGTCACAGATGTTGAGTTAATGTCATTTTAAACTTTTTGTTGGGAAGAAAAGGAAAATAGGGGTAATAACATAAAGAGAAGAACAAAGCTCTTGCGCAGGCTGCATGGTTGTCAGACCTGGAGGGCAATGTGATTGGTTATATAACTTACAGCGTTTGTCTCGTGAAGAAAATCAGCTGCAGGGAGCAGCATAAGGGGCTGTCACACAAAGACCACACAGCTTCTTGGGAGTCACACAGAAGACCTTGTGTTGTATCATGGCATATGGAATTCTGCTGCACCGCTTTCTTAGCCAGCTCCTCATGGCTCTGCTTTCACACTGCCTGGAGGGTCCCCATCCCATCTCCCTGCTTTGTTCATGACTCAGTGGCTGCTATGGCTTTGTAGAGGAATCAGCCAAACCACAGGCAGTTTGACATCCTGGTCTTGCAAGGTGCCCTATTGAGGGGCGGTGTGACTGAGGTCAGGAAAAGAGCCTGCCTTCTGGCACAGCAGTTCACTCTCTGCTTGGACTCTGCTTTCTCAGTCTGCTTTCAAGTTCAAGGATTAAGGACAAAGGGATAAAGACATCTTGGCTGTAACTGCAACCCAGCTTAATTTCTGGTTATTTTTCCATATACAGAAAGAAGACATTGGATAGCATGTAGTAAATCTACAGGATTCCATAAACACTATATTGGAACAGAAAATTTATGGACACATGCGATTAACAATATTACCAGGATGTGTAATTAGATGCGCAAACTAAGTTGCATATAGGTGTTACCAAGTTCAGAATGCATCAAATGACATTGACTTGTACTGGGAAGACACTAAGCATTGTGGAGGTATTGAAGAGTCATGGATCTGGAGCAGAGAGCCACAGGCAGTTCTCTTTGCCCAAAGAGGAAGAGGAACAGACACTTCTTTTGTGACTTCTCCATTTGCGGCAGGGGATGGGTGCCAGCACGTTGCCGGGGGTGTCCCTCTTACCTTCTCGCAGCAGAGACAATTGGGAACTTGTTTTGTGAGAGCAGTGAGATGGATTATATGGCCTCTGGCTTTTTGAGACAATCGGGTTGTCCTTCACACTCCAAGTGGATGTAATTAACAGCACTGATGGGATGTTATGCCAATAGCAACGCAGAAAACACCAGAAAATGAGTGGAAAGGATGCCTAGTGAGCTGTAGCAGAGGCAGAGAGGGGAGGGGTCTGCAGAGAGTGCTAGGTGGGTGCACCTTCTCTTGTAGAGCTGGGAGAAAGGACTTTGGCCCCATGACTTTCTAAAGCAGACATGGATTTTTACTAGTTCCAAAAAGAGGAAAGGAATGAGGGTGTGTGGCCTTTGGTTCCCTCTTGGAATTGTAGGTTATTTTAGAAGGAGCCATGGGCAGAAAGGGGGCTGCCCTAAAGCTGGGAGCTTTAGATTCTAGTCCCAAGGTGGTGCGGGTTGAGCTGTGCAGCCTTCAGAGGCCCAGGGCACTACGCTGGACTGAGAGTCGGCCTTGTGAAATGGGGAGGGGTCAGATGGTCTCAGCACATCTTTCTGCTCTGATGGTCTCTGGCTTGACACAAAAGTCATTCACAGAAAGACAGAAAGGGGGAATGTGAAGTGAATCAAATTGCTTTCGATGATAGAATATTAGTCATTTTGTTTCCCGATGACTCATAATCAGAAGTGATATTTGTAAGCAAATTGTACCAATGTTTACTAACGGATTATAATTTTAAGTAATTAAATACTAGTTAATTGATTTCCTGAATATTAAATTTAACTTTCCAGTAATTGTCCTCCATTAATGGATACACTCTTAGAAGTGTTTGTACCATAATAAGTCATTAAGATTTCCTGAATAATTTCTCTCCAAATCATTGATTTTAAGTTACTTTGCTAGCACAAATGCATAAAATCTCATAATGTTGCCGTGTATCAATTTCAATCAATTCAGTTATGACAATCTGTGATTTGTTTATGTCTTACTTTTAAATAATAAAAGAAAGGACAGAAACAATAGGGGATTATGGTAATATGTAGAATATTTGCCAGGTTGTGTATAACATTCTCCAAGTTGTCTGTTTAGGCAACTCCAACCATACTAATGCCTCTCCTAAAGGATTATTCTAATGGTAAATTAAGATTATAAATATGAGAGCATCAAATAGTCCCTGACATATATTTGATATATGGTGAAAAGTTGCCTGTTAATTTGTTAATTTGTTTTCAAAGTGCCTATGGAAAATCTGGCATGGATTTTATCCTACGGGAAGCCACTGAAAGGTTTGAGCACAGACATGATTTGTTAACTGACCATTCCAGCAGCAGCACGCGGAAGATGGAGCGATGTGGGCTGAAATGAGAGTCAAAGACAAAAACAAAAAGCAACCCCAGTTAGGATGGTATTCCAAACAGTTGATACAAGAGATGTTAACTCTGAGAACTGTTGGTGTGTATCAGTAAAACAGAATTGTGTGGAAATCTGTCACAGGGGTTGTCTTTGTGATATTTTTCTAATCCGTTTTAGAGTTTGTCTTTCATTTCATTTATAAATATATAGATTTCGGATCTCCAAAGGTTTATTTAACTACTTATATTAAGTGCTTTATAAAAATATGCTTTTTAATAATAATGGCATTGATGATGAAGTTAATTATTGATTGTGCTTCCCGACCTCATAACCAGGAGGCAGAAAGGGGTTTGTTGTATACTGGTGACTCATATATTGAGTTATGTATTGGTCCAGATATAACACTTTCATTATCATTCCAAGTATCTTAGTCATCTATTGAGTTTGCAATGTACACTATATAAGTATTTCTGTCATAATATTTTACCATCACAATTTCAAGCTTTATGAAAGGTAAGGTCAAAATTTCAATATTGTATCTGAGAGCTTTGCAGTCTTAGCTATTTATTTGTCTTTTCTTTTTTTTTACTGGAGTCTTGAAGGACTTTATTTCCTCTATGTGTCAGAAAGAATCCACATTATTCCGTGGCTTTATGTATGGGATGCTGAAGATTCAAATGTTCTAATGATCCTCAGGGCTTAATACCCAGAATCTCAATGATGCATCTCAATTAGTTCTAAATTTTCAAGCTGTTTAACCTCTACCTCCTCCATTTCCTATGTCCTGAAGAGGAGCAAAGGGATAACTCACCAGATACTTCCAGCTCTGTGCATTCTGTATCTAAGATCCTGTGTGACCCTGGGTGACAGTGAAGAATGCTCCAACACTTGGAATTAACTGCTTGACAAGTCTAGAAATATTAGAATTCTTTATATTTAAATAAACAGAGCTAAAACTACAAACTTTATCATTTTTAGACCAAATGGAGAAAGGGGAGCACTTTCTGTGAAGTCTTTAAGTCATATTTATGCCCTTTGGGTGGGCTTGTGCTAAAGAGGCTACAGAGCGTGAAGGCAGAAGAGAAAGGTCCCCTCACAGTGCATGTCATGCCAAGGGTCATGGTACATTGTATGATGACTGGAGAGTCACTTGGCTTGCTATCTTTCTGTCAGGTGGCACTCACTGGTGTCTGTTTGACTTTCTTTTGCATAACATGTCAATCCACTTACTCTTAGGAGAGTTCCCGAAGCATTCAGGCAAACTCTCTTTGGGATGTCTTGATGAATGTATGAAAAGCCAGGGCATTTTGCCAACTGTGCTTTGATTGGGAGGTAATAGATTCCAAATTCCTTCTGTCATGTCTTTTTCTGCACTATGCAATGATTGTTTGCAGGGTCATTTTGGGTTCACAGCATTAGTGACTCATCTATTGGTTATTTGGCAGTTCAAGAAACAGGGACTTATATCAAATGACTGATTTCCAGCTGTTGAGATATCAAAAGTCTCTTGAAATTCTTTGCAAAGTTGACCCTGCACATTATTGATGGTGGTGGTTGAGACCGAGAGAGAAAATGGTTATTATTTACATACAGACTTTTGTAAGGACTGCTGGAAGAGACTTGGGGTGAGCTGCAGGATTTCTGGAGTCAGAAGATGTGGGTTGTTGCTGCAGCTTTGATATCCAGATGTATGATCTTGGATAGTTGCTTAACATTCTTGGTTTTAATCTCCGCATCTTATAAATTAGAGATTTGCGCTGAGTAATCACCTTCGTTCTTTCCCCCCTTACATTCCAATATCTTTCTAGTTTCCTCAAATTTAGCTGGAGTCTTTGTTCACTTTCTGCTTTTCTCTGGCTTCTGTCATGCAGCCACAATGGTCTGGAGGGTTTGTATGAAGATCCCGGATGATGGAATATATTGTGGAAACAGCAATTGAGTTGCAACTGGAAAGACTCGGGCTCTCTGTTAAGCTCTCTCATCATGAAAATGATCTTTACCTTCTATGTGTGTGCATATATTTATATTTAAACCTAGCATAAACATAATACCCAATTCCTACTTCATGGAAATACTTGTAAGAAGAAACCATGTGATCCAGAGATCATCTGTCACTCACATAATAGGCGGCATTGCCCTCTAGACATGCTTGAGGAGAGTGATGGAAGGATTCGTATAGGAAGGAAGAGAGTGACATCATTCCCACCGCACCTGGGATGTGGTTTGGGGTTATGCACCATTTGCATCCTCCCTATGTGAAGATTTTGGAATTTCCAAGTTTTATTCTGCAATATCCCTGCATTCAGCTCTGCCTCTGGCAGTATGAAATTCTGAGACTGTCGGCCGTGTAATTAACTTCACATCTGAAAAGTCACTGCTCTGTGGAGCTGCCAGTCTCTGCCATTGCTTCAGGCACTCTGGGGTCAGGCCTGCCCCTATGGGGGGATAATGGTCAGGGAATCTGTGCTGAGGCCTCCCCAGCCCCGTTGTACCACAGCCAGTCCCAAGGCCTACAGACTCCATTCGAGAATTCGGCTGAGATTTACCTTTGTCCTGCGGCTGCTTTAATTGCAGTGAAAAGAGCTCATTGAAAGCAGTGCTCAGAGGAGGAGCGCCTTCTGTACCAGGATTTCACATGCAGGAATGGTTTCTATTTTCAGTACCAACTCTCTCGATGGAAATCTCTTTTTCCCTTGCTCACTCCCTGTCTACTGGATAAAAATTCTCCACACAATGATGGTTAAAAACATCAATTAACTCTAAAACAATTATTATTTTTTGAAATGCCATTTTATAAATGTAATAACACGACACAATAATCCAGGGTTATTTAACAGAGCATTTACCCTGAAAACAGTCATTAGTCTTTAAATGCAGGAGATTCTAGAAGCCTCTTAACATTAAATGGCAAGCGAGGCAGAAGCAATATTGTCAGAAATGCCACATCCACTGCATATATTAGCAAGAAGAGGCCGGTGGCTGCCCTGCCCACTGGCTGCCATTTTCTTGGCATTTCTTGGGCCCCAAAGCTTTCTGTTCAGAGTGACATCGGCCGACACTGATGTGACAGACTGGCAGTTGAAAGAAATGCCCTGTGAAGCATTTCCTCCTGTGTCATCACCCTCCCTCTCTGCAAGGGATTGAAGCTGGTCATTTGGGAGGCTCTTCTTGTAGGTTCTGTTTAGGAAAGAACAGATGGCAGCAGCGGAAGGGCTGGTGATTTCACCTGGCCTCAAAGCTCCTGTTGGGTTGGGGTGGGCCATCTTCTAGGACACTGCGGCACACAGGGTACAGAAGCATCCCAGCTTCGTTTCTCTCCTGAGAAATGCCTAGGAAATGGTTGCTTAGAATGTTTGACAACCTGAACACCACTTCTATTTTCAGACCCAAAGAACACATTTAAGGATTTTGACCTACATGAAATTTCTGTTACACTCAACCCTTGAGGTCTGGGTTTCCATCTGGAATCATTAACATACCATTAGACTGGTTATTTTTTTAAAGTGTACATGTGTGAGAAGTGGAAAAATGTCCCCCTCAGCGTAGACCACACTGCAGGAGACTGTTCACTTGGGTAACCGAGGGAGACAGCCTCCCAAGGGCTGCTGCTGAAGCTGCTCCTTGCCAGCAGCTCTGCCGCTTGGGTGGCGGGCATCTTGTACTGATGCTTCTGTCTCTGAGGCGCCCTTGCCCTTCTGAGGAGGAGTGACGGTGCAGTGACTCCAGAGCGATGCTCTTCCGGGGGTTGCCAGGCCTTGGCGGACCTGTGATTCCAGTGCAGAGCGCTGCTGTGGTTGGGAGTCCTCAAGCTGGTGCCCATAGTCCACTGTAAGCCTCAATCCTGCATGTTAGAAGGCTGAGCACTCTTACCTGTGACCACCAAATGCAATGTTTAGAAAGTCCGAGTAGACTCCTGTCTGAGGCTCCTTTATCATCACTTATTAACATGAAAGTGCAAAGGCAGGGCAATTTTATTGCATGCACAAATCAATAAGCTGTGTCTTTGTAACCAAACAGCACCTTGTTTTCATGTTTACAGTGAATAAGATGAAACTGTCTGGTGAGAACTGGTGGAACTGTGGTCAATCCGAGGGTGGTGACCACACTGTTGTCCAAGTCTCCTGGACTCCTTAGGCCATTTAGCCTGTATTGCACAAGGGAGTGTCTATGGAAGTATCTAGAAGGCTAGTGGAAAAACCCAGGGAGAGAGGGTTTAGAAGCTTAGACTCTTCAAGTCAGCACAAAACTTGGAATTCATATACACTAAGTTTTTCTCTTCTGTTAAATAATGTGTTTATAGGGACCCAGAGAAATTAAGTGACGGCCCAAAGTTAAACAGCTAATTAATCATAGGGGGAATCTAAATGTGGGGCTTCTGACTATAAGTTTGTGTGTGTGTGCCTATGTATAAGTGTGTGTGCGTGTGTGGGAGAGAGACCTTATGTTTCTTTGGGGAGGGGACTAATGTTTTTCCCTTTTCTTTCTGTAACGTCATTGGTCACCCTTCTGTCAGTCTTCTCGTTAGTAGGCGGGCCGTATTTGATAGACAGGAGTTGGTACTGTTGCTGAAAGTCCTCTCACTTGCGCTCCCGCGTTTTTTGTCTCCTAGAGGTATAACACGACTATTGGTGATGGTGACCGTCAACTTCTTTTTGGAAATCCCCGACTACAAATGATTTCGGAAAGCAAAGCTACCAAACAGCTTTGGGGACACAATATGTTTTGGAACTAATTTAGTCAATTTTTTTTTTCATTGATTCATTCTACATCTGTCAGCCCCACCATGGGTCAGCTGTGAGATAACTGAGGCACACTAAACCAGGCCTCTGCATGCACAGATGTCACAGTTCAGTGGGGAAGGCAACCGTGTAAACTCCTAACTGGCCCACAGCGTGCTGGTGCAGTAACAGAATAACGATACAGGGAGTCAAGACTTGACTCCCCCAGCACAGAGACCCCCCAGAAAGCCATACACTGCGCTGGCTTTTCTAGAAAGCACTTAAGGACGGTTCTCGGGGAAGCAAGGGCCCCTCAGGGCTTACTGTTCATAGGCCCTAAAGATAAAACAAAATAGCTTTATTTAAAGATTTATTTAAGATGTTTTAAAAATTGAGTAGAACATACATTTTTAATACTGATTGATATTATTGTAAAGCATTCTAATGAGAACCTGCCCCACGGGTCCTTGCCTGCTACACAGACAGAATATTCTTTTGCATTTCTACGATGAGTCATGTTTTAGCCATGGATTAATGCACTGATGAAAGGTGCCCCCGTTCTGGTAGGGGCAGAGGGAAAGAGAATGTCGAAAGGCAGCAAAGAGAAGAAAGAAGAGAACCGTGGTATATAAAAGTCACGTTTTAGGCTGCATTTCAAAAAACCCTGCCAAAGTAGAGAGGCTTCATGCTCACATTCTGAAACATGCCTTGTAGTTTAGAAAATCTGTGCATTTGAGGAGTGGTTGAAGGCTATGAATGCTAAGACATGCATCATTAATTAAATTATCGTTCCGATTTATTAAACACTGGCTGTATATGAGGCAGTGACTTCTCCTTTCACACATATTAGTTCATTTAATTCTCAAAACAACAATGGCGTTATTCCCATTATACAGAGGCTTAGAAGCATTTGATAACTTATCTAAGCTTATATTGGAAGAGAGTTCTGGAACTAGGATTTATGGAAGGGCAATTTGACCCAAGGGCTCACTTTTTTTTTTAATGTGAGGAGATTATCCTGCCGCTATTGAGTCTTCTCAAAGTGAAATTGGCCTCCTTATTTTGGATCATGAAGGTCAATATGTCCCATTCATTATCAGTCTTTTATCGTGGGGAACTATCTACCTAGCATGGTGGTTAAATTTGGACTCTGGAGTCAGAACTGCCTTCTAGGACTGGCGTGGTGGCTCACGCCTATAATCCCAGCACTTTGGGAGCCTGAGGCGAGTGAATCACCTGAGGTCAGGAGTTTGAGACCGGCCTGGCAAACATGGTGAAACACTGTCTCTACTAAAAATACAAAAAATTAGCTGGGCATGGTGGTGCGTGCCTGTAATCCCAGCTCCTCAGGAGGCTGAGGCAGGAGAATTGCCTGAACCCAGGAGGCGGAGGTTGCGGTGAACCGAGATATCGCCATTGCACTCCAGCCTGGGTAACAAGAGCGAAACTCCATCTAAAAAAAAAAAAAAAAATTAGCCGGGGGTGGTGGGAGTGCCTGTAATACCAGCTACTTGGGAGGTTGAGACACGAGAATTGCTTGAACCTGGGAGACAAAGGTTGCAGTGAGCTGGGATTACGCCACTGCACTCCAGCCTGGACAAGAGTGAAACTCTGGGCCGGGTGCAGTGGCTCACGCCTGTAATCCCAGCACTTTGGGTGGCCGAGGCGGGCGGATCACAAGGTCAAGAAATCAAGACCATCCTGGCCAAGATGGTGAAATCCCGTCTCTACTAAAAATACAAAAAAATTAGCTGGGTGTGGTGGTGCGTGCCTGTAGTCCCAGCTACTCGGGAGGCTGAGGCAGGAGAATTGCTTGAACCCGGGAGACGGAGGTTGCAGTGAGCCGAGATCGCACCACTGCACTCCAGTCTGGTGCCTGGTGACAGAGTGAGACTGCCTCAAAAAAATAAAAATAAAAATAAAAATAAAAGAAACTCTGTCTAAAATAACAAAGAAACAAAAGAACTGCTTTGTAGTCCCAGGTCTGTCTCTTGATCTCTGTGAGACAGACACTGGGCAAGTTCTGTAACATAGCTGAGCCTCAGTATTATAAAATGGGTATGTAATTATCAGCACCTCCGTAGCAGTGTTGTGTAAACTAAAGGAGATGGTCCATTTGGACTTGCATAGTGGTTAGCACTATGGTGAAATAAATACATGTCTAACAAGTAGTGGAAGTTCTTAAGGGACCCTGGCATCATTGAGCATGTACACTGGATTCTGGATTCTGAATGTACTTGCAACTCTGTGGGGTCTCTGAAACATTTTGTTTTGTTGTTGAACATTCGGGCAAGCTCAGTGTAAGTTTTAGGTCCAGAGAAAAATCCCAATTCAAACAAACTCACTACCTCTGAAGGGGTTTCATTAGGCAGGTTTTTCCACACATGGCTCTAATTACCACCACTCAGACTGCCCCGGGGAGCGGGCTGCTAACTAGGTCAGGATCTGAGGAGCCTGGCCAGCAGTCTCCTGGGTGTCTCCTTCTAAGTGCATGGCCATCTGCAGGCTTCTGCAATATTTCTTGCTTTTGAATTTATAGAACTATTAGCCTGGAATCTAAACAAAACACCTAGTCTTAATAGCTTAGTCAGTAGGTGGTTCACTAACAATTTCAAAAACTAGAAGCAATAGTCAGCTCCCAGAAGAGCAGCAGTTGCTGTTTGGAAATAATTCTCCAAATTGCATTTATTTCACAGCAGTCTGAGGTCAGAAATTCAAGAGCAATGAGAACTCTATTCAATTAGACAACTCGATCAGAATAGATCGGTCAAGATGGCATTCCATCTAAAGAACCAATTGAGATGGAGAAATAATTCAGCTGCTGCTGTTGTTATTTAGATTTTTTATTATTATTTTACAATTTGTTGGAGTGAGGAAGCTGGGCATGGATGAGTGCTGGGCAGCTCCTGGCATCTGTCACTCGATTAGACAGAAATGCATTCCCCTCTGTGTGTTGGTTGTGCTGTATTAATGGCCAAATAGGTGAAAAGTGTTTCCAGAATCAGTAGATACACAACTGATGAGCTCAAAAAAGGGTGTGTAAGATTTTTTCCAGCTGAGTGTGAGTCCATCTCTTCTCCTCTCCCCTTCTCCCCCACACTTTAAGACCAGTCTGTGTTTGACAGCCCATGGCAAAACTTTCAAGACTCACCAGGTGTCATTGGCCCCTGATCCAGTCACCTAGATTATATATTGACATTAAGGTGTTATAAGATAATATGCTTTCTTGAAGCCACATAGCCGATTTCTGATTTCAGATAGAGGATGCCATCTATCAAAGACAAATCTTTGAACTGTAATTTAACACCAGTTTCGTTAACCGTTACAAATGAAAACTACACACACGTGGACATACAAACACTCATTTTTTCCCTTAAATAATAGAGGGAGGAAGTACAATTGCACTGAATGGAAAGGTTAGTGAGGAGCATTCCCAAAGATGTTTCCTGCTTTGTTGTTGCAGGATTCCAGTATTTTGACATTGGCTGGGAGAGTGGTGATGGACTGACCCCTTCTTTTCTCTGATTGTTCTATTTATCTATTTATTTTTATAGACATGAAGTCTCACTACGTTGCCCAGGCTGGTTTTGAACTCCTGAGCTCAAGCCATCCTCCTGCCTCGGCCTCCCAAAGTACTAAGATTACAGGCATACGCCATGACACCTGGCCTCATTTCTCTTTATAATGAATAATCGTAATTCTTTTTGAGAGAATTTTGTGCCAGGCACTGTGCCAGGTTCCAGAAATCCCAAAGTTCTTAGATCTGGAAAATGTAGTAGATTTCATGCAAATAGAAAGGACTATGGCATGAAGGGGCTAGGGACTTGCTCAGGGTCACTCTGCTCTAGATTGCAAGTCATGTCTGTGACCCAGGTCTATTTCCTAGGCTGTTCCTCTCTTCACCACTGACATTATCTTTTAAAAGCCTGTGTCACTTAACAGTGTAAACCAAAAAGTATCCGAGATAGGCCTCAATCAATTTAGAAGTTTCCTTTGCCAGGGTTAAGAACATGCCCATGAAACGGCCTCAGGAGGTCCTAACAACATGTGCCCAAGGTGGTCAGGCTACCGCTTGGTTTTATACGTTTAGGGAGACATAAAACATCAATCAATACATTTAAGGTGTACATTGGTTCAGTCTGAAAATGCAGGGCAACTGGAGGTAGAGACTTCCAGGTCATGAACAGATTCAAAGATCTTCTGAGTGGCAGTTGGTGTGAGTTAGTATCTAAAGACCAGGAATCAATAGAAAAGAATATCTGGGTTACAAGAAGGAGTTGTGGAGACCAATGTTTTATCATGCAGATGAAGCCTTCGGGTAGCAGGCTTCAGAGACCAGATTGTACATGTTTCTTGTCAGACTTAAAGAGTCCGTTCTATCAGCCTTAAGGTCTGATGTTGATGTGAATACTGGTCAGCTGGGCCTGAATTCCAAAAAGGAGGAGGATATAATGAGGCATGTCAAACACTCAGTTCCCATCATGGCCTGAGCTATTAATAGATTTTCAGGTTAGCTTTGGAATGGCCTTGGATGAAAGAAGGGTTTCATTCATATAGTTGAGGAATTTAGAATTCTATTTTTGATTTATAACAGTAATGTCAGGCTTCTCAAAGAATTTGACAAATAAGAGAGAAATAATAACTACTCAGTGTAGTTACAGATCTCAGCCTGGTCTAGCTTATGACATAAATATTATGTAACAGGCTGCTGTCCTCTGGTCACATATGGGAAACCTTTAGCCTGTGAGGGTGGAGGAAAAGTTTCCCTTCTGCTCTCTTTAGGTTTGCTGAAATGACAGATTATAGACAGATTAATAGGAAAAAATGCCGTAACAAATTCATTAATAGGTTATGGACACAGAAGTCCCATAATACGAGACTCAAAGAAGGGCCAGATGGTTGAGGCTTAAATGGAGGAGAGGTACATGAGGGATATAAGCAGGTATGAGGGTTAAGAGATGGTTTTCAGGTGAAATGAATGAGTGCAAGAAACAATTACCTCGAGTTCCTCTGGGATCTGGGAGCGGTGGTGCGAAGCTGAGGGGCAGAGCTTCACTGCAAACAAAGATTGTCTAATTATGCAGATAAAGTCTCCCAGGTAATCTCTTGGAGTTGCCTTCATGAGAATAGACGAGAAGTCTATCTGAGTGTGGTGACAACTTTTAGTCTCTTTGATTCTTTCCTGGTTACTTGATGAGATTTCTAGGATGCAAGTCTTATTCTGAGGCAGCTTCTAAAGACTTCTTGTTAAACCATGCAAAAGCACCACACTTCTGGGTTGTCATTTTCTGAGTCCCAACAAGTCCAATAAAATATCTGAATTTCCTTCGGAATCCTTTTTCTTCTCTCCATTGCCCAATCAGATCGTCTGCGTAGCTTCCTGGCCGATGTCCTTTGGTTGGGGCAGTGTGCACTGCAGGTTGCTCAGCAGCCAACTCACAGGAATCACACCCATGCGCATCCAGCATGTGGCAGGCACTATGCCGAGCACGTCACACTGGGTGTCTTACTCACGTAAGCCCTCAGCAAGATTTTTACTTTTTACTTTCTCCAAGCTAATTGCACTATTAACTGTGCTCATTCCCAAGGGCCCTGACTACCTCAGCCCCATCCTCATCAGGATAACAACTTCCTGTGTGACTTTTGAGTCAGTGCCCTACAGCCATTCAGTCTGTTTGCAGTGAAAAAAGTTGGGGACTCTCAGATTTCTAAGGGAAGGTCAGGAAAGCTCCAACCAGCTATAATCCATGAATTCCTGGGCCCAGAGCTTTGATTTATTGACTATTTCCTCTGATCCAGCCTCCCACTTGGTGGTTTTTCATCAGAAATTAACATTTAAAAGTATCTTCATTTACATAAGCCAGACATAAATTTACCTTAGACTGGAGTAAAAAGGGGTTACATAATGCCCATGACACAAACACCAGCGGGGAAGTTCATTATCCTGGTGGTGGTTCTTTTTCCAAAAGGATTCAGTAGAGGATTTCTTTTTTTTTTTTTTTTTTTTGAGACGGAGCTTCAATCATGTTACCCAGGCTGGAGTGCAATGGCGCGATCTCGGCTCACCGCAACCTCCGCCTCCTGGGTTCAGGCAATTCTCCTGCCTCAGCCTCCTGAGTAGCTGGGATTACAGGCACGCACCACCATGCCCAGCTAATGTTTTTGTATTTTTAGTAGAGACGGGGTTTCACCATGTTGACCAGGATTGTCTCGATCTCTTGACCTCGTGATCCACCCGCCTCGGCCTCCCAAAGTGCTGGGATTACAGGCTTGAGCCACCGCGCCCGGCCGAGGATTTCTTTAAGTATGAAGATTCCCTTGTGAATTCCAAGTACAATTCAGTTTATATTTTTCAGGAACACATCTATTATGTGTAAATCAAGATGCATTTGAGTAATCTACTTGGGGTGCCTGAAAACTGTCATTTCTTTTTCCTTTACGTCTCTTTACCTTTTCTCTTTCACTACTACTGTGAAATGTAGAAAAATGGAGAAATGTAGAAAGGCAAGTTAAAAAGCTGAGGACGCACAGCGCCCATCACTGAGAAGCATGGTGCCTAGGGAAAATCGAATCGCCAGTGTGACATGTTAGTGGGGAATCTGCACCTCAAATTTGTTGCCTTTATTTTATGCCGTAGTTAAGTGTACTTCACACCCTGGCTCCATGACATGATCTATGCATATTTTGCAGAGAAATAAAGGAAGCAAATCTTTATTGAGAGTGTTACATGACAAGTGCAATGCTGAGCTATTTAACAAATCTTTAGAAGAACTTTGTGAAACAGTTATTTTTCATTGCATGCTTTAGAAAACTGAGGACTCAATTATCTATTGAGTCAGTGTTGTTCATTGGTGATTTATTATGGTGAGGCTTGAATTATTTAGCTGGTGTTTATTTGCCTTGCCCTGGATGTGAGGCGCTGTGTTGCACACTGCACCTATGATAGGGAGCAAACACAGGAAACAGAGTTTATTTATTTATTTATTATTTATTTAGTGAGAGATGGAGTCTCACTGTGTTGCCCAGGCTGGAGTGCAATGGCATGATCTTGGCTCCCTGCAACCTCCGTCTCCCAGGTTCAAGCGATTCTCCTGCCTCAGCTTCCCAAGTAGCTGGGGCTACAGGCATGCACCACCTTGCCCAGCTAAATTTTGTATTTTTATAGGGGTGGGGTTTTACTATATGTTGGCCAGGCTGGTCTCGAACTCCTGACCTCTGGTGATTCACCCACCTCGGCCTCCCAAAATGCTGTGATTACAGGCGTAAGCCACTGCACCCGGCCCTGGAGATAGACTTTAAATAATCACACAAACTGAAGTGAGATGGCAGGGGCACTAGTGGATTGAATGGAGAGCTACCTAGAACTGCTTGTGCCGGGAGAGAAGGAATTGAGAGGAAGCTTTGGATTAGTTAAAAATGCCAGTGCAGGCTTCTCTGACTGTAGAAATGAAGGAGTTGGAGTTCACTGGGTTAGGGAGAGTTTCATCGAGAAGGGACAGAATGTGCAAAGACCCTAGGGCAGGAAGGAGAAAAGCAAACCAATAGGGCTGGAGGTCAGAGCACGTGGAGACAGTGCCAAGTTGTAGGGCACATTCAGGAGCTTCATTTCTATTAAAAGAATGGAAGATATCAGTGGGGGTGAGCTGAGGGGAGAATGATGACTTGAAAAATATTTTGTTTGTTTGTTTACAGATAACTTGGCTGTAGTGGGGAGAAATGCTCATGAGGGAGCCTGAATGCACCTGGAGAGCCTATGGGATGCAAGGAAATAGTTTAGATGAGAGATCATGGTGGCTTAGGTATAGCGATGGCTGGAAAGGGAGAAATGCACACAGATTTGAAAACCCTTTGGTAACAAAGTCATTGAAACTTGGTGATAGACTATATATCAGAGGAAGAAAAGAGTGATTCAAGGATCACACCCCATTTTTTTGACTAGCCTAATTGAATAGCTGGTGGGAC
Organism: Sapajus apella; assembly: GCF_009761245.1. Taxonomy (NCBI): domain Eukaryota; kingdom Metazoa; phylum Chordata; class Mammalia; order Primates; family Cebidae; genus Sapajus; species Sapajus apella. The sequence continues at coordinate 2,429,588 of NW_022436956.1, forward strand.
AGCCATTGAAATAGAAAGTACAGGAATAAGACCTTATTATGAGCCTATAATAAGCTCATTATGAACTTGCTGTGGACATGGCTACTTTGAATTGCTTTGCAGTGAAGAGCTGTTGAAAAGAATGCAGGGTGTACAGGTCTGTATTAGTCAGGGTCCTCCAGAGATATAAAAATCAATGAGAGGAGATGTCTTAGGGGAATTGGCTCACCTGATTATGGAAAGTGAGAAGTCCCCTGGGGACTCTGGAATGCCGGTAGTGTTGCTCAGTCCAAGATCCAGGGCCTGAAAACCTGGGATAGGAGTGGGGATTGCCGGTGTAAGTTATAGAGTCCAAAGGCCGGAGAGCCTGGAGTTCTCCTGACCAAAAGCAGGAGAAGAGTGTATCGGAGCTCCAGGAAAGAAATCAATTGGCCTTTTCTCTGTTTTGTTCCATCTGGGCCCCCAGCCTATGGGACGGTGGCCAAGCACACTGAGAATGGATCTTCCCCACTTGGTCCACTCAGACTCACATGCCAATCTCCTCTGGAAACCCCCCACAGACACACCCCAAAATAATGCTTTACCAATTCTCTAGATATTCCTTAATCTAGTCAAATTGACAACTAATGTTAATCGTCACAGGTCCACCCTTTGCCAGCTTGGCACCTGTAGGCATCCCCTTAAATTATACTTAATCTCCAAATAAAGATATTAAGAAGGCCATGGTTCCACCTAACATGGTGAAACTATTCTGCATACAATTGAAATTGCAAAATGCACTAATCTCTTCACTAGAGAAGTAACTGAAACACTATGAAATAAAATTAACAATGCTTTAATACTGGTATAAAGTCAATAAATCTTATTGTACATAATAAATGGATAAGAGAGGAGCAAAACCAAACATAGTTGCTTAACGTATGCATAACATGTATAGTATGTACACCAAAACGTATCCTTAACAAGATAGGAAGGAAATACTCATGGTAATAACTGTCTTTGTTTCTGTAACTGGTCACCTGGCCACAGCTGGTATTTATAACTGCCTTCCACTACCCATTCTGTATTATTTTACCTGCAGCAAGAACCTCAGCTGGTCGTGGTTCTTTACCTGGTGGATTAACCTGAACCTTTATTCCTGAAGAATTTGGGCCATTCGTAGTCCTACCTGGATTAGGTTGTGGTAGTTTCCCATTGACCCTGATCACTGGGTATGGCAATGCTAAGAGACACCCTAAGGGATCGCCTGTATTCCAGGCATACTCCTCCTTCCATCCTATGGAGTAGTAATCCAGTTTCCCCTTCCTTTAGTCTGGAGCAGCCACCCAGCCAATACCATAACATAGCCAGTCGACTCAGAAGCATGAGGCCTCCAAAGTGGCTGGAGGGCAGTCTAAACTTCCAGTTCAATGGAATCATTGTTGTGTCTCATGATGGAAACATTACCTTTCTCTGGAACTAAGACCTCTAGGTCAGCAGAGTATGAGTCATGGGAAAAGGAAGCAAAACTTTTGCTAGTGGGTCACCAGGGGGTATTGGTGAATGGTGACACTCCCACTCTGTGATTCCTGGCTCCGTGTGTCCTGACTATGGGAAGAACAGCATCGTATATTGGATGCTGATTCAGAGCACACACAGCCTTCTGGAAAACCTTGCTGCAGTCCTGCAAGGTTAATTAGTGTTGTAACTACAACTTCAAAAGGCCATTTTACTGTTCTATCATGCTTGCTGCTTCAGACTGGTAGAACGCATGGTAAGACTAGTGAAGCCCATGAACTTGGGCCCATTGCTGCACTTTTTTGGCTGTGAGGTGTGTTCCTTAGTAGACACAGTGCTGTGTGGAATAGCATAAGAATGGATAAGGCATTTTGGGAGTCCACAGATGGTAATACTGGCAGAAGCATTGTGTGGAGGGAAGGCAAACCTATATCCAGAGGAAGTGTCTATTCCAGAAAGGACTTAATGCTGCCTCTTCCATGATGGAAGCTATCCAATGTAATCAACCTGCCACCAGGTAGCTGGCAGATTGCCCTGGGGAATGATGTCATGTCAAGGGTTCGCTGTCGGTCTCTGCAACTGGCAGACTGAGCACTCAGTGGTAGCCAGCTCAGCCTTGGCGAGTAGGAGCCATGCTGCTGAACCCATGTGCAACCCCCATCCCTACCACCATAGCCACTTTGTTCCTGAGCCACCTGGGCAATGACAGGGGTGCCTGGGAAGAGAGATTTACTGGTATCCACAGAATGGGTCATCTTACCCTCCTGAATATTAAAATACTCCTCTGTTGAGGTCACCTTTTGGTGAGCATTTACATGAGAAACCAATATCTTCACATCCTTTGCTTACTCAGAGAGGTCTATCCACATATCTATTCTCTCAATGTTTTTGCCACCAATTTTCTTATCATGTTCCTTTCAAGTCCCTGACCATCCAGCCTGTGAATTAGTATGTAATCACGCAAAAGTGCTCAACCAGGTGCACTGCCCTAAATTCTGCTGCTTGAGATTTTTCTTCATCACTGTCCTTAAAGGATGTTCCAGAAAGGGGTTGAGGTGCTGCAGCTGTCCGCTTTTAGGTGGTGCCTGTGTATCATGCAGAAACATTTGTCCACCAAGCCCGAGTCTTCTCTTCCTCTGTCAGCTGATCATGGGGACTCCCCATAAGGCCACAAGTGCAGGTGGTGGGAGAGAAGGCAATGTGATAGGTGTAGACACCAAGGACATTTGGGTTGTTTCTTCATGTAACTTATTTGCACCTCCAGGGCCTGCTCTGGTCCATTATTTGATGAGAGACTGCTGCTGTGCATGCCCTTTCTGGATTGGTAAGTCACATGACACCCAGTTCATGATGGGCAGCTCAGGTCACATGGTAATTGGTGGCCTATGGTCAAGCGTTCAGTTTCTATTAAGGCCCAATAGCTGGCCAAGAGGTCTCTCAAAAGAGCAGTTATCTACAGATGATGGCAGGGCCTTGCTCCAAAATCCTAAGACCTTCTGCTGTGATTCTTCTACCACGGCTTCCAACAGCTCTAGACAGCATCCCTATCTGCCACTGACATCCTGGGTACCATTGGATCTGCTGGGTATATGGCCCAAGTGGAAGAGCAGCTTGCACGGCAGCCAGAACTTGCTGCAGAGCCTTCTGTTCTGGACCCCACTCAAAGCTAGTGATCTTTTGGGACACTCAACAAATGGGCCAAAGTAACACACCCAAGTGAGGAATGTGTTGCCTCTTAAATTCAAATAGGCCCACTAAGCATTGTATCTCTTTCTTGGTTGTAGGAGGAGCCAGGTACATAACATATCCTTCACCTTAGAAGGAATATCTTGACATGCCCCACACCACTGGTCCTTTAGAAATTTCACCAAGATAAAAGGCCCTTGAATTTTAATTGGATTATCTCCCACTCTCTGACATGCAAATGCCTTACCAATAAGTCCACAGTAGTTGCTACTTCTTGGTCATGAGGTCTAATCCCCGTGATGTTATCAATGAAACAGTGTGATATCTTATGGAGGGGAAAGGCAATCAAGATTTCTGCAAACAGGATTGTGACATAAAACTGGAGAGTTGATATATCTTTGACGTAAGACAGTGAGGGTGTACTGTTGGCTTTGCCAGCTGAAGGCAAAGTGCCTCAGGTAGGCCTTATGGACACAAATGGAGAAAAGGATATTTGCCAGTTCAGTAGCTGCACGTCAGGTACCATTTTGAAAACTGCATTCAACTTGTCTTTCACTGTTGCTCGAGTGCCATCACTTGGTCTGCACCACCTTGGGATCCAATTGGGATCCAATTACTCCCATTGCATTTAAGTTTTCCAGATGAGTAATAGCAGTACCCATTGTAAGGTCTGGTCTGCAGAGAAGAGCAATCACAGAGCTCTTCAGGGGTGCTGGGGCTTCTCTCACAAATCCATGTCTCAAAGTATTGATGAAAGGCCTGTCTTCTGGACCCTCCTGATGTGGCTAGGTAGGGTTCCAGTCACAAATTCACAGTAGCTTTTCAGTCTCCCTAAGCCTTTGAATCCCTTCCTCTATATTAGCCCAAGGGGGATCAGGCATCTCCAGCTCACTCGCAGTGGGCCATGTTTTTTGATCCATGTTCTACCGGCCAAACAAATAAACTCACTCCCTGAGCTGCAAAGTTAAATTGAGAACCACTGCTCAGAGGGTCCATATAAGTAAATTTGGCCTGATCCAACCTTATCCTTCTTCCGCCATATTCCCACACTCTCAGTGTACATTCCCACAGGTGTTCCCCAGACTTCTGCTTGTATAAATTAGAACACTGAAGTAGGTCTTTTGGAATGTGGCATACCTCCTCCTCAATCACACTTTGAACCTCACCTCTAGGGGCCTGCTGGGACTCAAGTCTAGTTACAGGTCCAGAAGCAAAGAGAGACAGTGGAGGTGGATTCTGAGGAGGCCCAGCATTGCCTTGCTTGGCAACTGCCTCATGGATACTGTTACCATTTTCTTAGGCAATTCAGGGTTAACTCCTTCAGATAGGTGGAAAACCCTGTACTATTGTGGATGGGAACCGTTTCTGCTGGCAAATAAGACTGGTCAGAGTTTGGGAGCTCAGTGTCCCCAGCCTCATCAGAGCCCTCCCACACATCCCCATCTCAACTTACAGATCCCATTTTTTCTCAGCCAATGCCCTCGCTTTAACCATAGAAACCTGCAAAGCTGAGAGTTCAGCTTCTCTGTGATTCAGCCAATCACATGGTGAGGGCTCTCGTTTGATTTTCGGCAATCCCAGCCCTATGGCTACAGAGGAGATTCAGACTCAAGGCACACTTAGAAGCTCTTTGACTATATATGCGGAGCTGGAACAGGAAATAGAATCCCTGAACTCATTCTTTTCTTTCATCCCTTTGGCCACTGACATTAGGAGCAACCAACCAAAGTCATTTTATTCCTTGGTTTTGCACAAATGTTAAGGGTATCATACATAGATGTCACCAAGTTGTACTGTTATAAGTAGAGTCCTTGGCATTTTTAGGTATAACCAGATTAAAGAGCCAATTCTAGAAACCCCAAACCAATTAAGAAAGTCCATCCATAAAACTCCGTTCCTTTAGAACCACTGTTGGTACTAAAATCTGCACTAGTCAGTATTCTTCAGAGAGATGGAACCAATAAACTATGTATAGATATGAGAGGGGGTTTATTAAGGAAATTGATTCACCTGATTGTTGAGGCTGAGAAGTCCTGGGACAGCCATCTACATCCTAGGAACCCTGGAATGCCACTGGTGTTGTTCAGTCCAAGATCCAGGGCCTGAAAACTTGGGATAGGAGTGGGGATTGCTGGTGTAAGTCATAGAGTCCAAAGGCCGGAGAGCCTGGAGTTCTGCTGAGCAAAAGCAGGAGAAGAGTGTATCGGAGCTCCAGGAAAGAAATCAATTGGCCTTTTCTCTGTTTTGTTCCATCTGGGCCCCCAGCCTATGGGACGGTGGCCAAGCACACTGAGAGTGGATCTTCCCCACTTGGTCCATTCAGATTCACATGCCAATCTCCTCTCAAAATTCCCTCATGAACACATCCCAATATAATGCTTACCAGTTCTGTAGGTATTCCTTAATCCAGTAAGTGGATACCTAAAATTAACCATCACAGTGTCTGCTGCTCAGAAGAGCTGTGGGCTCTTAAGTGGCATGGGCCCCTGAAGTCACATATATGGATTAGCTCCATGGAAGATAAAGATAAAATTAAGAAGACAGTGCCTTGGACAGAGTCTTGGAGATCTCTAATACTTAGTGGTTTCAGCTTGGATGAAAAAACACATGAATCAACCAGAAAGTTATCAGGAGAGCAATGCTGTTTTTAAATACAAGAAGCCCAAGAAATACTATTTCAAGAAGGCGGGAATAGTCCAAAGAACCATGTGCTTGCTGGCAAGTCAAGTATAGTGACTTATAAAAGACCTAGTGTATTAATAACAGGATAATTGGTGACATTAATGAATAGTATTTCAGGCAAGGATGAGATCAGACTTAAATAGTAGAATGGGGACTGAATGGGAGGTGAAAAACAAAGATGGAGTCGGCAAACATTATATTTCTTACTAGAAATCTGGTTATTTAGAGAAGAAAAGACCATAAGTATGACAGAAGGAACAGGAGTAGTGGAGTTAATTGTGGTGTGTGTGCATGTGCGTGTGTGTGTGTATGTGTGTGTGTATGTAATGTAAAGACACATCTTAACTTCTAGGAATTTTCCATTTAATGTAGTCAACCAGACCAAGAAACAAGTACACAGCACTTTGATAAAAGAGTGTGTAAAGACAGCCTCTAGCTTCACTTTGCTTATTAGAAGCCAGGAGACAAGAGGTACAGCCCACCATCTTTGGAAACTATGGTTTAATATGAAATCCTTTGTATATTTTGACTGAAGCTTTAAAGCAACAGGAGCTGTCTCCGTATTGCAAAGCAAGGTGCCAGACCACTGGCAGTGCTTGCAAAGGAGTTGACTAAAATGGATTTTACAATACTGCTAACTGCTCACCTTTAGCCTTCAGAAGAGGTTGGCAAAGAGAGAGTTGGATATTAGAGAGATGTTAGTGGTTTCTTTCTCAGAGATCTCCTGATGGTCTCTGACTTGCACCCCTCCCAGGGAAGGTGTTATAGAGGCGACTTTTTCCTCAGCTCCAGACTAAATGGAGGAACTAACCACAAGGAGGCCACATACAAACTTAATGATGCCAGGGGACCAAACAAAAGCACTGGTGATGTGCTAGCTGAGTGCCCAGCAGCAGCAAACAGTGCTGCACAAGAAGGGATGGGGGTAACTGCACTTCTCAGAGCCATGGTCAAGTATCTGTATTTCCTGAGGACGGTGGCTTAGCTATCTGGAAAGATTAGGCCTTGTGGTTATTTTGTTTGTTTGTTTGTTTTTGAAATGCATTCTTACTCTGTCTCCCAGGCTGCAGTGCAGTGGCACGATCTCAGCTCACTGCAACCTTAGGCCTGGAGTTTTTATACCTCCTGTCCAAGTAAACAGTCAAATGCTTCAGTACTGTGAAAATGAAGGGTCTAAAAGCATCCACTGTAGTTAGTCCAGATGATTGGTGATTTTACAAAGAGGGGATTAATGGGGCAGAAAGTTGATGGCAGAGGGGTGAAATGTGGCTGAGAGGAATTAAATACAGTGAATGGGGACAACCTTTCTGTAATAGAAGTTGTGAAAAGGAGGGTGGTACATGAAACTAGCGATAGGAAGGGCCTTTGTTTTTCAAGAATACCAACATCTGAATGTAATCCAGATGAAGCTGGGCTTTCTTGCTTCTAACGTATGCCCTGCTCTGTGTTATATTCCACTCAATAAATAGCAGCTCTGCAAAAACAATCACATGTATTATTGGAAAGAATCCTTTACTTTTGAAAGTCAGAGAGGGCCTCTCTCTTTATAACACACCTCAAAGTATGTTAAAATTATTTTTTCTCTGTATTTCTCTCCATATTTTACATGCCTTTCTTCTGTTGCCCACTCCAAAAAGCTCTCCTTTTCTTCTCAGCCACCCTACATTGTCTTCCAAACCCTGTTAGAATGAGTTCTTGACTCTCCTATCTCCTGGATATACCTTTAGGATCTATTCTAATCTTCTAGGGGAGAATTTTGCCTTTTCCACTGTAAATTTAGTTATTTCCAGCCTCTCCAGCTCTCCAGCCTCATTGCTACTCAACACGGTCATAGATCTTTCTAGGTGATGACATTGGGACAAAGCCCTTGTCTTTTAGAAGCAATGGAGTAGAAGGCCTTAAGTACTCATGCTTTCATACTGTAGCTTTGCATCAACTTAATATTCTTAAGCACTGCTGGAAAAGAGCCAGAAAAAGTGGAGCTGGAAGCCCATAGAGTGGATCCTTGAGGAGAGGCAAGGGTGGGAACAGAGCCTAGGTACAGGGAAACCTTCACACAGAAGGGCACACTGTTCATGGCAGCAGGGGTGGGGCTGGAGAGGATGGGCCGATGAAGAGAGGATGTTTGCAGGGAACACTGAAATTGAGAAGTCTGGATGTTAAGAGAATTTATTTCATGCAGCTGATTGACCCAGCTAATATGAAGTAAAGATAATATTTGAACCGAATTAGAGGTGGCGAGATATTACCCCAAATATTTATTCATTCATTTGTTCATTAATTCAGCAAACTTTCACGCAACACTTGCTCTGTGACAGGCCATGTTCTAGGCACTGGAGGCCTAAGAGAGAACAAGAGAAATAAAAGCTTTGCTCCCATGGAGTTTACCTTCTATGTGTATTTTATGTATATGTGTGTATTCATATTAAATGTATGTTCTGGTTTATATAAACAGGAATATATATTTATATATTCCAAATATATATTGATATATTCCAGTTCATGTCTAGCTTGTTTATTTGCACATAAGCAAACTCAATTTTAAATATTCCAGTTTATATTCTAGTTTATTTGCACATAGAGTTTTAAATATTAGTGAGTATTTTAAGAAAAATAATTAAAAGTAAAGGGTAAGAAAGGTCAAAAAGTAAGGGAAAATGGCTACTTTTGCTATGATGTCTGAGAAAATCTTCCTGAGCAGGTGGATGAGCTCAGGTCCAGTAGCACAGGAACAGCAACATTTGCTGTGTACCCAAGATGCAAAAATAATTATCAATGAAATTGACACTTGAACCGAGAGATCCAGACACTTTTGGAAAACTTACCTAAAATAATTTTTGTAATATAGTCTCAAAAAAGTTACCAACAATCACCTAGAACTACCTTACCTAATTAAAAAAAATCTTCTAAATTACGTAGGCTAATTTGTCTTGAGGTATATAACTCAGGATGTGACTTGTAAATTGCATGCTACTATATGTGGGACATAAACAAGGTAAGAGGATGTTGGCATGCCTTACAGTAGAGTGGGAAGACATAGAAAGCGTTAGTGCTATGCTGACGTCACCAAGCTCTGACTTCGTTTCTCATGTTTCTTATCCTAGGGTCATTTTTCTTTCTTAAATGTGTCTTGCTCTTTTGTATGCATCTTTGTAACCTACCTTAAATTCTTCTGGGTAAAAGTTGCATGTCTAAATAGGTAGCATACTCTAGAAGCTCACTGATTTTTTTCTTCCGCTTCTTCACTTCTCCAGTCTCCAAATACTGATGTGGATGTCTGCATCTGTCTTGCTGAAGTAAAATTAAAGAACCATGGATTTTCCATAGGTTGGCTCTTTTGTAACTTGACTCCTCCAGAAGCTGAGCAGTGAGATTTGGAGGGTGAAGAAAGATGTTGTTGGTGAAGAAAGATATTTTCAGTTAAGATAGTTCTAGCATTATAGGACTTCTTTGAAGTGGAAGAAAAGATATTTTAACCAAGACTCAGATGATTCCAAGAACACCCTTGACATACGAATTTCCTGAAAATAGACATTTCAGGAGCATTAAAGAAAAATTTAGGTTATAAAAGGAAGAAGGCATAGCAAGTACAAAAAAATTACAAAAGCCTGCAAAGATAAAAAGTTGCCTTGTGGATGATGATGGAAGCTTCATCCAAAATCTCTTTCCTAAAATAGGAAATTATTTTAGGTTTTGCCACTCTCAAATTAAGAAAAAACCTAATAGCCCATTTCTGCCTATTAAACTTGTGCATAGCTTATGGGGTCTATGCTTGTGTTGCACACATAATAAATTCGACTTCAGCATCTTTCCTGCTTGCTTGCCTTTTTTTTTTTTTTTTTTTTTGTTGGAGTCTCACTCTGTTGCCAGGCTGGAGTGCGGTGGTGCAATCTTGGCTCACTGCAACCTCCACCTCCGGGGTTCAAGCAATTCTCCTGCTTCAGCCTCCCAAGTAGCTGGGTTTACAGGCGTGCACCACCACGCCCGGCTAATATTTGTATTTTTAGTAGAGATGGGACTTCACCATGTTGGCCAGGATGGTCTTGATCTCCTGACCTCATGATCTGCCCGCCTTGGCCTCCCAAAGTGCTGGGATTACAGGCATGAGCCACCGCTCCCAGCCATTTCTGCAATTTCTATTCACTTTTTCATTCCAGGAGCAAGCATTTATTGACATCTCCTATATGTCAGCACTGTGCTGGAATGGTACTGGCCATATTTTTTCAGACAAACCTCACCCCTATCCTAATGGAAGTATGACATCCTAATGAGTTTTTCTACAATGCTGCTACCTTTCTTAGATCCAGAACAAAAATAAACCATGGAGTTGGAAGACAAAAATACTGATGACAAAATGTATTAATTATAATTAGGCCCTGGGTACTGGCTGTAGGAGAGAGTCATCTCTGGTAGGAAATATCGGGAAGGAAAACCTAGTAGTTCTGCCAAGTTGGCCCTTGATTGTCAATCACTTTGACCTTTCAGTGACTATGTTTGTCTAATGAGATGAGAGATGCTTTTAAATCTTCAGCTACAACTTTACTATGTTGGTGAGGCATTTTTATCACCATGGATGCAAATCGAAAAGTCTTTTCTAGGCAAAGATTCTTCATTCCAAGGAGTCAGAAGTACCTGCTTGCTAAGCTCTTGAAGGTTATGCCTCGTGGACATTTGAACAGAAAGCACCTCTGTAGCACTTGCCCACGCTTGGTAGGAGGATGTAAGGGGTGTTTGAACATCAGTAGAAGCCACCATTATTCCTCCTTTGCCCAGAATTAACTAGAGTCACTTTAAGCAAATCAGCTTTCTTTATTTGTCTATCCTTGAGATCTCCTTAAAATATTGCTTAAAGTTGCAGTCCTGAGGCAAACAGCTAGATGCTCTCTATATATCAGCCCAAAGCCACCTTCTTTCATTGCTACGCTGTTCTTCTCTCACTGTGCCTGGACATAAGTCCTGAAAAATCATCTGCCAAGTGCCCTGTAAACTATGGCACTGCTCTCAGATAAAGAGGTAAAATGCATGATTTCTAAGAGTTTAGTGCTGATTTGTGCTTTTCATCTATTCTGACATGATTTAATGTTCCAGAACGTGTAATGGGAACAGATTTTTCCCCCTTTTTTTTTTGTTGTAAAATTTGTGAATAATTTATCAAGTGACTGAAAGAGCAGTGGCTTTAAATTATTAAAATGCATTTTGGTTTTGAAAGAAGACATTAGAGATGTTTGCCTTGGCCCATTCTTATACCTTTACACAGCAGCATGAGATTCCTACAAATTCAGAGAATGGTAAGGTGATTTTCAGTGATTTATGGGGTGACTGAGAAGGAGCCGAAAAAGAAAGAAAAAAAAGCCAAACAAACAAACGAACAATACAGACAACTTTCATTTATTTAAGACAGACCCTTTTTCCGAAGCAAATAACCTTTTGTTACATCTCCAGAGAAATGACATTTCCTTTCCCTTTCCTGCTTTGCAAGGACAGCAGATGGGTGGGGGAGAAAGTGAAACAAATGGAAAGTAAGGCAGGCCTAGGCTCCTTCACGTTCCTTCTCCCTGCACGTCCTTCAGCGAGCATACTGAAGGCATGGCTGTGCTTCCTTCAATTTGTCACACATCAGAGACAGTGCACAGCCTCTGATCTCTGGAGAAAGTTATCCATTCCAGTCTGTCTGATCTAAATAATACATTCCAGGCTATGCAGCGTGGAATGCTTTCTGTCTGTCCCAAAGGCCCCTGGTGGGGCCCATGTGCCTTGTGGTATGGGGTGAGACGTCCCACCCAGATCCTGGCCATCTTAGTAAGAGAAAGGGAACTGAACATCAAACCAGGCTGTCTACGTCCAGACACATCAGCTCCTACACCCTGCTTTTCCTTGTGCCTCCCCTCCTTTCTTTATTCAGCCTTATCTCTTTGCCAGTAACTTCTCTTCTGCACTCTCATGAAAAGGCTGTATGTTCCTCTAAACCTCTTCCAAATCTTATCGTAAATGGGAAGAGGACATTCCATGCTGGTCTTAGAAGCAACAAAACCTAGACAGGCATGAAACCAGCCTCTGGCCTGTCCTCAACTTTCCGTATGCTAAGTATAAATCCGGGAAAGAAACTGTCTCTGGGATTGGAAATATATATCACATGGTACAGCATAGGTACAGTAAGATAGAAAGCCGAGTGCAGAAGACGACCTGTCAGAGGTGCCTCACTGTGGTCAGGGAGCCGTGCAGCTAGTGATCCCTTAGTTTGTGACAGTCTCTTAAACCATTTCTGCTCACATCAATCCTACCTGTTTCTTTCCAATCTCAATCCCTTTCTCTGAAAAGGAAGCAAGAAGTGATTGCTCTATACAATGAAATTTTAGTACCCTTATGTTCTTGCTTGGATACTCTCAAATGGGTCTCATCCTCCTCATTCCTAAGTTTAGAAATGTGCCTCTTGTGCTAGGTGGCTGGGCTGGACTCACACTCAGGTCGTGAGATGTTCACTGCTATTCATTCTACTCCGTCGGGCCCCGTCTTTCGGGTGAGTGCCAAACGCCTTGGAACACTGGGGCTGCATTCAGTCCATTTAATTTTTTTTGTTTCTCCTTTTCAGAACAAGGAGTTGGAAGATGAAATACAGTCATGTGCTGCTTAACGCCAGGATGCATTCTGAGAAATGCTTCCTTAGGCAATGTGGTTGTCTGTGAACAGCACGGAGTGTGGTTACACAAACTACACTACTACACACCCAGGCCATGCGGTGGAGCCGACTGCTCCTGGGCTACCATCTGCACTGCATAGTACTGTACCGAGCACTGTAGGCAGGTGTCACACAATGGTATTTGTGTACCTAAGCATAGGTGACGTACAGTAAAAATATGAGACCGCCGTTGTATCCGTGGTCTGTCAGTAACTTAAAGGTCGTTACATGGCGCATGACTGTATACAGGTAGGGTCGTAAAAGGATACAATTCTGTAAGTGAGCAGAGCCTTGGACCTAATTTAGTTTCATCTTCTCCTTTTAATGATAAAACTGGGGTTCTGAGATGCTCAGTGGCTTGAATCTAATGTGCTCTCCATGGGACAAGTGCTCTTTCCCCTGCAGGGAGCAACTGGCATTGTCTGAGCAGGGCAGGACAGTGTTCTGGGATGTATATGCGGGAGGTCAGAAACACTATGAGAGGACAAAGGCAGGGGCAATGGCTTTTAAAACAGTCGTGGCAGTTTTCATTTTCAAAGGTGCTGCAGGGACATCTCATCTCATATGCTCTTTGGTCTTCTACCAGTTGGCTGCGACTCCCCCAACACAGGGAGGAGTTCGGACCCCGTTTTCCTGAACCTGGTATGGCCCTATGACTTGCTCATAAACAACGGAATGTGGCAGAAGTGACTCTGTCTGACTCAGGCTGGGTCAGAAAAGGCTCTGAAGCTTTGGCCCAGCTGGCTTGGGTAGGCCCTGGAGGAGCCTGAAAAGTCTGATTACCCAGAGACCATATGCTGGAGAGGCCCCCAGGTGGAGCTGGTCCTTCTCAGCATCCCAGCCAAGGTGTCAGATAAGGAGTGAAGAGCCATCATGGACACTACAAGCCCTGTCATCCTCAGTCATTTGAGACTTCCCAGCTGAGGCCCTAGGCATCATAGAACAGAGGCAAGCCATCCCTACGCAGGCCAAATTCCTGACCCGCAGAGTCCATGCCCACAGGATCATGGTGGTTGTTTATGTTTCTAAGGTTCATGAAGCTTGTTATTTAACTAGACAGTAAGCTTGACTGATAACTTGACAGTAATAAATGTTTATAATAAAAAAATGAAATAGAAATAATAAATGCTTACAAATAATAAAAATAGTTTTGTAGTAAGTTAATTTTGGAAGCCTTATTGATATGGGATTAGTTGTGTAAATTATGCTAATCCATGCAATAGAATACTTTGCCGCCCTTACCGGAATGTAATAGCCCCATACTTATTACGGAAAGACGATAAAGATGCGTGACGAGGTGATAAAAGCTAGTTGCAAAGTATGTGTACTATAATTGTGTTCGTATAACAAAGGCAAAGGAGATTGTGTGTTTGAGTGTGTGTGTTTCTGTCTTGTGGGACTTGTATCTACACAAGACATTTCTGAAAGGATACAAGAAAAACGCTGAAGTGGTGAACTGAATCGGGACTCAGGGAGGGAAAATGTTACATGCCAAGAGAAATTTACTTTTCTTGTTATTGCTTTTCAACTGTTTGATTTTCTACCATGAATTTGTTCTATTTTGAAATTAATGCTTCCAAGATAATGAATATTTTATATGCTACCTCCAAAGAGGAAAAAAAAAATCTTTATTGCAGATGACAGCTGAAATTGTATATTTTCAACTGTAGCACAAAGACAATAAAAATTTTTTTTTAGTAATTGAGAATGCCCTTTTACCCTAAATACCAACTTCATTTTCTGTATAGCTCAGTCCTAGGTGTCACTCACAAAATATTAATAATGTAGACTGTGATGTCATGTGAAGTGGGTAATATTATCGAGGAATTAATTGATGTCATGTGAAGCAGATGATGTTATTGGGGACTTAATTGTGTTTTCCTTCTGTGCCTCTTGACCTCCAACTATACTATAAACAGCATGTTCAACCACGGGCAGAAATTAATTCAGTCACCCAAAGAGAATGGTGATTAGCAAAATGTGGTTTTAGATTATTGAATACACTAGCTCTATTCAAGTAAGGACCCATATTGTGTTTTGCAGCCCATAGAAATGCAGTTTTTCAGTTCCCCGGATTTTAGACATTACTTGCAAGTGGCATCCACCACAGTGTTCTGCAGAGAATGTCACAGTCCGGTTAGGAAGAGGTCTTATGCCATGGCTCATATGGAGATACCTGGCATTTGGTGGTGGGGTGCGTTGTGACACATTGGGGAGTTAATTGATATGGTGGAAGAGGGAGTGGAGGAGAACGCATAGCCTGTGATCCAGGTAGATGTTGTCCTGTCCACCACACATGATCAATGTCAGCCAGAGCTGCGCAGCCTCAACTGGACTCCAATTCCTCTCCTTCCACGAATGCTCAGCCAGGTGCAGCTTTATGTAACTCAGCCTTTTATTTGTGGCAACAGTCTCCTATTGGAAACCTAGTTTTTTAAACGATGTGTTACAACTTTGAGCCATCGCTTTTCAGTTCTGTGAAATAGCTTCTTTAGGTATATCCACCTATATATTTTAGTGAAAACAATTTGGTAATGTTCCTAACTTACTGTTACTATTATTTGTGTGGCAAATATCATAGACCCTTGATTGTAGCCACTAATGACAGCTCGTACAGAACTATAAAGATTGTTCTGAATTGTAATAGCTGTCAACAATTTTCATCTCAATAAACCAAAAGCCTATGCTATTTTGTAACTTGTGATGTCCTCTCTTTAAACCACAGCAAACTATAACCAAGCTATATATTCACAGAATTCCCACTTTCCATGCCTCCCCATGAGTTGTGTTTTATTTTCTAAGATCTAGTCAAATGAAGAAACCCCAGGCAATCTTTCTTACCCTTGGTATTTGCCATTTTATATTATTTTCCTTATTTCTCTGACAAGTTCTCTCTAAGGCAACCAACACACTTCTAACCACCAAAGACAATTGCCTCATTTTCTCTGACTTACCAGAGCTATTCAACATTTTTGATACCAGCTTCTGGTATCAAACTGCCTTTCCGGACATGGGAGGTGCCTCACTATCTCCTCCCCTTTCCAGGAAGCCCCTGTCCTGTCCTATTAGTGAACCCTTTTCTTCTCCCCGCTCCAGAAAGGTGGGCATACCCAAAACACAATCATTAGCCTCCTAATGCATATTTTCTCTCATATGATGATTTCATTCATTTTCTAATATGTGAATTTTTCCCAAATGGATAACCCCAGCTATAACCTCTTTTTAGAATTTTGGTTCTACGATTTTATGATTTTGAAGATGCCTTCCAGATTTATAAATCTATGATGTCTGACTGCTCACTAGATATTTCTTCTTGAATATTCCACCATCAGCTCAAACTCACCATGTCTAAGTCCAAATACATTATGTTTCTCACTGGCACTTGTAAAGCATATTCAACAGAGCTTAAACAGAAACTGAAGTACAGTCAGTCCAAGACTCAGTTTTGCCTTTTGCAAAATATCCCTGATTTGCAATTTTTTAGTGTAGAAGAATAATTTTTATTTTATAGGGTTTTCATAAGGATTGATGAGCTAAATATAAACTTGATAGGTAAATACTAGAAATACAGTTGGCGCATAATAATGTGATTCCCCATCCCATTGCCTCTCATCCTCCTGATTTCCCTGTTCTTATTCTCCTATTTACCCAGTCATAAAATGTTAGCAGTATTCCTGTATGCCATCCTAACCTAAATAAAATAATGTAGTATAAGACTGTCTTCAAAATGCCTTTAATTCCTGTCCTTTATTTTTATTCCCACTGGAATCGACCTTGCTGGGCTCTTCATCTCTCCACACCTGGGATATGATAATTTTACAGCTCTCTAACAGCCTTCTGCAATAGCCTTCTTGTCTGCAGGACTAATTAATCCTGTGCTGTCTTGCAGGTGTGTTCCTAATTCACCTGTCTGTCTTTTCTATAAAGAATCACTGAATGGTGCCTAACCTAAAATAATTATTTAATGTGATTGTTTCAGCCCCTTGATTATTATTATTATTTTAAATAGGCTTACATGACCTCCAGCATGTGTACAGTATTTTCTTAGGCACCTTGGTCTCTATTTTACTGCTGCCTTCTCATGGCTGAGTTAACCCAGTAGATTCACGTCTTGCATGAGGCATATAACATCCAGTGCCATGCATCCTTGTAAGTCCTTCCTCCTGGGAGAATCTTGCTCCCCAAATCAGACCATTTTGGTGTTTGCAAGAAAGCGTCACCGCCTCCATGAATTCAACCGTCACAACGGAAGCGACTTGCTCTTTATTTTCATAAACACATTGTGTATTTTTGGACTTATTCATTGGGCATTCAAATTCATGAATGCAAATGCTATTATACACATAATTCCCACTTCCTAAAAAGTCTTTTCCCCACTTCTTGATCTTTAGAAGTTTTTACTCTTCCAATTTAAGCAGGATAAAATATTTTCTCTCTTGGAAACCTCTTATGGCCTACCCAGTCTTACATTTCTACTCCTTCTCAAGCAGATGTAAGCATTTGATTTTCTGTGCATTCATCACATTTTTCACACACCTCTCTTATGGTGCTTGCTATATCGTAATCACTTTCCCAGTCAGCTTTCCATGTGGCTTCCTAGCAAGTTGCATTTGTAGTTCTTGTTCATCTTTATACCTTCAACCTTGCTAACACATAGAAAGTGCTTCATAAATATATGTCCAGTGAGATAAAGGGGTGAAGTTGGGGAATTAGTGAGGCTCAATGGTAAGGCGTATCAATGAGTGATTCCAGTGACTCCAGGATGACCTAGAAATTTCCATAAGAGAGCATGAGACACAAATGAGGGACTGGAGAACAATGACGACCTTCCCCTGGATATTTGCCATCTTCCTTCATGGTTCTAGAACCATTCTCCGTCAATAAACCTGTTTATTCCCAGAGTGATGGAAATTTGTATGTTGCAAAAAGATGACGTACTGGATTCGATTTTTTAACACTTTTTGCTTTGTTTATAAGTGGTTTGGCTTCTATTCACTTATTAAAATATCCACAAGGTTCATTTTTTGTTTATACTTGGCTCCAGTTGGCATTTTAAATTTACTTGTTATAACAGAAATGTATAACTCTATTTCTGGATATCATTGGTCGTTCATTTTTCTTGTCCTTCCTCTCTTCTGTATTTAGGGATTTACCTTGAAATGTCCCCAGCCTGAACACCAAATGACTTCTGTCCTAGAAGAGAATAAGCCAGAAAGAGGAGGAAAAAGTTGGGTTAAGTCTCTTTAGCCCCTAACCACAGGGCTAGAATGCAATGGCAGTGAAATGTACTAATTTATCTTATTTTACATAATTAGAGTTAGGGGCTATTGAACACAGAATGCAAATGTATGCTAAATATGCAAATCAACCACATTTCCCAGATTTGGAGAAGGGGGGAAATGTGGTAGCCTTATGTTAGATGGTTCTCTCTTATCTGTGAACACAACTTTTCAGCACTACAAATGCAAGCAACTGCGCAGTCACAGTTGGGGCTGCTAATTTGGAAATCCAGTTTAGGCTGATTTGAAAAGACAACAACATTTCTGCAATCACTGGTGTATCCTTTATGATAGAGCTAGTCATGCCATTTTTGTTTTCTGAAGACAGCCTTTTTACTTTTATTTATTTATTTATTTTTAAATTGAGATCTTACCTAACTCTTTAGTACAAAGCACAAAGCTTGGGTCTGAAACTGTAGAGTAGATGTATTTCGGGAGGGCCCCCAGCCTAACCATGTATCAGAGAGACCTCCTTGTCTGTATCCTTGCCCAGCTGCAGGGAACCTAGTCAGCAAGGCTTCTGCCAGCCGCACAGCTCCTCTGCTCCTCCTGAGGGTCCTTTAGCTGCAGTGGAGCTGCACCCTTTGTGCTTCATGAAGCCCCTTGCAGGGGGGCCTGCATCACTGGAGGGTCATGCTTCCTTCTCTTCCCTTCCCAGGTGTGAAGCTTCAGTAAGTATCTGGAACTCCAGGCTCCAATTCAGCATCTGCTTCTGGAAATAAAATCTATGATACAAATCTTCATTTTCTCATGCAAATATTTCCCCGTTTCTGAAAATTTTCTTGTAGTTGGAGATCTCATCCTTTCCTAAATATCCCTGTAAGTGGATCCAGTAAATTACTTCCCACTGCTTCATCCCAACTAAAGAATAAATGGTGGCATTTTGGGCGGTCATGACCCCAGAGTGGTGTGAACAGCTTGTCTGAGACCCTTTCAAATTATGTCATGTGAGTAACCACAGAGTCGTAAGGTCAGACTTGTAAAAACACTATTTTTATCTGTGTATTCCACTATACTATTACTCTGGCCAAAAGAGGCAAGGGGCTTGGAATGGAAGTGGGGGTGGGGAGTGTTGTCTTCAGGTTAAAGCAATGTCAAACTCCAGTCAGAGACAGGGGAAGAAATACAGAGACCCTGCATGGGGATCAGTTTCAAATTCCTATCTGAACTCAGTCAAGGAAATAATGTACAATTACTTGAAATTGGTATGTGATGTCATTTTAAGGAATAGAATAATATGGCCATTCTACCAGTAATTTGGTTAGTAATTTAGTAGTAATCTCTAGTAATTACTGTAAGTGCTAACCAGTTCATTTCCCAAATAACTTTTTCTTTTGGGTGTTCACTTTATTTTGTATGTTTTAATTGGGTTTTTTTTTAAAATGGTCTAACAATGTTTTACATTCAATGGCCTTAGCTAGGGCTGAGCCTGAGAATCCGGAAGCCACTGTGTCCAGTTTGCTTTCCAGCATCTGGATAGTTGCTGTGTAATTCACATGAATCTCCATGTGTTTCTGTTACTGTCATGATCAACTAAGACATTTTTGAACGTTGAATATCTTTGTGTTATGATAATAGAGGAAAACAAAATACTGAGTTAATCAAAAGATCCTTATCTTGGAGTTTGTGGCCTAGAAGAGATACAGTCACAGACAGAGTGGGGCAATTCTAATGATAGGTTGTAGATGGTCAAGAGGGCTATGGTGGCGTGTCAGTGTGGCAGATGTTTGTGAGTATGCAGATTTTAATCATTTAAAATCATTTCATTTTTAAAATTCTATAATAAATTATTTAATTTTATGTTCTTCCTGACTTTGCAAATCGATTAGGAAAAGCTGAATAACTGAAAGAGAGAAGGTGGGAAATAATGCAAAGATAAAGGGACATAATGAAATGATCGGTGAAAGTGTTTGGAAGTAACGGAAGTGAGGAAAAGTGAAGAGGAGGTGCTTAGTGTGCATGTGGGAAGTGAGCCAATTACACCTGTGGGGTTGGGGAAAGGTTAATTGAAGAGAAGAAAGCATGTGATTGGCATGTGTCTGAAATGTAACTTTATATTTCTATGAAATATATGCAGAATACCCCAAATGCCCAGTTCACCGTAAAGAAGGTATGATGGTAGAATGTATGTTTTTGTTTTCCCAAAATGTCCATGCATGAAATAGGCTCTTAGAATATCTGCCACTACCATTGCAAATACAAACACAAGAAAAACCTATTCATTAACGCTGAATGAATCTTATAGATAATTCATTATGCTCTTGCTGAGGGTGGCTGTTGCCTGGGAGTTTCTTTATAATTCTCCTCACAAGAGTTTTGATAGCTGTGCAGAGGAACTTCACACTGAACTTTGTTATTCTCACCCATCATATTTTTATCACAAAAATGTCACTCTGAAAGCAGAAGCTCACTTTCCCAGTACCTTTCCCACTTTATTTCTTGCAAAATGTAATTTGGTTTATGGGTTGCTCCTAATAACTTGCAAAGTCTGATTTCTACTTTAGACCTTCCATTCTAATAACACCTCATCTTATTTTTAAAACACACAGAAGCTTTGATATCTCTTTGCCTACCTTTAATTCATTGATTTCTGAAAAACTATGAAGTGGGTCAGCGTGGCTTTTAGCTCATGTATTTGTGCACCCTGCTTCTCGTTGTCTTTCAGCTCAGCCAGAGCTTTGTAGCATCAGCTGTATGATTTCTATACTATTACTAAGAATATTTTGTATGTCTTTCTTATCGAGGTATCTAGAATGGCTGTGATATAGTAGACGCTCTGTAAATATGTGTGAAATAGTAATTTAAAAAGAATCAGTGATTTCTATTGTGTTTTGTTTCAGTCATTTGTCTCCAAAGAGAATAGCTTACTTATGTTAATTTCATTTATACAAAGTTTCTACCACTGAGCCATGTGAAATGGGACATACTGAAAAACGTTGTTTTAATACCTCTTGTCACCTATATTAAGCAATGATTTCAGCCTGGTTGCATGGGCTACTCAATTCACCTCTGAGCCTTTGATGAGTTCACTTTTAAACCAGAATGTGCAGAATGAAATATGAAGTACTTAATGCTCAGATCCTTGAATTCTAATCATGCTCTGTGATGCACCCATCATAACACCTGCAGAGAATGCTTAAACATTCCATATCTAAAAGTTGTGGTCAACATTTCCTATGCCAGTTGTGTTAGTCAGGGCATGTTAGAGAAATAAAATCAATAGGAGATATCTCAATAGAAAGACTAGATAGATAGATGATAGATAGAGAGATAGATAGATATTCTCTATATAGATATATACTGGTTCTGTTTATATAAATATATATCTATCTATCTACATATATATATTTATATGTACATATACTGATTTATATACACAAGTACTAAGAAAGAGATTTATTATAGGTAATTAATGGACATGATTATGTAGGCCAAGAAGTTCTGAGATCAGGCTGGGCATAGTGGCTCGCACCTGTAATCCCAGCACTTTGGAAGGCCGAGTTGGCTGAATCATGAGCTCAGGAGTTAGAGACCAGTCTGACCAACATGGTGAAACCCCATCTCTACTGAAAATACAAAAATTAGCCAGGCCTAGTGGCACGTGTCTGTAATCCCAGCTACCTAGGAGACTGAGGCAGTAGAATCGCTTGAACCCGGGAGGCGGAGGTTGCAGTGAGCTGATATCATGCCACTGCACTTCAGCCTGGGTGACAGAGCAAGACTCCTACTCAAAAAAAAAAAAAAAAAGTTCCAAGATCTGTTGGCAAGCTGGAGACCCAGGAGAGCCACTGATGTAAGTTTCAGTCCAAGCCTCACCCTGAATGTGGAAGACTGATGTCCCAGCTCAAGCCCATCAGGCGGGGAGAGCAAATTATTCCTTACTCAGCTTTTTTGTTCCATTCAGCCTTTTAACAGACAGAATGAAGCCCGTCCATATTAGGGAGGGCACGCTGCATTACTAAATCTACTGATTCAAAAGCTAATCTCATGTAGCGATGTCCTCATAGAATACATTTAACCAAATATATGAGCACCCTGCGGCCCAGTCAAATGGACATACAAAAGTAACGATAACAACAGCCATCATCAGAGAAATACCTCCAGCCAATATAAATATTTTACCAAAATGGTGAACAAGCTAATGTCAACATGTGTATTTGTCAGGGAAAAAAAAAAAAATGTAAACAATTAGAAGCAAGCTTCTAGGTGGTGTTCCTATAACCATGTGGCTACACTTAACAGTGATTTACATCGCTCTAGTCACGAGTGTTTATTTTAGGCCTTCAGTGTGTTTGAGGAAAAGCAGGTTTGCATGACCCCAGCTTGTAGACTGGGCACAGAGGAAAGTCTAGGATAGGGGAGAGTACTAGTGAAGATACTGCAGCTAGTGCTCGACTTACGACCATGTTCGGGACCGTGGACCGGTCGTAACACGATTTGGTTGTAAGTTGAGTAGGCTATATGCACGCGGAGATGGTAGTGCTGCCGGAAGCTGGTCCGCACTGTCGTACTCCCAGCTGGGCAACGTTTGCGCTGCCAGATGCGGAGCAGGCGTGGCTAGCGATTGTGGTCATAAAGTCGAGTGGTCATAAGTTGCATAGGTGGTAAGTTGATCAATACCTGTACAGATTTCCCAAGTACAGTGAAGAAAGTGGCCACATCTCCAGTCCAGCCAGCCTCCCACAGGACTCGAAACCTCCAGCTAGGAGATGCTCCAGTGGAGCTCTGTGATCTGAGGGTCCTGGCTTTTAATAGCTCACATTGCATCTGTTAAGACTCTCACAGCAAGTTCATGAAGTAAGCAGTCCCCTGCTGCCCATTTCTACAAATAAAGAATGAAGAACTGAGAAGTCAAATGAATTCTTCAGGTGACCACAACACATCGGTAGCAAAGCTAGGGCCAGACGCCAGTGTGCTTGGTGCTAGGTGCTGCACTGATAAGTCTACTGATGCCATGATTTAATTCTTTATTACCTGCAGACCTCACCTTTTCTTTTACCTTTGTTTAAGTGAATATTAAGTCTTTTTGGGGGTTGGGGGACAGCTTAGTTCCTGTCAAAGACTGCCATCAAAAATCAAAAATGCTGACCAGGAATTCCAGAACTGAATGGTTCAAACCTCCTCTGCAGGTTGAAAAGATGGATCGCATATTTTGCACATCCATCTCTGCAGATTGTGACTGCTGCTTTTCACTGTGTGGGATATATATCACTTTTAAATGGCGACTGTGGCCTCTTGGCACACTGGGAAGTGATTGGGCAGCTTAACCAGCTTCCCTTGCGTGTGATAGAGAATTCTGAGGCAAAGCTCAGGCTTTCTTTTCCCCACAAGGACAACCATTGCCAATCACATTTCCTTATTCAAAATCACTCCTTGGAGAAAATTAAGCATCTTTTTGTTTTGCTTCCTTCAACAGTCTGTGGTTTCATGCCCCTCGTGAGCCTTACCTGTCTTGAAAAGCAAAAACCACATCCTTTACCCCTAAAGATTCAGCTGATCATACGTGGTGACTCCTTCGCTGATGGTGTTGTGTCCTGATTCTTTAGAAAGCACCAGGCATGTTTACCCTTTCTTTAAATTCTCAATCTCCACACACCATTCTGGGCAGGGCAAGATAAAACGGGGCGCTGGCTCATCCCTGGCCTTTCCAAATACCCTACCATCGGCACATTTATATTCGATATTGATTTCTGCTTAATAGAATAAGCCAGGAAAAATCACACTCCTTGTTGGCGTTCAAAGGATAAACCATAAAAGCCATTAAGAAGTACTGTAAGCATGAGGATGATTAATGGGACTCGAGGTGCCGTCCACTGACTATTTCCAGATAATGTCTTTGAGAGATTCCATTGCCTCTGGCGGCCGTTCAGAGCTATTTATTTGCAAGGTGAATTTCTGAGTAATGATGTTTCCTGGGTAGCACTGACTGACAGTGTTAAGGAGAGAGAACTGGTTGGCCCTGAACTCAGATCATAAAGGGTTTGCTCTCAGGAGTTGCTAGGATACTTCAGAGGTTGTGCATTGAAAGACAATGTGTCTGCCCTCAAATTGCCCCTCCTCCTGTGAGCACTGAGTCTCTTCTTGAGGACCTCCTGGGCTTAGGGTTTATGGGGAAGAAGTGGTTGTCAAGAACTATCGATTCCCGACTTCTATGAAATCAGTGTGAATTTCTTCCTCCCTTGCATTGGAGTTAGTTTGGAGTGGGGCAGGAGTGAACATTCTGAGAGCAGTGCCCTACCAGGACCTGCAAAACTTGTGGTTTGCATTTTTTTTTAAAAAATTGACAGAATATTAGGCAAAGCACTTCAAATTGTCCATCATTCTCCAAGTTTTATTTGTTAACATAGATCCCATATGCCTTCTTAAGCGCAAATTCTGACCATTATTTCTTGACACCTGGGTTGCAATAATGCAGTTTGTATGTCGATATGGTTGTTGATGCTTGAAAGTCTAACTTAACATTTTCGGCAAAAGAACCAGAGGAACCAAGACTGTCAACTTGATAAAATACACCACCCAGCACAGTCTCTGCTGGAAAGGAGGCCTTCAATAAATATTAGATAAGTAAATACATTGGCAGATGGAAGAATGGATGGATGGATGGATGGCTAAATAAATGAAAGCTACCATATTTTGAGCACTTATAAGGTTGTATATATCAGTAATTTATATAACAATTTGTAATTTTGATATTATTCCCATTTTGCAGAAGAGAAAACTAAGGCTCAGAATTGACTTGTCCAAGGTGATAGAGAAAGGGTATAAATGCAAGGTTATTTTACTTTTCAGTCTAGAAAAGGGAAAGATGGGCTCAACAGTAAGTAGTTTCATAATGTAGCATGAGTTCATTGTATTTTCTACTTTACATGAAGCAAATTATTATTCATTTTTTAAAAAATGGATAAGTTCCTTAGATTTCAAAGTGCATGTCCCCCTTTCTTAGGGTATACTCAAATAAAATACTTTGTTTTAAAAACTTATGTCGATTATATTTTTAGAAAATCTTAAAACTTTATTAGGATCTGAGATTATGTTTTAAATATTTACTTGGGCTAGTATTTATCTGAAATCATTTCTAGGGAGTGGAGAGGGGATGAGGTTAGAATCATATGGATGAATAAATGCCTTTTTAGTTGTGGTAAGAGCTGAGCCCACATTTCCCAGCCTTTGTTACATGTTGACTCGCTGTGGCTGTCAGAGCAAACAGTCATTTTTTTTTTTTTTTTTTGAGACAGAGTCTCACTCTGTCACTAGGTGCCAGGCTGGAGTGCAGGCACAATTTCGGCTCACTGCAACCTCCGCCTCCAAGGTTCAAGCAATTCTCCTGCCTCAGCCTCCCGAGTAGCTGGGATTACAGGTGCGTGCCACCACGCCCAGCTAAGTTTTGTGTTTTTAGTACAGATGGGGTTTCACCATGTTGGCCAGGTTGGTCTCAATCTCTTGACCTCATGGTCCACCTGCCTAGGCCTCCCAAAGTTCTGGGATTACAGGCATGAGCCACCGCGCAACGCAAGCAGTCTTAGATTTTTCATCTGCTTCTGCTCTCCACAGCTCTGCAATGCCAAGCTCCTCACCTGAAAAGAGACTGTCCATGCAGTTTTGTCCACCTTAAGGTTGCGCTCATAAGGTTTCTTGCAGCCCCATGTTGGCTAACTGCTGCTCATCTATTTGTGGTTTTACCTGTCTATTCTGGTTAGTGGTAACAACTATGTTTCCTCCAACCAGAGGCAACAGTTGTGAGAGGCTAGTTCCTAAGAACAATTCCAGTTATTCCCAGAGTATTCCCTGGCAGCATGAAGTTGAGGTGTATCATTTCAAAGAAGATAGTTTACTCTTCCAGAAAATTTTTAAAATAGGAAGGAAAGGAAGGAAGGCAGGCAGGAAGGAAGGCAGGGAGGGAGGGAGGAAGAGAAGGAGGGAAGAAGGGAGGGAAGGAGGGAGGGAGGGAGGGAGGGAGGGAGGGAGAGAGGGAGGAAGAGAAGAGGGAGGAAGGGAGGGAAGGAGGGAGGGAGGAAGGGAGGGAGGAAAGGAGGGAGGAAGGGAGGGAGGGAGGGAGGGAGGGAAGAAAAAAGATTGTTCCCTAGTTACTTCTTTGGATCATTTCAGTGGTTCTTTTCTCTCAACACTGCTGCAGGTTACTTCAGAGTAATCAGCAATGCTATCCTGACAGCCAAGACTCAGATAGATTTTCTATCAACTGAGCCAGGCTCTGAGAGTTTATCACTGAAAATAGTAATGATAATAATAATAGCAAAAATACCCGCCCCAATAATGATTGACAAAATGTCACGGGGAGAAAAGAAGTATATAACTGATGACACTCATTAAATATAGACACAGACTCAGGAGGGGGGACCCGAACCCTGAATGGCCAGAGCCCTCCTAATGGGGAATAACGGGAAACTTAACCCTGGGCTGATGTTAAGGCAGGCACCTGATCCAGTGTGACAGGGTAATTATTTATTTCTTCAGCTACCGATTTTTAGAACACCACAGGGCCAGGGAAGAGAGGTAAATTTGTTACATCAGAGCAGTATTTTATATTTTTAAGCAGATATATACAACACTAAGTCACTAATGCTTTGACTGCATTTTAATTCCTCTTTCACTTGCTCCTTTACTTTCTAATGTTTTTTATTAGAGTTAGTTTGTTTTAGTTATTACCCATCTCTTCACTTTTTTATCTTTCAATATCTTTAAAAATAGAAATATTACCTTTCCTTCCTTTTTTTTGGCCCCAGCTTCTCAGCCCAGCCGCTGGGTTAATTTTCGATGACTTTTATACAACTTGTCATGACTTTGCTTTTCTTAGCTTTCTCCTGCTTCATTCCTCCTCTGCTGTCTTTCCTCCTCCCTTGGGCCTGGGCCCTGCTACCTTATCTTTCCCATTCCCAATACCACACCTCTCTAGCACCCATTGGGTGCCCCTGTCCCACTGAGGCATTATCTTTGTCCCAAATAATAAGCATGGACTTGTACCCATTCTGCTATCTCCCAGGGAAGGGGCACAGTAAGGGGCAGGAGGCTCTGGGGGGCATGTCTACACCTGGGGGGCTCTTGGCCTTGGGAAAGAACGAAAATGGTTCACCTAAAGGAAACGTAACATTTAACTTGGTTCTAAGCTGGTCATAGAGCGTTATTTAAATCTGCCAGGGTGCTTAATGTATAGAAACATTGAACAAAAGGAGAAGATAAGAGAATTATAATGTAGTTTAAATGGAATTATTATGAAATCTAAATTCAGCCCAGCTTGGAAATGACCGAGGAGATCTATTGATTGACTTTTAATCACTCCTGGAAGCAACGGTGAGCGTCTTTCTTGACAGGACAGGAACGCCAGCCTGAAAGGCAGCCTCAGCTTCCATAAGGCAGTCAGGCAGAGGGTGACAGAGGGGACTCTTCATCACTGCTCGGCGTGGTTTTGAGGATGGCCAGCAGAGCCTGCATTTCCTTGCAGGATGATGTGTGTGTATATTAATTCCCTCTGCACTGCCAGCCACAGCACTTCCCAGAAAAAAAAAGAAAGAAGGTCTTCTTGAAACAGAGGAGTATTCATTTCACATTGTAACTAATGATATTGAGCTAATGGCCAGAGAGCAAGGTGGTGTGGCAAAAAAAAAAAAAAAAAAAAAAGAGAGAAAAAGAAATGGAGTCATGCAGGATGGTAGCAAAACCAGGAATGGAGAACCCTCTTCATGCACTCTTTCACTCACCCACTCACATTCCTACAGTTACGAGTTTAACACCTAAGAAAAGCAATTAAGATAATTTTCTGGAGTCAGACACACCACAAGTCTCATATCTTTTGCATCTGACCAACAGCAAACTTAGGCGAGTTGCTTAATGGTTCGAGGCCTCAGATCCCTTTCTATAAACTGGGAACGAACACAGTGCCTGCCTCATGGGTCACAGTCACCGTCTATGCAGACTGGGCCAGGCCTCGAGCTGCTCACTTGTGGAGGTGGGTCAATTTGTGCCCTGTTGTCACCTGCACACCTCACCAGGTGGAGAGGGTCTCATGAGTGATTATGTACCTGGAAGCCTTCTCTACCCACGATTAGTTTACCAGCACGTCAGATCTGGAACAGCCCATAACATTTGATTGCTTGGAAAATAGTCAAGTTCAGGAGACGGATTTCCAAAGAATATTTGGAAAAAAAAAAAAAAGTCTTAAGTGTTGTAGAGTTATATGCAGGTTATATACTTTGGAATATCTTTTAAAAAAAGAATTTCTCCTTTTGTTCTTCTTCTTAACAAATAATCTTCGAGCACAAAGTATGTCCCAGGCAATGTTCTAGTAAGTCAGAGATAAAAGACAAACAAACCGATCAAATATCTGACCTTGAAGATAACCAATAAATAATTTAAAATAACATAATATGTTAGAAAGTAAACAGTGCTAGGAAGGAAAAGTAAAGTGTTGAAAGGGAATAGAAAGTTCTAGAAAGATGAGATGAAATTTTAGTATGCGTAAGACTGAATTTGAAAACCAGGAAAAGTCAGCCAGAGGTAGGTTTGGCAAAGGTAGTTGACAGTCACCCTGGGAAAGGCAAGTTTCATTTAACTATAAGTAGAAAAACAAAACAAAGATACACGTACATGGATGAGATCTCCATGGAGTCAGGAGAATGATTTTTCTTCAGGAGTATTCTGCAAAGCTGAAGACGATTCTAGAAACACCAACAGAGTGCATTTGTCCAAAACATGGCTATTTGAGTGCGTAGTCTGAGCCAGACACTGTTGCAGATGAACAAACAGAGGAAGTGCCTTGCATCTGTGGTGCTTAATCCCATGGAGGGAGACCAGTGATAAGCAGTGAATACAACCAATAACTAACTATATGCAGTGGTATCCGGCATCCATGGGGATTGGTTCCAGGACTTTCCTCCTGTACCTAAATCCAGGAATGCTCAAGTTCCTCTTATAAAATCATCTCTAGATTACTTACAGTACCTAACACAATGTAAACATTGTGTAAACAGTCATGATATTGCATTGCTTAGGGAATAATGACAAAAGTCTGTACCTGTCAGGTCAGTACAGATACAATTTTTAATTCAATTTTTTCTGAAGATACATAGTATTTGTACATATATATGGGGTAGACGTGATATTTTGATATAAGCATACAATGTATAAGAATCAAATCAAAGCATTGATCTGCAGTTGATTGAATTCATGGATACAGAATCCACAAATAGGGAGGGATGACTGTCTTTTTTTTAAATTAAGTTAAAAATTTTTAATTAACAAATAAAAATGTACATATTTATCTTGTACAACATGTTGTTTTGGAATATATATATATATATATAGTGGAATATATATATATATATAGTGGAATGGCTAAATTGAGTCAATTGACATATCATTAACTCATGTACTTATCATTTTTGTTTGTGACGAGAACACTTAAAATCCGCTTTCTCAGCAATTCGCAAGAATATGAAACGTTGTTATTAACTATAGTCATTGTGTTGTACAATAAATATCTTGGATATATTCTTTCTATACAACTGACATTTTTCAGTCCTTTGAACAACATCTTCATAAACCGCCCCTTCTTAGCCCCCAGTAACCCCCAGTAACCATCGCTTTGCTCCCTACTTTTGTGTGTTCAACTTCGTTAGATTTCAGATATGAGTGAGATCATGAGGTACTTGTCTTTCTATGCCTGGCTTGTTTCACTTAATCTAGTGTACTCTAGATTCATTGATGTGGCTGCAAATGACAGGATTTCCTTAAGGCCAAATAGTATTTCACTGAGTCTCTCTACAACATTTTCCTTACCCACTCATCTGCTGAGGGGCGCTTAGGTTGTGCCCATATTATCTTGGCAATTGTGAACGGTTTCTGTGATGAACACGGGTGGGCAGACCTGTCTTTGACACGCTGATTTCATGTCCTTTGGAAATACACCCAGAAATGGGATTGCTGGATCATGTGGTAGTTCCATTTTTATTTTCTTTAATTTGACTTGAGTCTCCTTAGAATATTTTTAATTTTTTGAAGAGCCCTCATACTGTTTTCCATAACAGTTATACTAATTTACATTCCCTCCAACAATGTACAAGAATTCTCTCTTCTCCACACACTGGCCAACATGTATTATCTTTCATCTTTTTAATAATAACCCTTATGACACGTGAGTACATAATTTAGTCTTTATTGGCTTAATTTATTGCCCTCAAGGAAAGTGGCAGCATGGAGGCAGTAATCTCACATTTGTTGGAAAGAACGTGCTTGATCGTAGAATCAAGCTGACTGTCTGAACTCATTAGTCCCCCGTCTCTGAGCAAGTTACTTCAGTTCTCCCAATGTCAGCCTTCTTATGTCTAAACTGGAATTAATGTCTATCTTATGTAGTTGCTGAAATGATGTTATGTGGTTAAAGAAATCTAGCATGTAGTAGGTAGGCATGGAGTTTATAGGAGGAAAGAGGCATTACCTGATATTATTTATCCCAATTCATGCAGAATGCAGTAATAATTATGATTTCTGCACCCATTTAGATGGATGATGTTTGATTGTTTTTCCCAAACATGGATCAGTGTTTTTTGTCACACTTTGTAAATGAACATAAGAAGTATGAGAGGTGCATCTGTGCTCAGACCTACCAGTACAGCCTAATATTTTTTCTGAATCTTGCGGCAGTCAGGTTGCCCATATACACTGAGGCCCGCTTTATGCAAAGTGTGCTTGGGACACTTCCAGAGATGTGCACAATTAGTTAAAACAGTTCTGTCCTTTCAGAATTTAGCTGAGAAAACGGCAGGTGACGTCATCAGATGATTAACAATACAAGGCAGGAGACGTATCAAATAAGGGGTACAGGTGACTCTGGGATTTCTCGTATTTCTTATTATGGAGGTCATCTTACTAAGTTCA
Organism: Sapajus apella; assembly: GCF_009761245.1. Lineage (NCBI taxonomy): Eukaryota > Metazoa > Chordata > Mammalia > Primates > Cebidae > Sapajus > Sapajus apella. The sequence continues at coordinate 2,460,275 of NW_022436956.1, forward strand.
AATTATCAAATTGTGTTTAAGGAAGAAAGGTCTATTATTTCATCATCCTTTTTTTCTTTTTTTTTAAATTACCATTTCTGAGTCATTCCTCCCTGGTTGTGAGTGTTTTTATTCAGATGCATGTAGGTGTTTGATATTTACCCTTGTAATGTTAAAACGGGACACTGCTCTCACTGGCTCTATTATATAAGCTATGTGTTCCCTCCAGTCCTCTGCATCTTCCTTGTGTACTTTGGTGGGAAGGAGGAGGTGGGGTGTCGACTTTCCTTGCCCTTCAGCTGTCATCTGGATGGGCATTCAGTATTTGCTTATGTGGAAGCTCTGTGCCAGGCCTGGTCTTCCTTTACACTACAGCAGGTGTGTTCTGGATGGAAGAAACCAGTCTGATAAACTCCTTCGACTGTTCATGCTAGTCCCATGGGGTGGGAGTGGCCTCTGAGGCTCCAGTTTCTGGTCTTGGCTTCTGTTCTCAGCCCTGGCTCTCTCTCCTCCAATGGTGAGTTTTCTCCAAGTGCTGGTGGAGGTACCGCCATACCCCACTTTGGGAGAAAGCCTCTCTGGCTCACAGACTTCTATGTTGTTCCTCAGAATAGGCCATGCTCCCTACAGGATCTCCGGCGGCGTATCCTCTGGGGGCAGCCCCCAAGCCTTTCACCTACCCTGAAGGTAAATTTCAGATCAAGCACTCACAGGTGCAGACACATGCGCACACACTTGTAGACTCACACACATGCACTTCCTGCCTTCAAAATCCAACAATTCTCAAAGACAAGGCGGCCTAAATCCACTCCAGGTAGCAGAAACCTATTAGTACCCGCAGCATCCTCTGGCCCATCATCCTGGCCTGGATGTGTCAACAGAGCAGTCCCAGCCCCTCTGTTCTCATTTCTGGGTTTCTGAGCCCACAGTGCTAGCGGCTGAGAGAAATGATGGCCCTTTAGAGTATCTTCCTTAAAGAAATTTGATGCAAATGTGTTCTTTCTCACAGGCCAGCAGAAAAGGTTAGACTGGACTTCACACTTCACTAGAACAGAGGATACTGTGTCCTACTCAGGATACAACAAAGGGAAGAAACAAAGGTTTTTCCAATTATTTAGAAAGTGCACACTGACATGAAGGAATGTTAAGTGACTTACCTAAAACAACGTGATGCCTACAGGACTGACACTGTTCAGGGTTCAGATCACCTGAAAATTCACAACAGTTTCTTTTTGCCGAGTTTGATGCGTCTCATTACCCCAAACATATACAACACATCCCCTTTATAAAACAAAAAAAATCACAGCCCCGGTAGAAAATTGTATAAACCAAAGATGATTTCATGGGCTGAAAATGCCATTCCTCCCATTTTTTCTATTTTTGGCCTCATTGCTCAATTGTGAGAAATTGAGAAAACAGCTCTCAGTGCCTCAGTTTCTTCATTTGTGAAACTGAGAAAATAACACTTAACACCTCCCCGCTTCCCACAGAAGTAGGTAGGCTTAATACGTTAGGGCTAGCAAAGCACTTTGCACTCTCCGAGTAATTTTCACAAAAGAATTTCAAAGTATTACTGCGCCTGTTATTAATAAATAAGATTGGCTTGAACGTGGAGCCCCAAGAGAACTCCTTTATTGCTGCTCTGAATGCAGATTGAGTGACATTTTCTATGACCCTCTTCACTTTGCCAGCCAACAACCTGCACATTAACATAGATCATAGTGCTCTTTTGTACTTTTCCACTGCCTTTCATTTAGAAAACTCCAAATGCCTTGCTAACACTATTAAATCAAGTATCCCCATACATAGGTTGGGTGTTGTAGGGACCATTACACTTAGGGAGTTGGGCAGAGAAATCTGAGAAATGGAAAGTTAAGGGCAAGAAGCAGTTCCACTAACTGCGTTTCCATTCTGCTCCAGCAACGAATAAGCCTTCAGCTCTGTGGGTCTCTCATCCGCCCTTCTTGAAAGCCTAGTCTGGAATGTTAGAAAACTGCAGCAGATTCACTGGTGTCTCTATTTTCAGCCACTTCCATAAAGAAATCAATTAAATGTGTCTGACTGTCTACTTTTCCTGAAGCTCTGCTGGCAGAGGGCTTAACTTTATATCATCTTTCACAGCCCCAAAACAAAACAAACGTTTTATTTTATCCCCAATGAAAGTAGCTTCTATTTATTTTGGTGAAGCTCCCATGCTAGGTGATCTGCAGTCACCAGTCAGATTTCCTTTGTTCTCGGCACTTTTTGGCTATTGCATTTTAGTGCCTGAGACACTGAGTCCATGACAGAGGAAACATCTTGTCATTTTAATGAACTGAGTTCTCCCTGCACCACTCTTCCCACCAGCCATCCTCTTCCATACCCATCAAGGTGTCAGATGTAAAATAATACCAGTTGCAACATGGCAGTGTGTGCAAGTCCGTTCAGATTATCACTGAATTATGTGGCTGGAAAGACTCTCAGAGATCACTTTACTCACTCTAACTTTTTGAGATTTTTCTCTAAATGTGCCCAAATTATTACGAATTGTAACAGAGCTTTTAAATCACAAAGGACCTCAGCAAGTCTAAGTGAAAAGGATGTGTCATGCGTTGTGTTAACAAACTGTCTAAGCCTGGGCTTGTTTCTCTTGGCACCAGGCTTTTGGTGACGACTCACTCCTTTAGAAGTTGATCAGTGAACACAAATGAGCAATAGCATTATACAGAAGAAAGGTCAAGGGATTTGAAGCCAAAATACAGACATGCAAATTCAGAGCTCTGTGACCTGAAGAAAGTTGCTTAAGGTTCCTGAATTTTGTTTTACTCATCTTTGAATCAAGAGTAGTGAAATCTACCTGAACTCTGTGTACCTCACAGTATGGAAGTGATATCTTGTAAGATAACATTTGAAAATCCTCTGTACACTTAAAAATGTTATGCAAATATTTATCATTATTAACAATCTTAGTACAAGCTAAACTTAGTTACAAAGGAAAATCCACAGTGAAAAATATGCAATGCATCCAAAACACAAACAAAAATTTCAAAATCCACCATTGTTCCTTGTCTATTATGACGGTTCCCTTTTCTTGGTATAATTTGAGATGAAAAAGTCAAAAATTGGCAAGAAAAGTAACAAGACCTCCAGATGACCAATTGGGATTGTTTTCTTGGCACAGTGCTTCGGAAGAGATACCTGCAGTGCTAAGAAGGGCCTACTTGAATGACACAACCAAGGTGTGTTCACAGCTTAATAGGATCACAAGTGGCATTTGATGATTTCGTGATGCACTTTATAGCATCCCCTTGGTTCTGCAGAATCCCTAGCTTCACAAGGAATTTACCTGAGCAAACAGCTTAACCTTTTTCTGCCTCAGTTTCCTCATGAATAAAACAATTTATATTCTTTCATTGGCCACATAATGAAAACATCAAAAAGCTATTCTATGTTCTATGTGCAAGTATGTGGAAGTGCTCCCTATCATTTAAGATCTCATTAAAGTGGATCTTTCCTTTTTTATGTGCAAGCATTTTTAAGCTACGTTTTCTTCCTGAGGAGAAGGGAGAAGGATAGCTAGGACCAAACTAAAGAGTGCTCCAAGGAGCTGAAATTTCTAAGAGTCATAGATGAAGTGAAATATGAAAAAGTGTCAGCTGACCACCAGGAATAAACAGATTCCTGGCAATAGCCATTATTAGATCGTGGAATTGCCTCTCTCAGGAAGTGGTAGAAACATTTACTGCTCAACTGGATAAAGTACTCTCAGGGGCCAGATGACCTGCCATTTCCTTCTACATTATCTATGAGTTTTTTCTAATAATAATAAAACCACTGAAATTGGCTACAGAGCTATAATCACTCATGTATAGGCTGGGAGCTGCATCGTAATTACAGTGGGCCATGTTCTCAGATAATTGCTCTCAATTTGGCCTCGGTCTTGGCGACTCCCCCAGTCTGTTTACTGCTAGGTCCAAGTCTACAGAGGACTGCATTACTGTCTACACTGGCCTTACACACATTTAACAATGTTGAGTCACTACTTTCTAAACAATAAGCTGGATTCAGGCAGCTTCAGAAATACCATGAAAATGTGATGCTGTTTAAATGCTAATGCTGAGGCCTAGAAGTGATGGTACTGGCCAGGAGCCGTTTCCTCTCTGTTGGGTTGAGCATATGATTCTGTTTCTCCTATTTGTTCAGTTGTAGTAAACATTTTTCATGGAATTTTTACAGTGTTTGCAAAAATGCCTCATAAGCAAACATAGAAAAATACACTTTCTTCTTTGTACGGCTTCCAAAAATATACTCCTTTTGAATTGAAAAAAGCTTATGAAGGAATGATGAACAAACCCTATTTGATATTTACAAGTGTTATTTTCTTGTTATTAAATTCAGCTTGTAAGAGGTATGCATGTGTGTGTGTGTGCTTGTGAATTCTATTCATTCCTTTACCTATCCCCTCAAAAAATCTCATGTTCAAAATTTCATAATATTTTTTAAAAAGGAAAAAGGAATGACTTGCGTGTATCGGTAAATCAAAACTTAAAGTGCAGCAAAGGGGCCTGATTTGCAGAGCTAATGCCCTAGGGCAGGCTCTCTAACCCTCTGCCCCAGCCAGGGTCTCGCTGTGTGTTCTCCCACCAGTGTGGTTTTGGGAGATGAGCCCTTCATTCATAAGGCAGTTCCAACTCTCAGCATAGGGCCTGGCCCAAGGTAGATGCTGAATAATTGCCTAATAAAGTAATAAGCTCTGAGGGCTTTTCCAGCTATGTTGCTATTACTGTTACTGAACCATCTAGCAAAGAATATCACAGAACCGCAGAGAAAAAAAATAGATATTTTTGGATAGAGAACCACTCTCAAGTGAGATCGCCACTTTGTGATTCAAGATTTTATGTGTCTTTCTTATTTCTTCCTTTTAATCTTAAGCGCATTTCCCTATCCTGCTTCCTGGACATGATTTTATTCAAATTTATTGAATTCCTACTGGCAATTCTATTAGATCCTACAATTTATAAATGACCAATGGCAGTTAATTTTTAGACCTGATTTTTACATACTGCTTTGCAGTTAAAGTGCTGTAATTTACATAATTCAAAGCATTGATTGAACCCTGTGAAGAGGAGACATAGATAGTTCTACTTTTATTTCATAAATGAGGAAACTGAGGCTCAGAGACATTAAATAATTTAGCTGAAGTGAGATGGTGAGTGGGTAACAGATTTGAACCTTAAACACATCTTTTGACTCTGTAGGGGTAGAGGAGAAATTTTCCCTTCATCTTCTGACGGTTTGCTGAAAAATCAACTCACAAAAAGCAGATTAATTGGAAAAAAGGCACACAAAATTTAATAATGTGTACATGGGAACTTTCAAATAAAAAATCAAAGATGCAGGGAAATTGTCCATTTTCATGGTTAGGTTCAACAAATTATGCACAGCCTTGTAGAAATAGGATTGGACAAAACGGTTATGATCTAATGCTAGCAGACCCAGGGGGGAACCCAGCCAGGCCTGTCTAGATTCCTCTTGGCCTCTATGAGCAGCGTCCCTCCCTTCTGGGTATTGCGGTCTTATGACCTTCAGTCAAGCAAGGCAGATCAGACGATTTCTTTTATGGCCAGTTTTAACCCAGAAAAGTGGAAGGAAAGTTAGAGTCATATTATTAGGTTGTATGGCTGACTTTGGGGAAAAGGGGTTCTGACTTCAGTGACCTGCCTTGAGGAAGGGGGGTTCTGGATTCTATGGCTAGCCTCAGGAGAGTTTAGCCTGAGAGACAGGAGGGCTGGAGAAGGTCAGGGAGAAACTTGCTTCTTAGGCTGCGTCTGATACCTTCATTGGGGGTATTGTTTGCTGAAACCCAGCAGCCCAAAATCACTTCACCAGGAAAGAAGTCAATATACACATTTCGCCGTATTCACACACATCCTCACTGCCTAGCTCGATTTTTATTTGATTACGTTTATTTGATTCTTTCCTCCTACGTCACAAGCTCCCATGTAAATTAATTCATGCAACTATACTTGTGGTCACTGCAAGAGCCAGCCTGGATGCCAGAGTGAGGTTGGTGGGTTCAGGATTTTCTGCTGCAAACACATGCTAATCCAAACCATGCCCCAGGGAATGTAATCACATGCAGGAAGGGTCTGACACATGGTCACTGTTCAGCACGGCAGGTATTGGTGCTGCCCACACCCTCCCTAACAATAGACAGGCATACAGTGTGTTCAGAGAGTCATCTTAAAAGTGGTAAAAAGAACAGTTTCCTTAAAGAAAATATTTTCTTAACCTCAAAGACATATCTCAGTGTAAGCATGCCAGATCAAGTTTTGCATAAATGGTTAGCTTTTTGAGTTACAATCTTCTTTTATGAAAGAATAGCCTGGAAACTTTAGGTCTCACTCGTGTGTAAGGATTTGAAAAATTTTAAGCCAAAGAGAAAAGCTTTAGAGAAGAGTTTAGCTGCCAGGGGCTTTTTTCTATAAAACTCCCAGGGATGGGGCAAGGGAAGGCTAACATAGACCAGGAGACGGGCACCATTAAAATATTTTTAACATGCTGTGAAGTGACAGTAGTGCCATGTCCGAAATATCTCGGCAGCCCACTGTCTTCCTTAGCCACCTCTGTCCTAGCTAGGATGCTAGGCCACAAGCAATGGAGAGAACCCTGAGCGGAACCCTTGCTTTGTCCTGAATTTATCCCAGCTAGTAGTTTGACCCCTGAGATGCCATGTGCGCCTCTTGTACTCTCAGAGTGTTTTTGTTTTGTTTTGTAGAGACGGAAGAGTTAGATGTGATGGTCTTTATGAGCCTGTCTGGCTCTAACCTGTGCCTGTGTGAATCTTTAAGGATTGCTATACTGTATTACTCTCTTTGGTAGAAAATCCAGATACTATACATTGGAATATTTCAAAATCAAGTCAAACTGGAAACAGATGAAGCGCCCAGCCTACCCAAATCTTGGTTTCCAACTGCAGTGCAGATATCAACCAATAGCTTACATGGAGAAGTGATAAAAATTGTTGGGTGCTTTGAAAAAATACTAATTATTAAAAGAAATAATTAATACTTGTAAAAATATATGTGTAAAATACAGGATAATTTTTTTCTTCTGAAATTACAATGTCCTCTTAAAAGCTATTTAAAAACTGGGTCATTCCAGCTTCCGTGCTATCATTGCTTTTGCTGTGCAGAATATCATTCTAAGTTTAAAGGTTGGTCAACATACAAATTGAAGATGTCTGCAAATTCAAGAAAAGAGAACATTCAGATTAATACAATTTAACTTGAAGAAATGATTTAAAGGGGAAAAAAAGAAGACTTAACACGTACCAGCATCCAGTAGGAGTCAACTTATTTTCATTCTCACTTAACTAGCTTAAGGAGAGACTAAAATTATAAAACAGTTTGAAGTCATGGCTCGCATACTGGGTGTCAGACGCAGTGAGGCACATATATGCAAACATGTATTTGGATGCATGTATATATGTATACTTGTATTTATAAGCATATACATATGTGTATATTTTTGAATATAAAATTATTTTGAATACTTAATATAACCTTAACCCAAAGGAGTTATTTTTCTGTTTTTCAGTTGAGAAAACAGAAATTCAGAAATAAGTAACCTGGTGTCTCTTAGCTAATAAGCGAAGAGGCCCAGCTTTGAAAACAAGTGCCTAGTCATTCTAAAGAAAGCTGTCTTTATATTATACCCTATTTCCTCAAGTAAAGGCTTTGTTGTAAAACATCCTGAAAGCCTGGTGTTTAGAAACTGCTACATTTAACTTAAATAAAGAACACGAGTTATTTAACATTTTGAGTTTTGATTCCTTCATCTGTGAAAACGCAAATGGAAATATCTACTTTGGGCGACAGTTGGCAGGATTAAGTGAGATAGAGTGAATTAAAATATCTGCAAAAGTCCCTGGCAAATTGTGGCCTTGTACAATATATTAGTTTGTGTAGCATTTTAGTTGCAGTTTCTCCAAATCTCTTTGCACTTCAATCTTTTTTTGTTAGGAAAAGAGAAATAAATGTTTTCCCTACTACCTCAAAGAAGTAAGCAAGTATTACTGAATGACTTCTATTATGTCATGACATTTTATGGGTTGCATTTCAGAGCTGTTTGAGGTCATGATTATGGAATTTTTTATGTGCGGTGATGATAGTTAAACAGTAAATACGGTTACATGAATCTAGCTTTTCAGGTGTCCCCAAGAGTTCAAACAGCTTTTTCATTAAAAGAACCCTGAAACTAAAAGTACTCCTAACTTTTGCCTTTCCTGCTGCCTCAGTCCCTCCAGTTTGAGTTAGTTTTCCTTTAGGGGCTTTGGAGGGAAAATTTCCCTCTTACCACGCTCACCTTGAAGCAGGACACGCTGGATTACTGTGGCTTTCACCATGCATCTTGTATCAATAAAGCCCTTCGGGGACAGGCCTGCGACATTACCCAGTCTACAAGGGCAGGTAATTTAATAAGGTTATCATATTTTCCCTCTATATAATGACTTAAGAACACCCTTTTTAAAAAGTCATGTCAAACATTGTTCCATTTAAAAATCAGTTACTGAATGAGGCAAGCGGGACATGAATCAGTGAGCACTTAGTATAACTCAAGTTTGGAGATGAAAACTGGCCCTCCAGGCCCTTGTTCTGCATGAGGCTCAGGAATGTGAGAAGTGTGTGGCTGTCTGCAAGTTATTAAGGTCCCTGCAATAGAAAGGCAGCCATAGACCATGTCAGTAAAGCATCTTTGACTCCCATATATTCAGCTTTTTAGAAGTATTTACTTTCGGAGTTACACCTGATTCTTGTAAGATGATTTGCATACACCAGATTCGATCTTTCCTACCACAGCTGAGGTATTTACCTTTCCAGGGGTCTTATGAAGTGCCTTCTGTTAGCCAATGGTCTAGTGCCTCAGTCTTGTGCAGATATTTGTAGGGCAATAATGTGCATGCAATCATTTGAATGCTTTATTGCGTTTTTCCCTTTTTAAATGAATGGAAAGCAGAAAATGTAAGGGTTAGTATTAGCGCTAGGAAGCTGAGGCCTCATATTTATAGGTAGCTGAGTCGACAGAACAGCTGAGAAAATGATGAAAATGAATAGGCAAGTTTATAACACTAAGAACATGTGAAATACGGGAAGTATATTGTTGAAAACTGTCCCTGAAATCTAAAGTGGAATTAGGAAGTTAGTATTTTCGTTGTGTACTCTCATTTGTCTCTTAAAAAACGCTAGCCTTTGCTGACCTTTAACATTAGAATTTCACATGTGTTTTCAGGAAAGCTCTGTTTGGGAAAGTAGGAAGCTGCTGGAATAATCAAACTCTGACTTGCGTTGCCCCCAGTCTATCTCTTCTGCAGGACGCAGACGCTGCTTCGGAAGCTTTCTCGGACAGAGATTTTTCTCAATTCTGAAGTCCACAAGTTTCCTCATTACTGAAGAATGCATTTCATGATATAGAATCTAATCTATACAGCTGTATGTGGTTTCAGACTCAGTTAACTTAGAATTGATTCTCTTCCTCTGCACAGTCCAGACAATTGAAATAATTTGAAATATTTTTTCCAATATAGTCACCCGCATTTAAGCCATGGTGACCTAAAGTCTTTCCTTGAGAACGCGCACCTCTGAAAACCTGTGACTTTGTAGGAGCATGTGGAGAAACTCAGTGCAGCATACAAGGCACACATGCTGGTTCATGGCTGCAAGTAGGGTTTTTTTCACTGTCCACTCCTTCAGTTCCCCCAAAGTGAAATGTGCTTTCGTTTATCATCATCATCATCACTATGATTTTAAATCACAAACATTCCAGCTGCTTTATTTCACATTTTTAAAAACTGTGGTTCCAAGCAAATTCTGAAATGAAATGAAAAAAGTAAATATATTTCAGACAGAAGTTCAACTGAGAGAAAACAAAAGAGCATATTTAATATTTAAACTAATCACTCAAGTACCCTTGGCTCAAAGAAATGAAGAGAATGCAGAATAGTCTTCTGATTTCCAAGAATACACACACACACGCACGCACACACACACGCACGCACACACGCACACACAGGCACACATATGTATAAACAACGATATTTAGATCTTTTGCACTTCTCTGCTGCATTACTCCATAGTCAGGTGACTTTATGTTAGTTTATGAAATAATCACAAGGACCCATTGAATAAGGTAAGAGAATGTACTTTTAGATTAATAAAAGTAGCTTAATAATAACATAGCTTACACCAATGAGTTTTGTATTTAAAAAGACTTGCATATGTATTTCTTTGATTAATATGAGAAGTATTCATCACCCATGTTGTGGATGAGAAAATGACACTCAGAAAGACTAATGCCGCTACCAGTGTCAGGGCTTGGACTGGATTTCTGATACCTGAGCCAAAGTTCTCCTCACCCCTGGGGAGAAAGGGGCCTCTGGGAAATCCTTCCTGGGTTAGGTGGGGCCTCACAAGTTCCTGGGTGGAGGCTCATCACCTCTCCACATGGGTCATTCCCATTGACCTTAGCTAGTTCCCAGCAGTGTTCAGCAATGAAATTATCGTTTTCACGGGTCTGTGCTTCTTGCAGGTAGAGCAAGGGCAGGGGAAGCTGAGGAGGCTGCCTGCCTCCTGCAGGCAGATGGGAGGGGCTGTGGAGGCATTTCAATGTTAGAGGAAGGAGGCCCAGTGGCAGGCTCTGTCAAAGAGGATGGAACCTGGGAGCATCACTGAGCCAGGCGGAGCCATCAAAGGAAGTGGAGCAGGGCGTCACTGGAGTGCTTTGGCCATGACCCCAGAGCCTGAGAGCTGTGCAGATGGACTGTGGATTTGAGTTTTCGTGTGTGCCATACTGCATTTATACATAGAAAATTAGGCTGTTAGATATTCTCTTTCTTCCTAGTTTTTCTCAATGAGTGAAGTTTACATGTGTGCATATATGCACCTGTGAGAAGCCTCCAACTTCTGTCTTCAGAGTCCTCCCCTCATAACCCACCAGCTTCCTAAAGAGGCCACAATGTCCTCATTGCCTCAGGGGCTCAGTGCCCACCCATACCTCTCTCCCTAGGGTAGCACTTAGGGCAGCAATTCTCACACTTTTTGGTCTCAGGACCTTTTTACATTCTTCAAATTGTTGAAGATTCCAAAGAGCTTTTGTTCATGAGGGATGTGTAATCAGTACCTCCACGTTACAAAACAAAACTGACAAAAAATTAACGCTTTTTAATTCTTTGAAAAATAGCAATACAAATTTCATTACATGTTAACATAAATAATTTTATGAAAAATAGCTATATTATTTTACAAAACATTAATGAGAAGAATGACATTGCTTTATAGTTTTGCAAATTTCTTAGAACGCAGTTACAGCCTTATATCCTTTTATATTTAATCAGTTACAGTATATATATTTTTAATGTATGTAAAGAATACCTGGCTTCACACAGATTGTACTAGAAAAAGGGAGGATTTTCATAGATTTTATAATAGCTGTGGCTATTCTTCTTTGATAGTACACTGAAACTCAACAAGTGATACTTTCCTAAAAAGTTGTTGCAATGTAAAATCAGAAACCATATCAATTAAATTTTCTTCCTCTGTTACATGAAAATGTATAGTTTTTTTCTTTACTATCTTTGCAACTTACTATGAATCTGTAAATACTTCAAAATAAAAAATTTAAAAATTGTACAAAGAATTTCAATGCACATTTCTTCATGGAAAATATACAAATGGCCATTAATCTGGGCATGGTGGCTCACGCCTATAATCCTCACACTTTGAGAGGCTGAAGTGGGCAGAACACAAGCTCAAGAGATCAAAACCATCCTGGCCAACACGGTGAAACCTCGTCTCTGCTAGAAAAAATACAAAAATTAGCCGTGCATGGTGGTGCACACCTGTAGTCCCAGCTACTCGGGAGACTGAGGCAGGAGAATTGCTTGAATCTGGGAGGCTGAGGTTGCAATGAGCTGAGATCGTGCCACTGCACTCCAGCCTGACGACAGAGCAAGACCCAGTCTGAAAACAAAAAAACAAATGGCCATTAAACACATGAAAAATATTCAATGTCATTTGTCACTAGGGAAACACAAATTAAACTCACATGAAATACTCCTTCACAACCATAGAATAGCTATAGTACTTTGGACAATAGCAAGAGTTGAGGAGGATATGGGGAAATAGGAACGCTCATTCATTGCTGGTGTGAATGTAAAAATGGTACAACTGTTAGCACCGGCAAATCCATACGAGTCTGCAGCAATTCAGTTCTTGCCTCTTCAGAGAAAAAAAAATTGTCCAAGGAGTACAAGGCAGAGTGAGAGACTGAGGCAAGTTTTAGAGCAGGAGTGACATTTTATTTAAAAAGTTTTAGAGCAGGGTCAAAAGGAAGTAAAGTATACTCTGAAGAAGACCAAGCGCATGATTTGTGAGACCCAAGTGTACTGTGCGGCCTTTGACTTGGGTTTTTCTATGTTGACATGCTTCGGGATTTGTGTCTCTTCTCTCCTGAATCTTCCCTTGGGGTGGGTGTCCACATGCACGTGGCATGCCAGCACTTGGGAGGTGCAGCATGCCCAACATGCTTACTGGAGTTCTGTGCATGCTCAGTGCAGGCGTTTTTCCCTTGCCAGTAGCGTATTCCTAGAGGAAGGTCATATACCAGTTAAACTCTGCCATTTTGCCTCATAGTGTGCATGCTTGAGTCTGCTTGCCCAGCTCCTGAGATCTTATCAGAAGCTGTTGATCACCAGCCTCTGGTGTTTTCCAACTATCGGGCGACTGCCTTTCCCTGGTCTGGCCATGACCAATTTTTATTTTAGAGAGACAGTTTAACAACTGCATGACCGTCAGCTGATAGTCACTGACATTTCTGGGGAGGCCCTCTCCTGTCCTCCTAACACCTGCCTGCCTGCCTACTCTAACACAATCACTTTGCAAAACAGTGTGACTGTTTCTCAACTTTTTGTTTACATTTACGTCATGTCCTACCAAGGTGTTATTTGATATTCATCATGCCACTTTCCCATGTTAAGTGAGTTCCCATTTCTTCATATTATTTATTATACTTTATGATTAATTTTTGTCACATTTACTGAAATTGAGAACTAGTTTTCCTCTCATCTACTAAACTAATAACATTATTTATAAAGCAAATTTTTATGCCTAAGACATGACTATTCGTTCAAAGAGAATAACTGTTAGGTCTATTGTATTGGCATTCAAGTGTCTTATATAGTCTTTAAAGCACTCTTCCTTAGAGAAGCAAAGACCAATTTTGAAATGGAATCTACAATGAAATCATACGTAGCTGAACTTTACATTATCTTCCATTAGACATCACACCAATTGGTCATCAAAGGGAAGAAATATGACTTTTTAAAAAATGCATTTAAGGATCTTGAAGCTAATCTTGTCAGCAAAGGTGTCAAGGCTGAGGAGAAATCTGAGAAAAAATGCATCAGTTAGTTACCTTTTGCTGTGTAACACATTACCCTAAACACAACAGCTTAAAGCAAATATTTAATTCACAATTTCTGAGGTTCAGGAATCCTGGAAGGATTAGCTTGGTGGTTAGTCCCTGCCTCAGGGACTCTAATGAGGTTGCACCTAGAATGTGAGCTGAGTGTGCAGACATCTGAAGGCTGCCTGACCAGGCCTGGAGGAAAAGCTTCCACAGTAGCCCACTCACATGGCTAAAATGTTACACATGAGGTTACCATGTGGCACAGCAATTCTGCTCCTATGTATTCACCCAGGAGAAATGAAATAATACTGTAATCACCCAGCAGGTTCGTCCTGCCTACTGCACAGATAAACCCAATTCAATGAGACAACAACATTGCAGTAAATGAGTTTAATTAATGCGAGACCAGCCAAGCAAAGGAGAGGAGTTTGTTATTACTCAAATCAGCCTCTCTGAGAATGCAGAGACTAAGGCTTTTATGGACAATTTGGTGAGCAGGAGGCTAGGGAATGGGTTTGCTTATTGGTTGGGGATGAAATCACAGGAGTATAGAAAGCAGTCCTTGTGCATTGAATCCATCTCTGGTTCATGAGTGACAAGACTGGATGTAGGCAGTCAGTTACCAGAATGAAGTAATCTGAAAAACATCTCAAGACCAATCTTAGGTTCTACAACAGTGATTTTATCTGTAGGAACAGACCTCCTGGCACGTGACTTCTGAGCAGTAAGCAATTATACAAAGTATGCCTCCATTTTAACAGAATTCAGGCCCCTCCCGTAATCCTAATTCATAGCCTTTTGTTAGTTTTACAAAGGTAGCTTTGGTCCTTGGGCAAGGAGGGGCATTGTTTTAGGAAGAGACTAATCACCCTGCTTCAAAGTTACACTATAAACTAAATCCCTTCCATGCCTAGCTTGGCCTATGCCCAGGAACGAGTGAGGACTGAGAGCCTGTGAGGCTAGAAGAAAGATGGAGTCTGTTATGCTGATTTCACTCTGTCATAATCTTTGCAAAGGCAGTTTCAATACGTCCCACAAAGACTTGTATGCAAGTGTTCATAGTGGCATTATTCAGCTACTCATAACAGTTCCCAAGTGGAAGCAACCCTGATGTCCATCGACTAGTGAAAACATAATCAAAATGTGGCATATTCATATTACGGAATACTATTTGGCAATGTGGTATTGTGATTTATGAGAAATATATATTTAATCTTTATCCTTGTTTCCTCCTGTACAGCTCCTAAAACCCTTGGAATCTCTTCTGTGCTCAGTGTCTTTTTCCATGCTAATGAGATGAGTGATGGCTGGGGGCTCCTGAGTAGCCTCAGGATAGGGGCTGGTTGCCTGGAGAACTCACTTTGTGATTAGAGCATTGGAGCTTTCATTCCCAACCTCCAACCTGGAGGGAGGAGAGAGGACCTAAACATTGACTTGATCACCAGTGGTCAACGATTTAATCAATGGTGCTTATGCAGTGACAGCTCCATAAAACCCCAGAGGGTCTGAGTTCTAAGAGCTTACAGACTGATGACCAAGAACACAACCAAATGCCAGGAGGATGGTGCACCCCAACTCCATGGGGACAGAAGCTCTGGCACTTGGGATCCTCCTGAACCTCTCCCTGTGTATCTCTTCATCTGCCTATATATTTGTATCATTTAAAAAATCCCTGTAATAAATCGGTAATAGTAAGTAAAGTGTTTCCTTGACTTCTGTGAACTGCCCTAGCAAATCTGTCCCAAAGGGATTGTGGTAATTCCCTGTTTATAGTTGTTTGTCAGACCAAACAGCCTGGGGCTTGATATTGGCATCTGAAGTTAGGGCGGTCTTGTGGGATTAAGCCCTTACCCTATGTGATTTGAAGGTAACTTCAAATATACTAGATAATGTCAGAATTGAGTTAAAAGGTAGGACACCATTGACACAATTAACACTATTTGCCTGTCTACTGGAGGATTTCTTGGTGAATGGGGAAAACTCCCTACACATTTTGGTGATGAAGAATTAAGTCTTAAATGCGAGAGAAGGAAAAGCAGTTTTGTTTATGTTTTTATATTTCATACAGGCAATACAAAGGAATGAATATTGGTACATGTTACAACATGGATGGACCTTGAAACTAAATGAAAGAAACCAGTCATGAGCATGTACTTTACCATTCTATATACAGGACAAGTCCAGAAAGGCATACCTGTAAAAGCAGAAGGTATACTAGAGGCTTAAGGCTGGTTATGGGATGGGGAATCATTATAAATGAGCAAGAGGTTTTTTTGTGGGGTGATGGTGACAGTACTCTTCGAAAATAAGACTGTAGTAATAGTTTCATAACTCTATTTATACTAACACACATTGAATTGTATTGCTAAACAGGATGAATTTTATGCCACGTCTGTTTTGCCCCAATATGTATCTGCTGGTCTATCTTATGTTTTGAATTGGTATTTTTACCAGGCTCAATTTTGTAAAATCACACAGTAAAAATCACTTGGAAAATATTGATTTACGGAGCTATGCAGATCCTCCAAATATTAACATATTTTCATTATATAATATAAAAATAACATTTATTATAACACCACCAATCTCATCTGAAAAGTCTTTAAATATTGGAAAGCTGTTAAGTTCATGCTGACAAATTCAAGTTTTCCAAAATCCTTATTTTCCCCATGAAAACTCAAATTTTATCACTGATAATAAATACTATCAATTGTTTTCCTTGAAATGACGCTTCTTGAGAAAATGTCTGCAAGATACCAATTCTGAATAACAATAATTTCACTCAAGATCATTCAAGGAAAAGCAGTATTTCATGAAAAATGCAGATATTTCTGCTCACAATTCAAATGATGACACAATTGCTTTTCTTCCTTCTGGCAAACTTTTGCTGTGAGGGCCAGAAAGAAAATATTTTAGGCTTTGTGGGCTACATAAGGTATCTGTCAAATGTTCTTTCTTTTTTTTTTTTTATAACAAGCCTTTAAAAATGTTTCAAAATAAATTCTCAGTTCAAATTTGCCATACAAAAACACAGGCAGCAGGCCTTGCCAAACCTACCTGTAGATACCCACCAGACTTTTGTATGCATAAGTGCTAGATGTATGCTTTCTATTTTGTCATACAGAATATTTTTAAATGTGTAGTCAGGAGTCAAGATATACTAAAATTACTCTCACTGCTTTATTCAAGGACATTCTTAAGTGAAATGGGCAAATGTCTTTTTCTTTTCTTTTCTTCTCTCTCTCTCTCTCTCTCTCTCTCTCTCTCTCTCTCTCTCTCTTTCCTATGTGAACAGGCGTGGTGGGGAAGCATGCAGTGTCTACTGATACAGTTTGGTGCCACTGCTTTGATTCATGCTCATTTGCCAGGAGTTCCACCCGCTATTGCCTTGGCACTTCTGTTACTCAGATTAATACAATGAAAAAGGGGTATGATATTTTAGGATTATTCGGAGAATAGTTACCTTCTGAAAAAGCCTCAGGGGCCCTATGGGGTCTGCAGGTCACACTTTGAAAACTGCTGGTGTAGGGGAGGTAAAATTCTTCCTCTACCCTCTTAGATTTTCCAGCTGGTACTGACATAAATGAAATGAACTGGAGAAAAGCATACAATTTTTTTCAGTAATTTTTACATATATATGGGAGCCCCCATTTAAAAAAATGTAGACCTAGAACTGGCTAGGTCTAAGTGCTTGTATACTAGGTTGAGCAAAGAGAGGCAACTGCAAAAAGAAACTTTAAAAAGGCAGATAAGAATTATTTTAACAAGGTCTGTTTGTACAGATTTCTCACTTCGACTGCCCGTCTCTGGTGATAAGAATGTTTATTTCCCTGGTCTAGAGAGGGCACCTTTCACCTGGAAGTTACATCTCCTGCTTTCAGGAAGAAAGGGGAAGGTCAGAAAGCTCTTCTTGCACCTGCTGGTTTTCAAGTGCTTTTTGCTTAAAATAACCAATGTGCCAAAGAGGTGGCGTGTCCTGAACTCCTGCACTGGTCATACAACTTTTTCCTATTCTTCCTTCACATCATGTTCTTTCATGTGAGTGGGCATTAGACAAAAATAACTCTCAGTGTGTCATTGACTTTAGTTCGGAAAAGGTCTAGTTGGGTGTTACTGGGCAAGGCACTTAACTTTTCTGAATCTCAGTCTTCTCGTGTATAAATTGGGGGAAATAATAGTACCCACTGATGAGTTTTTGAAGATTAAATAAGATTGTAAGTAAAGTGCTTACCTGAGTGCTTGGATTAGTAACTACATGATTGCCAATTATATTCTTCTTTTCAAGTTATGAATTAACTTCCTGTGTGCTGTTAATTATGTGCAGGGAAGAAATATCGTAGTAAAAGGGACCCCTTTTCTTGGCCGGCTTTTAGGCGCTGTGAGGGGCAAGGCAGGGAAACCTATCTGGGAGGAGCCTGGGAGGGGCACACTGCACTATCCGGCAGAACCTCTTAGAGTGGCAGCCGTTGCCCCTCTAGACCTGGGTTTCTTCGTAGTTTTGAACTCTAGAACCCTTTGACATGTAGATAGGATTACAAAGAACATTAATTGTATTAAAGTGTAGCTATCAAAATATTTAAAAAATTGCGGGATAGCATGTGCTTCATGATTAATGCATTAAATTCAAATCTAGCAGTGAGTCTAACAACTAACACAAATTGGAAGGAGTTTTGAGTGAAAAGGATATTTCAAGATATTGGCACCGTGTATAATAGGATATAAAAATAGCTGTGATTTTTCTCACTGATAAAGTCACAGGCACTTCTGACACTACTGTGCTTGGTTCTCTATATTCATAAATAAAGGATATGCTTCATTTCAATTAGAGGTGAGTGAGAATAAAGATGTAATTTTCCTCCCCATTGAAGTTGATAGACCTCTCCGAATTCTATTCACAGACCTCTTGGGGGTTCATGTGCCCCAAGTGAATAACCTCTATTCTATATTATCTTCTTTACCTATTTTTAGCCTTTATTTAGAAAGGATGTCAAAGGCAGAAAAAAATGTTGGAAAATTGTCAATTGTTTGATGAATTTGGAGAAGAGGCAACTAGCCAGGTCTGGTCTTTTTTATCTGGAATATGATTATTGTATGCCAAGGGTATTCGCTGAATAATTGCTAGTTTCCTGTCTAAATTTAAGCTTAGTTGACTGAGGTTTAGGAGGTGGGAAAGCTACAATAAGCTTAATTACAACCTACAAAGTTGTAAATACAAGCCTTTTCTGACTCCTCAAAAAATAACCTCTCACTTTGTGCGTAGTTTCTGCTCCAATCATGAATTGATTTATACAAACTATACACATGAGTGATTTTAAATCTCAAGTAACACACACACACACACACACACACACACACACACCCTTTCCACAGTGTAGAATTGTAAAATAGACAAATTGTTTAACTTCCAACACCCTGTCTGGCCCTAATTGATTCTTCTTATCCAACTGTGCATTTTAACGTGTTCCAAGTTTGAGAAATCTACCAGCATTAATTTGATGCTGCAAATGTTTATGAGCCTTTTAATGGGCGAAGGGGGATTGATCTAATTTCTCAGGATGGCTAAGGGACCGCATTACATGCTGCCTGATTGGTACACTGGAAGGAGGTAAGAACAGTCACCCATAACCACTGAGGGTAAGGAGGACTCGCTTTCCTTCTATGAGATGCACATCCTGATTAATACAGGAGGTTGACCAGAGGGACTTTGGTTAGTAATGAGAATGCCTCTTTGAAGGATTACTTCACTTGGAGGGCTAAACACAAGATTTGAAATAAAATGTACATACTTCACTGTAAACCTTCTAGTTGGGTCAGAAAATTTCTCTTTCCCATCCTTACTCTGGGGTTAAAGATGACAGTATTTAGGGAAGTTTCTGACATATGCAGGTTCAAATGGTTAGGATGGAAGGAGCTGATGCGTCGTCTGCTCAAGTGGACACAGCAAGAACTTTAGAGATCCATGAAACAGTTTCACAGTCATTCAGAAGAAAATCTGTCTGCACTTGGCCCACGAGGACTGTCACAATGCCTGCCCAGTATGTGGCCTCATTTGCCCCTGATTACACGCGGCATACTCAGTTGGCCGACCCCATGCCCACCCTGCCTTTCTTGCTGGTCCTGATACATGCCTGCTGGGTCCCTTTTAAGGGCTGTGTATCTGCTTTCTATTTACTGGTTCCTCTGCTGAGAGCACTGTTCCTTAAGATAGTTGCATGACCTAATGCCTGATTTTAGCCAAGTCTCGCATTTGGGTGATCTTCTCTTATGGGAGTGTTCTCAGTATACAATAATAGCATCTTCACTCATCCTGACCCTCCATATACACCACTTGATTTGTCTCCATAGCACTTAGCAGTATTTAACATCTCCCATAATATTGCCTTTGCTTCTTTATGGTCAGTTCCTCTTCCAGAAGATTCTGCCTCTTCATGAAGGTAGAAGCCTTGCTTATTTTAGTCAGTGGTGTCTCCTTTGTGCCTACAAAAATGCCTTGGCATAGAGTTAGTCCTCAATAACATGTGTTGGCTAACTGACTCAATTGAATAGACAGTTAGTGTCTTTCTTTATACGATAGTGCTAGATCACATGAAATCTTACCCTCAAACTTCTAATAAACAGTAATGTGATTGTGCAAGTTATTCATCCTCTCTTCACATTAGTTTCCTTGTCCATAAAATAGAGAAAAGTCATACTTCTGCCAGGGAATTGATAGAACAAAGCAATGCAAGGAAAAGAGCATTATAAAGTACGTAACATTATGTGAACTACATTTTAGTAGTATGGCACCAAAGCCTAAGAAGTTCCGATCCTATTTCCTCCTGTCATCATCACACGGTGGTCCCATTAAGCAGTATCAGTTGCCCCACGCTGTGATTGTGTGTGAGGCCAAGGCAAAGACAGAGCAAGTGGAGCTGGCGATTTACCTTTACCAACTTCACCAAGAAACATCCTGCTTCCATTTGTAGAGGACTTCATAAAGCTTTTCCGTTGGCAGGATCTAATTCGATTTTCACAATTACTCTGTGGAAAAGGAAAAAGTGTCATTGTTACCATTCTATATGACATGAAAGGCAGAAAAGTGAAGTGATTTTCCCAGATCACACAGCTGATGAGAGGCAGTGTAAAAACAAGAATTCGGATATGCTAGGTCTGTCCTAATATTTTAAGGACTATCTTATTACTTCGAATCAGGAAAGATGTTATGTCAGGCTGACTAGCATGTCATACTCACAAAACTCAAAGCTGCATGCAAATTTGGTCCAGTCAAGATTTACTCCTTTCTGGATTTAACAAAAATTATGGGTAAGTGGGAGGAATGCTTTCAGGATGTCTCCCTGGAGATGTTATGGTCGGAACCCAAGCAAACACAGGCATCTCAAGACTTGAGAGAAATGCCAAGTATCCTGCATACATCCACAAGGCAGAGAATCTTGGACAATGAGCTCTCCTGAAATGTCTTAAGGGATGACTTTACTATTTTCCAAGGTGAGTGGAAAGGCTGGCATAATGGATATATAATATGCCACAATGGAAACCATCATCCATCACTTCTCCAGGATTATAGAAATCATGTTCACAACAGTGAGCATATTCTTTAAAGGTAACATCATACCTGTAAAATAGAAGTATAATTTTCTACAGGCATGAGTACAAGCTCTCATGGGATACGCATTCTCTTGAGAGATATGATCTCACATGTGAATGTTTACAAACTTTCTTTCCTTTTCCTACTGCTGTCTTTAAAAATGTAGTTAATCCTCCGATTACTGATTTGGGCTATATGCTTATACCATTTTTCTTCCCAAAACAACAAGCACTTCATCGATTCTACTGCCAATGTCCACAGGGCTGCCTGCCCTGTGTCTCTGATGAAACTGCCTTGGGATCTACAGAAGTGGGTGGGTTTCTCATTCTTCTGAGTGATAGTCCTGACTTCTGCAGAACTCTCTTGGCGATTAGGAAGCTGGAACTTGAAGCATCTGGTGCTTATGTACAAAACAAACATAAATAAGAAATCATGTACAGATGTGGCTCTAACAAATCTCCAGCAACAAGAAAAGAAGTAGCATCAACAAATGAAAGGAGAAAATTCAATACTAAAAGAAGAGAAAAAAGAGAAACAGAATCCTCCAAAGACTATTCTTCAAAAGTTTAATTTCAGGCTCAGATCCCTGACTAAAAGACAGCATTTTTAGTGGTACCCAAGATTCCTAAAAGAGAGTGAGAAACTCATTGTGAAGATCCAGTTATGACTTGTGGCCTTTACTCTCCCGTCTCCCTCTGGGAGTCATGAAAATACTTGACCAGAACAGTCGATGCATAGAGAAGAAAAAAAATGAGTATTAAAAAATCGTTATCACTAACATTTATTATAATCTAAAGAAGATAGAGTTCTCGTCTTCTATCAGGCCCAAGTTCAGGAATGTGGTCTTTCTTGCTGTTTTTAATTTGAATAACTATGTACAAATTAGTACAACTCTGGACTTTTACTCCGTGGACGTTTTGACAGGAAGGTATACATCTTACTCCAACGCAATGGATATACATCTATCTATGAAAGGAAGCATTCGATAAAAGAGAAAGAAAATATTTAAGAAAATAATATAGAGTTAGAGATTTCTGACTTTGAGGGTGTCTTCCTATTACCTTTCCTTCTTTTTATCCTGTGCTTAAGGATGAGAATGCACCAAAATACCCTCAGTTATCACGGGTTGACGATCTTACCCTCTGTGCTTACCCTCAGATTCTGAGAGGTGATTTAGGCTGGCAAGCAAACTCTCCAAGATGTGTCATATTATCTATCACCCATTAGAAAACAGACAGCCTCATGCCTTTACTGGCATTGGAGAAACACCTTTATGTAGCCTACCTTTTCTATCCATCCATCTGTCAAGGAGAATTAGACCACACTGGGGGGAACTTCTATTACAATTTAATAAGTTTGTCATGTGTATCTCAAGGAATAGAATTAGGATCAACAAGTAGAAACTAAGTGACTTGTTAAATGATAATTTCAGACATATAGAACTCTCCCAAGTAGGAAGGTAGGTGTAGGGATTTTCCTGTCACTAGAAGTTTACAAAATTGAGTAGCGCATGTTGGGAGTCTTGTCCTTCTAATTCCAATATTTCACACTGTGCCTGTCACATAGCAAATTCTCAACAATCATTTATTGTTCAATGACCAGACAAGCATTTAGCAGGGCAGGAGAAGATGCTAGACTGTTGGACTAGATCAATGTTAAAGCTACTTTAATCCAAAGATTCTATATATATTTTTTACAGTGTGAATGGTTCCGTGGGGGAGTTAAAAGTTTCTTCTTAGACTTGCCCTGTTTCTTAACTATTTGAGGGATTTAAAACATTTTTCTTCTCATGTTCATAAGGAAGCAGATATTTATGAGGGAGACGTAAAAAGAGCTTTGTGATAGCCAGGTAATATAAATTTTTTCCCACCACTTTGATATTATCTGCCAACTGCTAATGCAGTTGACTCATAGACCTTGGGAACCATGTTCATGCCAGTGTTTTCAGCCTGCTGTGAGACATGCTTAGGGGAGCAGTCCCCAGTCGGGGGACTCAGCCTTTGTTGCTGGTTAAGTTTTATGTGGCCACATCTCAGTACATTGAGACAATGAAGCCCTTGACTATAAAACTCATCATCCTAGACGCTATTTCCAGGGAGTTCTCTGTAACCCTGGAAGGAAGAACCTGATCAACGGCAGCTATAAAGGAGGCTATAAATGAATTTCCCCAAGAGTGTTTGATGCTTTATGGAAATGTGTCCTGCCCTTTTCTTTAATTAACTTTTAATTTCTATGGCACTGTAAAGGAGTGATGGTGAATGGGGCATTGCTCTCAGCATTCTGAAGCATGATATGGAAGAGGGGGAAGTTAAGTGTCCACATTGGGCACAGGTGGCTCTGCTCCATCCAGCCCGCCCATGTTGTATCCCAGCCAGACATCAGGATGGGCCTTTTGTCACATGGAGGACTGAGGAGGGAATGGGGCAAATAAACCTCAAATTATTAGTAGATGAGAAAAAATAATAATGCAGGAGAGGAGGTAGAAAGAAAGAAAGAGTGTGTGTGAGAGAGTGTAAGCTATCAATGGCTCTCATAGTGACAGTGACAGGGGAATCTCTATGCAACAGCATATTAGAAGAAGTTTCAGGAAAGATATGTTGAAGACGAACAAACAGAAACCTGGGAGCAGGACAGAGCGAGAGAATTCGGGGTCCCATTAGGGAACTCAAATATTGTTCACCTGAAGGGCACCCACCCTGGGAGCCCCGAGGCCATCTGAGGATCCTGCCAGTTAATCCTTCCGCATAGCTAGTGGGAGGAAAGCTGTCAGCGCAGTGACACTATCAGAGAAAGCATTCCGCAGATTTTTTTTTTTTTTTAAAGAAAGAAAGAAGGAGAAAGAAAAAGGGGGAGCGAGAACAGGATTCTTGTTCTATTGCCCAGGCTGGAATACAATCTTAAAAAGGTATTAAAAACCTCTTTTATGCCAGTAATTGTACTTAACAACAGAGACAGGAAGGAATAAGGGAAGAAAATAACAAAGAAACAGCCAACCAATATTTCATTTAAGTCTGTGAGATGCTATGCAAATGCTGAAGAGTTGGAGGCAAAAGTTACAACTCCTGTTTTTTTTTTTTTTTTTTTTCTCTCCATTTAATTGGTAAATCTTCCTCCATCCCTTTATTTTGAGTCTTTGTGTGTCGTTGTGAGTTAGATCTGGATACAATGTACCGATAGATTTTAACTTTTTATTCAATTTGCCTGTCTGTGTCTTTAATTGGGGGATTGAATCCATTTAAATTTAGGATTAATATTAATATTTGTGAGTTCAATATTGTAATTTAATGCTAGCTAGCTATTTTGCCCATTAGTTGATATAAATTCTTCATTATGGAGATACTCTTTACGTTTCGGTAAATTTTTGGGATGACTGATACTGGTCGTTCCTTTCTGTTTGTAGTGCTTCTTTCAGAGCTCTTGTAAAGCAGGCCTGGTGGTGATGAAATCACTGAGTGCTTGTTTGTTCATGAAAAGTTTTATTTTCCTTCATTTATGAAGCTTAGTTTGGCAGGATATGAGATTCTGGGCGAAAATTCTTTTCTTTGAGAATATTGAATATTGACCACCACTCTCTTCTACCTTGTAGGGTTTCTGCTGAGAGGTCTGCTGTGAGTCTGATAGGCTTCCGTTTATGGGTAACCTGACCTTTCTCTCTAGCTTCCCTTAGAATTTTCTCCTTTATTTCAACCCTAGTGAATCTAGCGATTATGTGTCTTGGAGTTGCTCTACTTGAGGAATATCTTTGTGGTGTTCTCTGGATTACCTGGAGTTGAGTATTGTCCTGCCTTACTAGGTTAGGAAAGTTTTCCTGAATAATATTTTCCAACTTGGATTCATTCTCTTCATGATATTCAGGTACACCTATCAAACGTAAATTAGGTCTTTTCAGATAGTCCCATATTTCTTGGAGATTTTGCTCATTCCTTTTTACTCTTTCTTCTCTAATCTTGTCTTCTCGTTTCATTTCATTAAGTAGGTCTTCGACCTCTGATATCCCTTCTTCTGCTTCATCAATTCGACTGTTAAAACCTGTGCATACTTCGCGAAGTTCTCGTATTGTATTCTCAATTCCATTAATTCACTTATTTTCGTTTCTAAATTGTCTATTCTCATTAGCATTTCGTCAAGCTTTTTTTCAAAGTTCTTAGTTTCTTTACATTGAGTTAGTACATGTTCTTTTATCTCACAAAAGTTCCTTATTATCCATCTTCTGAAATCTAAATCTGTTAATGGAATGCACTCATTCTCTATCAGGCCTTGTTCCCTTGATGATGCAGAACTGTGATCCCCCGTAGAAGGAGAGGCATTCTGATTCTGGGTATTCTCAACCTTTTTATGCTGGTTTCTTCCCATCATTGTGAGTTTATCCACCTGTCGTCTTTGTGATTGCCAACTTTCAAATTAGGTCTCTGAGTGGGTGTCCAACTTATTGATTCCCAGGGCTGAAATCTGAGCAACCCACTGTGCCAGCTAAAACGGCGACATTAAGATTCATGGTGCTTTTCTGCTCTGGAATCTCTGGTCTAGCTTCCCTCTTGAATCCCTTTTTCAATCAGGTAAATGGGTAATTCTGCCTTCCTGGAACTCCAAACATTGATCAAAAGGGGACCCAGTCCCATTTACTCTGCACCGAGAACTGCCACGCTGAAGCGCCAGCAAAACCACCACGCAGGCCACAAGAGTCGCGCTGGCGACCCGTGGGGCTCCTCCTCCGCTGGGAATATCCTAGTCCGTGGGCAACAAAAATTCATCTGAAAGTGTGGCGCCCTCTCTTTCTGTGCGCTTTCTCTGGGAGCTACAATCCTGAGCTGCTAGTAATCGGCCATCTTGGATCTCTTTCCCGCATTCCGCAGATTTTTAAAGGGTATTTGAGTTTGAAATGTGATGCTTTGTTCCATATTTTCTTTTCCTAAAGATGCTTTCCTTAAGCAGTTATTCGAAGTCTTTTGCCGTCATCATTTGTAAATAACTGAGTGGTCTAAGCACATGGTAAATGGCAATACCAGACTGTTCTACTTGCAGAAATTCAAACACTGACTTTATCAGGAGAAAAAGTATCACAAATAAATTTACCCTGGGTGTGAGGCACTGATTAGTAAAGAAAGCCACTGGGAATCATGCCAAGTAATGAGCTAGAATCAAATTACAGTGACCTGCTTGTGGCTTCTCAGCCATGAGCTTCCCCACATACCTTGGTCCCACACCACCAAGGGAAGGAATTAAAGAGGCGTGTATTTGTGGCTGTGAAGGCATGTTTGTTATCTATACAGGCATGTCTTTGATTTCTTAAAAAAAAAAAGAAAAACTAGAGTGATTTTTTTTTAACATTTCCTTTTATTTCTATACTTTCCTTTAATCTCTTAATGTGGGTAGCAATTAACCAACTATATAGGTTCACCTATGAGTGGTATAGTGTACAGTGACCCAGAAGGAATACAAGTTGCAAACCAACTCTCACTTGCCACATGGTTTTGCAAATAGTTTCATAGGGACACAGATTTGCTAAATGTTTTGCATATTTTCTATGGTTCTTTTCATGCTGCAATGGCAGGTTGAGTAGCCGTGAGAAAGAATGTATGACCCACAAAGCCTAAAATATTTATTATGTGCTCCTTTGCAGAAAATGTTTAAGCCCTGGTCTATACTCTAAATCATCATGTCTCATCTGAATTAATTATAAAGATTCTTAAACTGGTCTTGCCCTTTGTTTTTCTGACCTACAGCATATTTTTGTAGGGATCTTCCTGAAATTAATTATGATTATGTCATTCTTCCTGTCATTCCTTACTGAATATAAATCTACTTCCCCTTCCATGTGGCCAAGCCAGCGAGACCACTCTACTTTTCCCGGATGGACAGTTCTCCCTTTTTCTGACTCTGTGTTTTCAAAATATGGATTCATTTGTTTAGATATGATTCCCTCTCCCTTTTCTTGTATGCTCTTCCATAGAGATCCCCTGTTCTCACACTGCTGATAAAGATATACCCAAGACTGGGCAATTTATAAAACAAAGAGATTTAATTGGATTTACAGTTCCACGTGGATGGGGAAGCCTCACAATCATGGCAGAAGGCAGGGAGGAGCAAGTCATGTCTTACACGAATTGAAGCAGGCAGAAAGAGAGTTTGTGCAGGAAAATTCCCCCTCTTAATAACCGTCAGATCTCCTGAGACGTCTATCATGAGAACAGTACAGGAAAATTCTGCCCCCGTGATTCAGTTATCTCCTACCTCTCACTGGGTCCCTCCCACTGGGTCCCTCCCACAACACATGGGAATCCCAGATGAGATTTGGGTGGGGAAATAGCCAAGACACATCAACCACTTATTTGAAACCCAGTGCAGGTACAACTCCACCAGGAAAATTTTCTGATCACCCCTTCCTTTCCCCTTGCTTTACTCCCATAGCAAGCTGTGCCTGTCTCCAGGATAGATGTTGTTGTTGATGACGTGCTGTTGTAATTTGCTGACATACTTGGATTTTCCAAGTAGATGATCAGCTCTTAAAGGCTCGACTTCTGATGTATTTGGCTACCAGGCTTTCTACTGTAGACTGACGACATATAGTGAATCAATGAATGGCTGCTCTTCCCAATATCCCAGGTGTTTACTTGGGAGACCTCTGTTTACTAATTAAATCATATGTTTGGATTTCTATGCAGTGGGCTTAGTCTTCAGAAACCTTAACAACCCTTCGTTAATCTTTCCAAGTATATGTACATCTAACACTATCATACAAATTCAGCAAAACCTGTATAGATGTGGATAGGTACAATCTACAGGATTCCCCTTTCCTTCACAGCGATCATAGATTCTTCTAACACATACAGACCTTCTGCTATGATCTCAATAACAGTGATGAACATTTTAAAGACGGATGTACTTTTCTGAAGTTGTTATTCATTCTTCAACAGGCATGAATTGAAATTTTTTTGGTTCCAGGCTCTGTTCTAGATGCCAAAGATACAAGTGCTGTACATGCATTCATGTACACACATGCATCTAAAATAATGCCAGTGTTATGTTTAAACAGTGACTCTCTTTCCTGGGTATGTATCAGCTTTTCCAAAGTACCCTTTTCTAGAACTGTTGCATCAGAATCTTACTGGTAGAACTGATTTTGGAAAAAGATCTACAGGTGACTAGATGCCCACCTTTAAGAATCACACTGTAAAACAGTAGAAGTGTAAAAGAATGAAACGCCTCTGGCAACTATTTCTACAAATGAATGTAATGTCTTAGTTTAATTGATTCTAAAAGCCGCTGAAGCGTGAAGAGTTTGAAGTCTATCTATTTCCAAGCAAGCATCTTAGGCTGATGACTATGTGCAAATCACTCATTTTTTCTAACCTTCAATGTCTTAGCTTCACCTAACATTTTAGGGTGAATGTAAATCTCATGTGTCAGATGAGGGGGTGGAGGGGGTTCAGCTTTAAGTATGTCCACTTTTGTGCAGGAGGCTTTGGCAATGCATCTAAATAGAACCCTAGCCTGTGACCAGGGCTGGTATGAGTTCTTGAATGGGTACGGTGAGAGAAATTTTTTCTATGTATGTGGCTAAGATTTGAAAATAGTACCTAGAGGAGAAAAGACTCTGACAAGCAAACATTAAATTGCTGAACTATCCAACACTCAGTTCCAAGTTTCTTAAATTCTGGTGTCAGCAAGGTTTCTCCCTTAGGGCTACAAGGGCTACTGCTTCCTAACCCTGGAGGTCAATAGCAGAAGTAAATGGCTTCAGTTCTTTGATCCTCAAACCAAGTTTATTTAACCCTTAAGCTACTGAGAATATTGCTGGGAAGAGGGGAGGCTGTGGCCAGAGCTGCTGAGTAATGCGGTGACAGCTTCCCTGAGTTCCTGTTAATACAGATATCATTCCATCAGCGTGATCCTCAGCGACCTCTCACAAGGATGAATAATGAGGAATAATTCACTTGAGTGGAACGTGCGGTGTGAGAGGAAGACTTGACAATGGACTACTATAGGAGCTCTAGACGGCTGCATTGGTGTTGGGAAGGAAGGAGGAAAAGCAGTAAACGGGATTACAGAAGCACACTTTCATATCTTAAGGACGCTGATTGAGGGAATAAAGCCAATTCCATGGCTAGGAAAGTGGTTGTTGCTAGTTGCTTTAATTTCTGTCATTTTCACTCCATTTCCATGGCTCCTGAACTTTCCCCTGTGTTAGTGAGAGCCTGTCACCTCAAACATTTAAGATATAATTTTAAGTGTTCTCTTTTCAATAGCTTGCAGATAGTTTGACCTGGGTTTAAATAAGACCATATCTTGTCCTTTGTTGAAACTGTTATATCAAAAGGAGTTATTCTTTTTTTTTTTCTTTTTTTTTGAGATGAAGTCTCACTCTATTGCCCAGGCTGCAGTGCAGTGGCATAATCTCGGCTCACTGCAACCTCCGCCTCCTGGGTTCAAGTGATTCTCCTGCTTCAGCCTCCCAAGTAGCTGGAATTACAGGCTTTTGCCACCACAACTGGCTAATTTTTGTATTTTTAGTAGAGATGGTGTTTCATCATGTTGGCCAGGCTGGTTTCGAACTCCCAACATGCTGGGATTACAGGCGTAAGCCACCAGGCCAGGCTCAAAAGGGGTTATCCTAAATGGTTAACATGGCTGTTGCGTATACTCAACTGAAGGTAGATTGCATTTTTGAGAAACACTCTTTCCTCCTCCCTTATTGGGGGCGGGGCGGGGGGCGAATCTTTGAATGTTTTGATTGACAGTTAATAAGAATTTCATTTTAACGCCCATGGGCCTGGTAGGCCCCACCCTCTGCAGTGTGCTAGAGATCTTCATCCAGGCCCTGAAAGTTCATGACTGCTGTTTACTTTCCTGCTTCTCAAGGGGACTTTGTCTTTCCATTCTCCCCTTTAGTGAAAGGAATAATTAAGGGTGCCATTTGGGAGGGCTGGGCATCAGTAAGTGCTAGGTAAGAAATTATAAACTTCTGCATTATATTTTCCAAAAAGACAAGAGTGCAGCATTTTGAGTTGCGGGGAGTACTGTCCCCCAGTGCAGTGTTGAAGTCCTGGATAATTGCTTGCAGCATTCGTTAATGGTTGCTTTAATGGCTAATGCTTATGGAGCCCTTACTTGTGCCGGATACTTTACAGGCAGTTTTTCCCTCCATTTGCAAACAGCCATATGGGATAGGTATTCTTTTTCCCTCTTGAACAATGAAGACTCTGAGGTTCGCGAAGTTACAGAACCTGCCTAAGATCACACAGTCCCTGAGAGGCAGTGCCCGCTGTGAGCCCACCCTGCAGGCCCACCTGTGCCCTGAGCCCTTCTTTTTGCTGCATCTTCTTTTCTCCCTCTGCTTCTTCCCTTCTTGTCCCAGTGCTGCTGTGTGGGGTTTTTCAAGCCACCTCATGAACATTTTTCTAACCAGCGTTCTCCAGCCCCTCCATTGGTTCTATTTCCTACTGTCCTCCTCTGAAAGAATTCCCACCGAATGTAAATTAGTTCAACCATTGTGGAAGACAGTGTGGCAATTCCTTAAGGACCTAGAAATAGAAATTCCATTTGACCCAGCAATCCCATTACTGGGTATATATCCAAAGAATTATAAATCGTTCTACTATAAGAACACATGCACACAAATGTTCATTGCAGCACTGTTTACAATAGCAAAGACCTGGAACTAACCCAAATGCCCAGCGATGATAGACTGGACAGGGAAAATGTGGCACATATACACCATGGAGTATTATGCAGCCATCAAAAACGATGAGTTCGTGCCCTTTGTAAGGACATGGATGAACCTGGAAACCATCATTCTCAACAAACTGACACAAGAACAGAAAATCAAACACCGCATGTTCTTACTCACAGGTGGATGTTGAACAATGAGAACACATGGACACACGGAGGGGAGCATCACACACTGGGGTCAGTTGGGGGGAAATAGGGGAAGGACAGTGCGGGGTAGGGAGTTGGGGAGAGATAGCAAGGGGAGAAATGCCAGATATAGATGAAGGGGAGGAAGGCAGCAAATCACACTGCCATGTGTGTACCTATGCAACTATCTTGCATGTTCTTCAAATGTACCCCAAAATCTAAAATGCAATTAAAAAAAGAAAAAAAAATTAAAAAAAAAAAGAATTCCCACCATTCATAAGGAAAAAGGGATAACATTTTTGAAGCAAATGTGAATAACATTGTGTAATTTCCTGAGCATTTAAAGACAGATTAACACTTCTGACTGAGCAAAGTTGTGATGAGAATTTTATGACACCCTTTCTGTGGATTAGGGAAATGAGGTTTAGGGCTTTAAAATACTTGCCCATATGCCCCCATTATCAATAGCAGAGGACTGATTCAATCCTGTATCTTTTGACTCTGAAGGGTTTTCCACCCTCTAGCAGAACTTCAAACTCAGATTCCTGCAGGACCAACATGAATGAAAATGAGCAAAACCACCCCAGTGGGAACTGGCAAGCCTGGGCCCTCAGCAAGGACCTTCCACCTCAGCAAGGGGGCATCCAGGTCCCATCAGCTGCTACCCTGTGGGCCTGTGGACACAGGGCTGCTGCATTTTTCTAATATTTCAAAGGTGGCCAGAAATCTGAATACTTAAGTAAAATGTCCTGATCTTTAAATGTCGGTGACTACTTGACATATCTGAAAAACGCCCTGGGGATGCCAGTCCTACATGTGCAAGCTAAATGCTGTCGGAAGTTTCGTGCCAGCCCCTGTGGCTTCCCTGCCTTCTGTCCCTCCTTATCCTAAATTGTCTGGTCACTGCTGTGGTCCCTGTTCTCATTTATTTTTCCTTCACTGTCCTCATTTCTCTGTTTGCCTCCCAGTTGCACTGTAAATATCCTTCCTGTGGTTTTCCCATGGGCTTTCTCTCCGCGCCTGGGCCTCCTCCCAGCAAACCAAGACACTTTGTGATATAATCACCAATGGCTATTTACAAAGCAGAAGGGAGTCTTAATGGGACGGAAGACACTCTGTCCACAAAGTAAGAAACCCTCCACCCAGGCAGTCGGCGAAGGGAGACAGAATTGGAAATGATTTTATTTCAATTAGATTTTAATTAGCTTCTGTCTTGGAACCATTGGATCGGTTGCCGAATAATTGAAAAAGCAACCATATTTGCATCTGTTGCTCCTAAGAATAGCAATGTTGCAGCATCTGATCCGTATTTTATTCAGAGGGTGAGAGGGAGGTGGGAGGCTCAGTGGAGGAAGCATTTCAGATTAAATAATCAGTGTCAACAACAGCAGTGTGGTGGGTCAGCTCTGGAGACTGCAGGAGCAGTCCTCTGTAGCCTTGTCCTAATTTCACGTGGAATTGATATGGAATGGGTGGCAAGAAGCATGTAATTAGCCTCCTGCACAAACTTGTTATAAAGCACTAGCAACCCTAATTTAAGCATGCTGGAAAATTAAGAAAAGCGGCCGTTGCAGCCAAGTGTCTAGCATATGGGGAGGAGTCGCGAGTTTGTCCTTGGGCCCTGGTGTTCAGCGTTGAGGCTTGCAGTTCCGATCGTCACCAGCTCTAGTCAGTGAAGTCAGGGCTCTAGCATTCCCCTGTCACTACCCTCTGCCGAGATGAAATGTCATGCAGCCCATGAATGCGGCTCAGGCCCGTGTCCCACCTGATTTCCCAAGGCTGTTCTAAGATTCTCATCACCACTTTGCAAGATCTTTTCTTTCTGACAAGACAAACAGGGTTTCTGAGGCTATGAAGTTGATGAAAATGCTTTCCCTGTGGGGAAATACACGTGGATGTCTCCTCTGTGAATTTTCTCTTGAGGAAAATGTGGTGTTTGGGAGGCTAAACAGCTCATGCCCCTTGTTTCCTCCCGAGGCCAGTTTTCCTGTTCACGGGAAAGTGTATTGCAGAGAAATCTTTCAGCAACACTTTTCTCCGTGGGTGTGTGGTTGACAATGTCTTAGAATAGATTCTTAAGGATCTCCTTCCTGCCACAAATTAACAACCATCTATTGACTCTACTGTCTCCCGGTCTTCAGGGGTGCTCAGTGCCCAGTGCTGAGTCACCTTCTGACACAGGCTTCTCAGGGAGCTTTGCTGCTTCCTCGTAGGGTGGCAGCGGCAGCAGGGGCATGCCATGAATGACTCTAATCTCTAAACCCCCACTCTCTTACTTTGCAAACTTCTGTGGTGTTTGGCTGTTTGGCAATGGGCATGCATTAATGTAGTACTTGCACAACACAAAAATAAATTTTTACAAGTCGATTTTCTGAAAATGAATTGATTACAGCAGATTGTGACTGTGTTCTCATGCCATACACATATCAGAAATAAAATTATGCCGGCAATGCTTTCAAGAGTCTTATATAATAAAGTTATTAATGCTTTTTCATAGCCGTTAGCTCTGTCTCCAACACTGTCATTCGACAGGTAGTTCTCCTCTAATATTATCAGTTACTGGTAGGCAGGATCCGTGTCACTTATCCAGGCCAAATGTCTGCATGACATACATTCCTTTGGGACTATTTTTCTTAACCACCCTATGCAGCTTAGTAGCCCTGTCAATACTCACTCCCTTTAGTTTATTCCATTAGTTATATTATCTTCATAGACTATACTGCTATTTCAATTAATTGTGTTTTTTGTGTATTAATTGCCTCATTTCTCTTGACTGTTAATACCATGAGGGCAAGGACCGTATTACCTGGGACCCAGCGGTGCCTGGCTCACAGTAGGATTTAATGAACGTGTTTCATTATTTAGTAAGTATTTGCTGGAAACCTCCCATTTAGCTAGAATATTCTAGGCAACGTAAATCCTACAAAGGGAATTAAACTAGGATAACGTGACAGAGACCTGGCATTGAACTTGAGGCCCTCCAGCCTTCAAAGACAGGAGGTCAAGTGTTCACAGAGGCCGTGAGCTGTGAGGGTTCCTGTCTTGGTCCTGACCCACCTTAGCCCCTGAGGCTTCACAGTGGTCCTCCACCCAGATGCCCACCTTCCCTCACCATGCCCTGTCCATCCAGTCTGCCTCATGGACGCCTATTTGTCCCCCAGTCTTAGTGCATGGGTCATCTCTTCTATTGAGTCTTTCCTTTTTCCTCTCCTTGGGAAGAACTGTCCATGCCCCTTGCTGATGTGCACACCTGTTGGCTGCACACATCTGTGTGTATGTCATTGACCCATCTTTCTCTTTCTCTGGTTTGTTCACATATTTTTCTTGACCTCCCCGTGGACAGTGCTTTCCTCGAGGGGCAGGTGCTATGATTTTCCCCCTTATAGCTAGACTTTAGGATAGATGCCAGCTGTGGCATCTTACTTGTTAAACCAGTGGCTAGATGGGAACATGGCACAATGGGTCCTTCTAGAAACACATCAGAGTTTCTAGAAGGAACTAGAAGATCACTGAAAGTCTCTTTTCTTCTTAGGATGTTACGATTACTGTTTAAAACACTTACATTCTTGTTTTTCTGTCTCACACACTTTCCCTTGGTGATCGTTAACTTTATTTTCTTGTGGCTCCTTTGGCATTTACATATGTAGGATCATTGATTATCAAATGGATTCCAAAGCTCCTCGAATCCACTTCTGTCTTCTACGATGCCAGCGCTTTCACCTCACCCTGCCCAACACACACAGCACCACCCCCTGCTCTTTTCCGTGGTCTTGATTTTCCTTATCCATTGATTTTTCTGCTGGGGCTTAAATAAATTTCAAGTCTTGTTCAGTCATGCCATACATATCCTTGCCTCCAGCTCTCAGTGGTTGGATTTATCTGTCCTTTGATGTCTGTATTAATATAGAACAAATATTAGCAGATAATATAGTGCTGACCAAAAAATGAAAAGAGGACTCAAGCTAGTGTAATATTCGTAAAACTCTTCATTTGAGCTGTCATAATCCAATAAGACTAAGTTTATCCTCTAGCAGATGAAATAACACTATCGGCTCCCTAAAAGTTGTAATATTTTAATTACTGCCATTAAAATATCCTATGCACATATCATATACATCTTGAACTTCAGAGTCTTAAAACAGATTTTTTTTTTTTCTCAGAGAATCCTGAGGGGACAAAAGCCACACAGGGCTACCAGAGCTGGCTCATGCTGTACAAAGAATTCTCTGCAGAACACAGTCTCACCTAACAGATAACGCTGAGTGGGCAGGGTATTCGTTTTCCTAACACTGATGAGATTCTGTTCAGTGTTTTTCTTTGTGTATTTTTCATTATTTGGGAAAAGCCAACATAATGTTTATCTGTGGATTAGACACCATGGATACAGGTGTTAAGCTTTTCAGATATGTCTGCCTACGTACATTCCCACTGGTTAATTTCGCATCTTGAAATACATCCCGTACCACCTACCCTGATTCAGGAACCAGCATTCAACACATGGATGGGCATGCTGGGATCCAATCTTACAGAGTGAATTTCTTCCACTTTCCATCTCCCAACCAAAGGATAGAGAACATGGGACAGCAACAACAAACATGGACATTTGCA
Source organism: Sapajus apella (assembly GCF_009761245.1). Classification (NCBI taxonomy): domain Eukaryota; kingdom Metazoa; phylum Chordata; class Mammalia; order Primates; family Cebidae; genus Sapajus; species Sapajus apella. The sequence goes on from NW_022436956.1 coordinate 2,495,745, forward strand.
TGTAGACAGTACATGTAAAGGCCCACCTGATTTTTGATAGGAAATGAAGAGAAAGTGATAAAGAAAAATGTTTTGGATTTTTTTGGATCAGGTATTTAGTCTACAGTGGTGTCACCATCAAAGAGAGTTGACAAAGAGGAGAAAGAGGCATAAAGGCACTGCAGTTCACTTGAACCTTGACATAGTGCATTTGAATTGTATGTGGCCATCAACAGCAAAGCAGTGAAAGATGTTTTCTTTGTGTTAAGTCCTCTTCTAGGGTCCAGTGATGCACAGATAAGTAGAACACAGGTATCCCGCCATGATCTGATTGTCAGTTGGGAGTAGAGACAGGTGACATTCCACTATTATACAAGAACAAATGCAAATAGAAAATACTGCTTGGCATCTGGAAAAAGCAAACTGAGAACAGGAAACTGTCGCCACTGGACCAGGGAGAGACAGACTCTGGTTCTAGACCACTGGTCTCAGTTCATTAATCCATTCAGGAGGCATTATTAAGTGCTTTCTGTGTACCCAGTACTTATTTCTTATTTAGTCATAATATTCCTGAAATGGAGAATGCAACTCTTTCCACTTTGTAACTTGGTTGTATTTTTAAGTACATTTCTCACTTCTTTTGTACTGACCCCACACTTCAGCAGAGGTCTGCTGATCTGCAGTCTGCTCTCCTGAGTGGAGGTGCCATGGAGTAGGGTAGGGTCAGAGCATATGAAACCTCTCTCATGCCAGGGAGACTCTTCACTGGCAATGAATATGACATCATGCTGGTTTGTAAATCTGTCTTGTGTCAGTTAGGTGGGCATGAATCAATCATCCACAGCCTGGCCACCTTTGTGGAGCGATGAAATTGATTTTATGACCCTGCAGAGTAGAGGTCCTCGCTCTGGCAAGCTGGTGGCCCCCTCCCCTCCATGCTTTTTACAAAGTGCCACCACCCAGGGGACTCAGCCTTGAATGGTTAATTGACCTCTCTTTGTAATTACAAACTTCACAGCAGCATAACAACCCCAAACGTGTCTTTTTAATCTTAATATCATTGCACTGCCAAATTTTTAAGCTAACAAGGTGTTATGGGTGAAATTGTGTTCCCCGAAAAGATATATCGATGTCCTAATCTGTCTTGCCTGTGAATGTGATCTTATTTGGAAATAGGGTACTTGCAGATGTGATCAAGTTAAGATGAGGTCATTTGGGTGCATCCTAAACCAATATGGCCATAAGAAGAGGGGAATAAGAAGACGGGAATTTGGACCCAGATGCAGAGAGAGGACCACGTGAGGACATAGATTCAGAGGGAAGACGGTCTGTGAAGACAGAGGCAGATGTTAGAGTTGTGCTGCCACAGGCCGAAGAAGACCTGGGGCTACCACGTGCTGGGAGAGGCAAGGAGGGATCCTCCGCTAGAGCTTCAGAGGGGCGTGGCCCTGCCAACACCTTGGTTTGGACTTCTGCCCTCCAGAACTGTGTGAAGTCATCAGGTTGATGGTGCTTTGTTACAGTAGCCCCAGGAAATAAATACGGAAGTTTATGGCCAGTATTCAGATGGAACTCAGCATTCACGGGTTGGGGAGGCGGTCCTCCCCTGCCTGTTTTCAGTAATATTAATGTCATTGCACTGGTAAAACTTTAACAAGGTGTTATGGGTGGAATGAAAAGGTTAAAGTTGAATCCCAAAGTCCCTAAAGGTTTTTGGCTCTATCTCCTCTTTCAATATGCTCTTCTCTTCCTTTGCTTATTTACAAAGAAGGTCCATTGTTTTTTAAATGGGTTATAATCAAACATCAGCCAGTTTCTCAGAAAAGGAGCTATGAGCCAAAATTTAATGATCAAGAAAAGTAAAATGACAATTCACGAAATCTCATAATCTTTACTCAAAAAATTGTCTATAGGAAGGGCACCAGTAGGTCAAGAGTTACCAACTCTTTTTTGTTCTAAACTATGATACTTTTTGTGCCAGAATGAGCAGGTGTTTTTGCTGTCGCATGCTTCATTTCTCTTTCTAATTAGACTCTTCTTCCCCCAACTGTAGTTCCATCCTAAATGCTCCTACTGGATTACCTTACCTTTAAATACAGTGCTGCAGTGCTGCGTAACGAGGTTTGAGTCAATGATGGAGTGCATATATACAATGGTGGTCCCGTAAGACTTTAATGGAGCTGAAAAATTCCCATGGACTAGTGACATCATAGCTATTGTAATGTTGTAATACAACACACCGCTCACGTTTTTTTAGTGATGCTGATGTAAACAAACCTGCAGTGCTGCCAGTCTTACCAAGTTAGAGCACAGACAATTATGTAAGGCCCATTAAGCCTTATCATGATGATAAATGATTGTTACTGGTTTATATATTTACATCACCATACCTTTTATCTTTATTTTTGAAAGTACCCCTTCTGCTTACTAAAAGGAAGTTAATTGTAAAACAGCCTCAGGCAGGGCCTTCAGCAGGTATCTGGAAGAAGGCATTGTTAGCACAGGAGATGACAGCTCCATACGTGTTATCGCCCCTGAAGCTCTTGCAGTGGGATGAGAGGTGGAGGTGAAGGACAGTTGTAGCTATCTTTCTGTTCCTGTGCAGGCCTCAGCTCATGTGTGTGTATGTGTCTCAGGTTTTAAGAAAACAGTTTAAAAAGTGAAAACAAAGAAAATATAAAGTTTACAGAATAAGGATATAAAGAAAGAAAATATTTGTACAGCTATAATGTACAAATTTGTATTTCTAGCTGTGTTATTACAAAAGAGTAGAAAAATTAAACTCTCTATATTTTAAAAGTTACAGAAAGCTAAGATTAGTTGATTATTGAAGAAAGAAAACTAAAAACAATAAATGCAGGGTAGCCTAAGTCTAGAGTGGTTATAAAGTCCACCGTACTGAACAGTAATGTCTGCCCACCACTCACTCCCTGCTTAGCCAGAGCGGCTTCCAGTCCCGCAAGCTCCATTCATGTTAGGTGTTCTATACTGATGTATCACTTTTTTAAAATTATCATATTTTTACTGTAATTTTTCTGTATTTAGATAAGCTAAGATGCACAAATACTTACCACTGTGTTACAGTTGCCTATAGTATTCAGTATAGTGGCATGCCATCCAGGCTTGCAGCCTAGGAGTGACAGGCTCCCCCATATAGCCTAGCTGTGTATTAGGCTGTGCCATCTAGCCTGTGTATGTACACTCTGTGCTGTTCACAAAAAGATGAAATCTAATGTATTCCAGCCAGTAAGTGACACATGACTGTATTTGAAAAGTCTTGCTTACTGCAAATTGTTAAAAGCATACATGATTAGGAATATGTATGAATCGGTTTTTTGGGTTTTTGTTTATTTGAGCTTTTGTTTAAAAAAAAACATTGACTTTTCGGAAAATCGGAATAATGCTATTGAGATGTATGTGTGTGCCTGTAAGTTGCACATCATTTCAGAAGTCTGTTCATGGACCAGATAAGCAGAATAATTATCCATAAATGGAAGATACCTATTCTTTGATTGGAATGAAGAAGTCAGAGAAAGATCCCATACTGAAGTTTAACCCAGGCTAGGTCTCCTTCGTGAGGATTTGAGTCTTAGGCTTCGAGCTTTAAAGAATGTTGGTTTAATCTTCTCTTCCTTTACTTTGGACCATTCATTCTGTAAGTTTTACGTATCATTTTTTTTTTTTTCATCAAAAGCAAAAAAAAAAAAAAGAGGTTGGGGATGAACATGCAGTTAGATGCTTAATTGCCTTTTGATGATGCTGCAAGTTGTAGACTTCTGCATGTGACTAGGGATTCCTTTAGTGCTGAACGCCTTGCAAGTAGAAGGCTGTGGCTCAACAGGACCACTAGACCCGCAGTCATTCTTGGAACCAGAGCTGTCATGCAGCAAATGTCCCAAAAGAGAGGTAAGCACTGTGGGATGGATTTGAGGCATGCCTGCTTCTCCTTGGTGGGAAGGTAAGAGGTTGCTGGAGCTCCAGACACAGCAAAAGATGGAAAATGAAGAGGGCAGAGAGGAGGTGCACTTGGAAAGACAAAGTGATTGCTGTTTAATGACTATATTTTTGTAAGACAGGACAAAAAGAAAACTCCTCAAATGACAATAAAGATCTCTATTGCCACTAGGTTTATACAGGGCTTTCTGTGCTTATACAGATTTGACAGCCCAACTTTGAAGTGTTTAAAACTTGAAGGGAGGGAAGAAAAGAGGGAACAGTTGTGTGGGGGCCGCTGAATGGGGGAGAGGGGGTCAGGAGAGAGGGCCAAGAGAAAATGACTCCAATGGTCATTCCTGGCCCTATTACCAGTTATGATGGATGGGTTTGGAGAGGCAGGAGGAAGCAAGTCTATTTAAAGATGGCAATTAAGAAAATATGTCTAAGTAGAGGGAAAATGGCAGTGTGGATTCTGGATGTTGATGCGTCTGATGAAGCAAGACTGATTCACCTACAAACTGACACAGCTGCATTAATGTGGCTGAAAATAGCAGTTCTCATCGCCTGTGATCGAGCTATGGTGGGGGGTGCCCCATCACCTGTGGGCTTAGGAATGTAGATTATTCCCCTTTGACTGAAAATCATTTTACCTGGTTTCTTCTAAGGGTTGAATCACTGCCTTTCATTGTCTGTTAAATGAGCGTTCAAGCACCAATTTGTTGTTTGGAGTTTGGACCTCTGTTCATTGGGTGATAGTGAGTTGTATTAACCTTATGCTTCTGAAATTTCCTCTTGTATTTCATGTGGATCTTTTTTTTTTTTAATGCCAAGTGTAATTGCTGTGATTTGCCCAATTGCTTTCATGTACGTGTACTGAGACAGGTTTATGATACTGGGATATACGAGTCAGTGAGCAAAATTAAGCCTTCATTATCTGAGTGTATGACTGTTATAAGAAAAAAAAAATGCAGGTGGGAGAAATTTGATTCTGAACTTAAAGAGACCTTGCCTCACTCAGACATATTCTAAATATATCCTATTGCATCAAAACTATTGAATTTAGTTATGCTTCTTCTGCACTTTCTTTCGTCAATATTGCTGAATATCAAGACTGCTGGGTGAAAAGAGATGCATTCCCTTGTAGTTTTATATTAAAACATATTTCCATTTTTCACTTTGAAGAAAGCACTCATGTAGGTTTCTTGTCCTTAGAAAGATATGACACATGTACAATTTAAGAGAAAAGATAGAGAGGCAGAATTCATTAGAGGAAGGCAACCCCTCCTAAACCTCTGCTTCTCCTGGTTATGTTCTGCAAATGAATCTCTTTAGAAATCTCTCTGGGTTCCATCCATGAGCCAGCACCTCCTGGTGTTGTCTGTAATTGGGCATTATGATTTTAGATTCTGATATTTGTGGAGGAAAGAGCAAATATAAAGGGGTTGATGATAAGTGAGAGCTGCAGAAGGCATCCTGGTGAACCAACACTGCAGGGTAGAATGTCCTGGTGCAGGGAGGGGCACATGCTGTGAGCAGGTTAATCAAATCAAGGCAACTGGTATTGCCCTAACCTTACATGTCAAGGCAGGGTGATTCCATTTAGCTAGAGGATAGAGTCCAACACCATTTTATGTGTATGTTGAGATGAAATCATGAATCACATACTTAACATATGGGGAAATCTAAAAGCTCAGAGAAGTTGGCATAGTTTAAGTTTGATCTCTATAATAATTGGAAGAAACACCAGATGTGCAGTAACCTTATGGGCAAGTGATTAAAAAACATGATACAGGCTAAATTGTTGAATGTAAAGGAGCAGTGCATGAACCGATACAAATGCAACATATGCACATGAAAATAACACAGATTGGGGGAAAAGAGTAATCCCATAAAGATTCTATTCTGTTATTGCAAACCAGAGGTTCCATACACCCTGACATGTCCGGATTCATTGTGCTATAGTAAATGTTAATGTAGCATTTTTTTCCCCTTTGCCTATAATTCCTGGACTGAAATCTGGGTTACCAATACACAATTAATATTAACAAGTAGACATAATATTAAAGATATGGTATTCATACACCATAACAAGTATAGACAGACGTGGACCCCAAATGAGGGGATCCAAACCATTTATGAGAAAGACATGAGAAAAATAGAGGCTGTGAACTTTAATTCTAAAATGGGAAGGTTTTTACCTGACAGGTTTGCTATAGCCAGAAAACCAAAACAAATCTCCAAAACCAAAAAGGATTCTATTGAATTCTATCAATGTGCTCAGTACAGGCAGGCAGAAATGAAGGCTATCATCAGAGCTGAGATGTGAGCCTGTTAATGTGGGCCAACCCTGGACGACAGGACATTTAGGAGCATGATCTTTTGCCCACAGGTCTCTGACCTTTTTGCTTTTCCTCAGGAGATGAGTCAATAGGGGGGTCAGAGGCCTTGCTCAAACACTGTCTGCACAGGGTAGCTCTTCTGTATGTATGTTTTCAGTCTTGTGCTCGGTACCGGTCCTAGCCTGCTTTTCCGTCTTCATTAATTGACTCATTCAGTAATATTCGCTCATTCATTCAAGCTCTGTTTCCTCACTTGTCAGATAGAAATAATGGTCTCTCTCTCAGAGGGTTGCAATGTGGATTAAAGGAGTTAATTCCTTTGAGGCACTTAGCATATGATAAGCACCCAGTATAACCTAGCTGCTATTATTTTTAAATCCAGATTCCACTTGAGTTAGCACAATATGATCAGCATTTTGTGTTAATTTTGCCCCCCCAGAGATACCAGATTATATTTGGGCTAGCATAAACAAGTATAGCTTGGATTCCTCTAATATTAGAATAAATAATATCCTGACTCAAACTTTCTGATGAAAGCAGGCGAGTTCTGAGTAATGCATGAGTTAGAGTAATCTTTATGTTGAATGTCAGTTCTCCTAATTTCTTGCCATGTTGGGAAAGTTATTTAAACTTTCTATTCCTCCTCGTCCTTACCTTTGGAAAGAGAGTGGTCTTCACAAGGCTGCTGTGTGGGGAAAACGAGGCACCTACTCTCTTCAACATCTGCCACAGTGTCCAGCCCACGGCTGCCCAGTGAAATCATGTTCTCTGCCCAGTTCTGCCTGCATACTTAGGCACTTGTTGGGAAATTCACTCAGCATTCTGTCATTTCTCAATAACATGTAGATCTTCTAGACGGCTTCAGTATCAGTGCTGGCTTTCTTTGGGGCAAGAAAGAATTTTTCTAGCCAACATCTGACACCCAAAAGTTTATCCTTTGCATATGACACGAGGAAAGAAATGTTAAACAATAAAAAAAATTCTACTTTATTTTCTACTGGTGAACAATAGGATAATTTTGTTTTCTGGTTCATGGAGTATTGTTTTAAAATAAATAGGCCTTTTTTTAAGAGATGTTTTAGCAAGGTTAAACAGAAAATAGAGTTCTTATAGCCTCCTTCCCCACACCCAGTCTCTCCCTCCATTAACATTCTGCATCAGTATGGTTCATTTGTTACAGTCAATAAACCAGCACTGACACATCATTAGCAACTAAAAGTCCATAGTTTACATTAGGGTTCACTCTTGGTGCTGTGCACTCAGTGCGTTTTGGCAAATATGTGATGACATGTATCTGTTGTTGTAGTATTATACGGAGTGGTTTTATGGCCCTAAAATGTCCTTTGTGCTCTACATGTTCATCCCTTCCTGCCCCTACCCCAGCTCCACAAATCATTTTACTGTCTTCATAAGTCTGCCTTTTCCGGAATGTCATACAGCTGGGACTATATAGTATATAATTGTCATTTTCACAGGGTCTTTTTCCACTTATCAGTATGCATTTACTTTTTCTTCATGTCTTTTTTGTGTTTGCTAACTTATCTCGTTAGCACTGAATAATACTCAATTGCCTGGATGTATCACAACTTATTTACCTGTTTACCTACTGAAGGACATCTTGTTTCCAAGTTTGGACAATTATAAATAAAGCTGCTCTGAAACATTGGTGCACAGGCTTTTGTGCAGACATGCTTTATCAGCTCATTGGGGTAAATACCAAGGAGTATGATTACTGGATTATACAGTAAGAGTATGTTAAGTTTTGTAAAAGACTGCCAAATTGTTTCCCAAAATGGCCTTGCCATTTTGCATTCCCACCAGCAATGAACATGAGTTACTACTGTCCCATATCTTTACCAAAATTTGGTGTTGTTAATTCTTTGAATTTTAGCCATTCTAGTAGATGTGTAGTGATATTTCATTGTTTTAATTTGCAATTCTTATGAGGTATGATGTTGAACATTCTTCATATGCTTATTTGATATCTATGTATCACATTTGGTGAGGTACCTGATCTTTTGCTCCCCTTTAAAATTGGGTCAATTTTTTTTTTTTTGAGACGGATTTCGCTCTTGTTACCCAGGCTGGAGTGCAATGGTGCGATCTCGGCTCACCACAACCTGTGCCTCCTGGGTTCAAGCAATTCTCCTGCCTCAGCCTCCTGAGTAGCTGGGACTACAGGTGCCCGCCGCCATGCCCAGCTAATTTTTTGTATTTTTAGTAGAGACAGGGTTTCACCATGTTGACCAGGATGGTCTCGATCTCTTGACCTCGTGATCCACTCGCCTCAGCCTCCCAAAATACTGGGATTACAGGCTTGAGCCACCGCGCCCGGCCAGGTCAATTGTTTTTTATTGTTGAGTTTTAAGAGTACTTTGTGTATTTTGGAATGCAATCTTTTTTTTTTTTTTTTTTTTGTCTTTTTTTTTTTTTCCTTTTTGTGGAGAATGGGGTCTCGCTATATTGCCCAGGGAGAAAACATCTGCAAAAGATAGATCTGATAAAAGATTGCATTCCACCCGCTCTTAGGGAGGCAGAGGCGGGTGGAATGCAATCTTTTATCAGATCTATCTTTTGCAGATGTTTTCTCCCAGTCTATGCCTTGTCTTCTCATTATCTCGATAGTTGATAGACCCTTAAAAGGGGAATTTTCTGCTCTTAAAAAGAAACATGGAACAAGAGAACTTTTGATCTCAAATTAAGTTACAAAGAGCTAAGAAGGATCTGATGTCGATACGGTAGATACTTGGAGACTTGCTGTTCTATTCCTCTGTCTCCCCTTTATCTTCCTTTTTCTACCCTGTATTTCCTGGATCCTGGTAAAGACCACTTACGGACACTAAAAATATTCAGATAAGTCCTCTTTTTGTATATTTATACAAATGTGTCCCTTTTCCATCCTATAGCTTCTTAGATCAACAGTAATAACAAATACCGCCTTCCTCATGGTTACATACCTTCTTATCTGTTGCCAAAACTCAGAGAAATCAAGCAGGACTACATAAGAAATTTTGTGGTAATAAAGCAGTATAGAATAAATTTAGAGAATTATCTTTTAATCAGACACGTGGATCACTGATAACTAAAAAATCTTGAGGCAGTTTTGGAAGTGCAGTGGCCATGTTACATAAAGTAGGCTTTTCTGTTCTATGGAATAATCTTGAGACAGGCCACATGGCTGTTGGAGTGTCTGAAGGGCAAACAGAGATGCCTTTCACATTTTTTTTTACGTCCACCCCTTTGCATCTTCTCTTTACTGTTGCCATTCACCGGGGGTTCTTTCACTACTTATATTCAAAGGAAACTGTCACCATCCCACTCAGACTGGCAGACTGAAAGTTCAGAAGATAAGAAATGCTTCCTGGCATGAAATGCACTGTGAAATGTATTTGGAAATAACGTTGTTAATGACAATTGCCATCAAAAACTTGCTCTTTCAAATGCATTTTTCATAGTTTTCAAGCCAACAGGAGCTTGTTTTGTATTGGAATTTCTGATGAGTGGCTAACTGTGTGACAGACGAGCATGCATACTTAAGGGTGTACAAGTACACAGGAAAGGCTAGTGTGCACATAATTATCTGTGCGGAACCCATAACTACCCAAGCTTCTCACAGAGAAGAACAGGGCGTACATTCCATGGAACTGCTACATGCAAACAGTAGCCAAGTCTTGGTGCCTTGAATACTTGTGGAAACTATTATTCTGAAAGAGCCTGGAAAACCATATAAAACCCTGAGTGGCTAGGGAGGCAGCAGGTTCGCATATGGTCAAAGAGAAAAAGACAAACAACACCAGGAAAAGCAAGAGTCATTGACTGGGCGTGACCGCATCCGGCCACCACATATTCCTTAGTTTTGTTTCTGGGACTCCCAGACCAAAGGTGTATTCACTTCTCTACAAGAATTTTTCCCTTCACTTTATTAAACTAACAGACACTCTACCAATTAATAATGCATTTAGGTTAATAAGCTTCCCCTGGGAATGCTAAAGGGCTAAGAGTCATCCGCACATGGGTGTAAATTTGTTTAATTAGAGTTGTATTTTCAACCCCTCTTTTAAGTGGCAAACTGAAATCCTTTATATTGAGGAAAGAAGAAAAGCTGTTTATTGAACGTCTTATATGTGCCAGGCCTGGTTACTTTACAAACTTTATCCCATTAACCTTCATAATAATTTTCCAAAGTATATTATTATCTCATTTTATTCTTGAGAAAATGGAGGCATAAATGGGTTTTAAAATGTGTTCAGTGTCACTCTATCAAATGGAGGAGGTGAGATTCAAAACTAGGTCTGTCCTGGTCAAGCAGAGATTTAATGGAAGGAGTGAGGTGATCTCAAATATCAGGGCAGGCATAGTTGAGAGTTTTCAGTTTGCGCTGTGGATGCCCTTAAGTTGCGAGGTATTTAGAGGCTCGTGTATGCTTAGGAAGTTAGACTCTAAGTAACGTATTCATCCATGTGATAAACAAATGTGCATTAAATTAGGCTACATGCCAGGTACTTTTCAAATTGATGAAAATTTGGAGATGGACAGAAAAGGCAGGTGACTACTGCCATGAGGTTCACGATCTAACAAAGGAAGACAGATAATAAGCAGGTATGTAAATAATATAAAAGATATCACGACATCATGAAAGGGTTTGAATAACAACATGGTAGAGACTGAAGCAGGCAGGATGGAGTGCCCTTTTTGCTTGTATATCAGAGAAGCCCTCTCTGCTCTGAGACTTTAAAGACAGGAGGCATCTTCCCATGCAAAGGCCTACCCGAGGGGCCTTCTAGACACAGAGTAGGGAGCATACAAGGCCTTTAGACAGGTGGAAAAACTGAAATCTTGTGGTAAGAGCACAGGCAGCAGGAGGAAGTGGCGTGAGATGGGGTCACAGAGGAGGAATGACAATCACAGAAAGGTGGTTGACATTTTTGTTGTTCTAATTGAAGTTTACAGCCATTAGAAGGCTTTTTTTTGAAGGTGAATACTCTTATTTTTGGAATAGAAAGACCTCAGCTGGGTGGGGAATGTATGAACACACAGGTTAAACAATAGCTGGGGAGTTGGTGACCTTGTGGAGCCATTTCAGTGGAGAAGCTGAGATGAAGGGATGATGGGTCTGCTCAAGAGAAGATGAATTGAGAGTAAGTGGAGACAAAGTGTATATAAACTCTTTTGTGATGTTTTGCTGTGAAACAGAACAAAAAATGAGACTATAAAAGCTGAGGATGAACACAGTGTGACTAGCTGTATCATTACAGCATCCAAGTTAGAACTGAGGCTGACTTGGCTTAGGAAGGGTAGCAGAGAGGACAAAGGGAAGCAGACAGATTCTAGATGCACACTGGAGCTGCAATGAGCAGAGACGACTAATGAATTGGATGTGAAGAAAAAAGGAAAGAGAGAAATCAAGGGTGATGATTAAGCTTTTGTCTGGAATGGCTTAAATGAATGGCAGTTGCGTTCAGTAAGAGAATGAAAGCCAGAGAATGAGGGCTAGTACTTTTGAAGAGGCATGAGTGATGGCTCAGAAAGCAAGATTTTTAGATAAAATAAGCTAAAATGAGGCGATCCAGTAAGATTCAGGTCTGAGATTTAAACTGGAAAGGCTGCAGCATCAATGAGGGAGAGAAAGTTCAATGAAAGAGAGACGTAGGTAGGAAAGAGTTTCAGGATTTAACCCTCCTGCACTCCAGCAATTAGATAGGTGTCCAGTAGGAGGGGACAGGTCAGCATAGGATAGAGCAGGAGCAGTCCGTGAGGCAGCAGGCAGAACAAGGGAGTGCACGTCACAAGACATACAGGCTGCTTTTCTAGAAGACGGCATGTCCATCGGCGTGAATGCTGTGATTGTGTCCCACAATGCACAGGTTAAACCACAGAGGGGGAGTCGGTGACCCTGCAGAGCCATTTCAGTGGAGAGGCAGCAATGAAAGGTTGATGGGTGTGCTCAAGAGGAGATGAATTGAGAGTAAGTGGAGACATAAGTGTCTATAAAATTATTTTGTGATGTTTTGCCGTGAAACAGAACAAAAAACATGAGATGATAAATGGAGAAAGCAATGAGTTAAAGGGAGTGCTTTTGTTTGTTTTCTTTATAAGTTAGGCACCCTAGATGATATTTGGATGCCGATAGGGGTGGTTCCACAGAGAAGCATATATTGATGATGCTGGGGAGAGAGGCAATGGCCACAGCAGTGAAGTCCGTAGCAGGCAGGAAAAAGGGTTGGAATCTAGGGTGCAGGAAAAGGTGCTACAGCCGCCTAGAGTGGTAGAGAGACATCATCTTTTTTTAGCAAGTGGGAGGAAGGGGTATGAGGACAGGTGCTGATAGTTTTCTAAATATGTCTGTGGGAAGAAGAGGTTGTTCCCCATGAGGAGGCTTCTGTGTTCTCAAGAGCTTATGAAATGAGGTTCTATTGGGAAGGAAGAGATGGTAAGATGTGTGGAGGTGTGAAGATTTGAGGAGTCTAGGAGTTAAACAATGGAATAGAGACGGGAAGAAAATGAGCAAACATACTAGGAAATTATAGCAGGGTGGCCAGGCAAAGTCGGGCACCCACCGAAGTCCCAAAAGTTAGGTAAGGTATTTTTTCGAGATCATGGCATGCAATATAATCTATGAAGAAATGTATTCAAAGATTAAAGCCTGACTTACCACTTACATATATTGTTGTGTAATAACAATGAATATTCATAAAGTGCACTTTGCATGCATTATTTCATTTTATCCTTACAAATACATGAGGTGGATATGATTATAGTCTTCATTTACAAATGAGGCAATTGAGACTTGGAGGAAGTAAGCTTCCTAAGGCCCCACAGCTAGTAAATTAGTCAGGAAGGGCAGGAACAAGTCTACTTAACGACAAAGACGATGACCTTACACCTCCATGCTGAGCTGCTCCTCAGGTTACAACTGAGCTGTGGGTGTGAACATATGCATACAGTACTTTTAGATAATTAAAAATCTCAGCACATATCACAAGTAATGTTAAGGAAAGGGAAGAACTTATTTTTGGTTTTTGTCTGTTTCCCTCTGTCATCAGTGTTCTGATACAGTTTCCTTGGGTCACCAGGGAAGGGAAGAAAGCTAACTGGACCATCCCCTGGGCCAAAACTGCTTTGGTATGTGATGGTGCACACACACACACACACACACACACACTCTCTCTCTCTCTCTCTCTCTCTTTCCTCTCCTGTCAGCTGTCACAGATGAAAAGACTTTCTCTTATATTTCTCCTTGTAATCCATTCACCGCCTCAGAGACTCCTGGTTTCTCAGGGGAATGTCACTGAGTGCAGAGTTTTGCATCTATTTCTAGAAGTTATTCATGCATTTACAAATGGTAGAAAGAAATATGGAACCACTTCTTTTTGTGGGGACACTTGGGAGTACCGATGACTCTGGCAAGTGGCGGTGGGGGCAGGCGAGAGAGAGCGGGGAGGGTCTATCCAATCATGGAGGGGCTTTGAACAGGCTCTTTCCATCTTCCACATTGGAAGGTGGCCCTGCACACCAGCTGTGTAGTGTTAGCTCTAGTGGAGTTCCAGGGAGTTTATCAGGGGTGTCCCCAGTCACTGCCCTGAGCCAGGCTTGCTGGTCTGAGGATAAAAAGTAAGCAAGGGAAGGCAAGTAAGAGACAAATCTCCTTTTGTTTATTCTGTGTTTTAATAATTGGCTGATTATGTTCCATTTTTATTTGGTTTCACTGGCAATCAGATAGAGAACTGTAATATCCACTCACACCTTGTAATTACCATTAATTTCTTCCCTTTACTCTGAGGAGTCAAGACAAGGCTGGCAGAGAAGCCATGGGAGATTGAATCCAACCGAGTGCAATGCATATGCATGAGGCAGGACCCGCCAAGGCTCCCAGGAGATGGTTGGTGGGGAGGGGCGAGAACGGGAGGAAGGGAGGAAAGGAAGAAGGCTGAAGATGGAAAGAGGGGGGAAAATACCTTGAATTGGAAACAAAGGCAAATGGAAGAAAGTGTTGAAGTCAGCACAACAGCCTTGCTAGCTTAATTACCATAATGATGTAAAATAGTCCAATCAGCAATCTGGGGCTAATCTTTCATGTATTACAGGTCTCTCCTTCGTAGAGCTTCACAGCTTAAATGCATTTTTAATGAAGATATTTGAGGCAGGCGGATAATTTTCCAGTCTTTCCAGGAGGGAATCAGAGCACATTAAATGGGCTGTTTCTCCTCCCTGTAGCTGCCCAAAGTTCTTGCTTTGCTTGGCACATGGAGCTGATTGTCTTTCAGAATAGGTGGCTCTGGTCTCCTGCCCTCCTTCCAGAGGCAGCTGGGAAAGGCACAGATGGGGCTGACATCCAGGGAGAGCTGTGGCTGGTCCCAAGGAGCCTGTTCTCTGCCTTGCCTTGTGCCTGGGGAATGTATGGATATTCTTACTAGAGATGAGAGAGGAAGGACTCCAGGAACATTCCCTAGCCTTGATGCTGTCTCAGCTAGCAGGAGAATCTCAGCTTCATTCTGCCAGTGTCAGGCTAACAGTCCAGATACCACTGTAGATGCATGTGAAGCTCTTACTTATGACACGTACATTTGCATGCTACAGTGGGCAAAAGAGCAGGCCTAGCCTCTTGACCTCACTCCTCCAACCAGGGAAGGCTTTTCTTATGGTTCCATTACCCAAGGATTCATTGTCTATAGTACACTCAAGTGATTTATAGTTAGATCCACTGAAAAAGAGTAGTCTTTTTGTTTGATGCCTGATGCTGTATGATGGAGGGAGACTCTACAATATCTGGGTTAAACATACATGCTGTGTATCTATAACAGGGTCCCCATCAGAGGGGCAAGTGTTGGGGGAGGAGGTGGGAGGAAAAAGTACAAGCTACAGACTGTATGTCCTGGAAAGGCAAAAACAGGTTAAAAAATATCTTAGATTATAGTTTTGGGGAAGCTTTAATTGTTCTGTTACTGGTGTTTCCTTTTATCACCAAACTGCCTGAGATACAGCTTCAACTATTAAGACGTGTGCAGTGAATTTGGCCATTTCTGGAAACTCTGTCTTTGTGTCTCCTCCCACCACCACATCCCATCAAACTCCCTGATTTCCAATGGCACACATCTTCTCCCTGAATGAGGGTAAGGCCAAGGGGCTTGTAGCATTTGACAGTACGTTTTTCAAAAACAGAGTACGCACACACACAAAGACACACACACACACACACACACACACACACACACACACACACAACATATATATATATATGAATATAAACACATACATAAGTATATAAGTCATTGGTTTTCTTGAAGCTGGAACTAGATCGAATATCTGTCTAGCTGTTTGTAATACACTTATCACTGGCCTGCTCAGACACTGGGCAGCCTCATTAAATCTAACCTCAACTACCTACATGTGGAATAAGAAATGCTGTTGCTTTTTTCCTACTTTTGTGGTTGACAGAATGAGAAGGTAGGTAGTAAGAGCTTATAGTAATAGAATTATCAGGACTTGCATGTGAAAGCTGGACCCTCATTAACTAGAGGTTAATGGCCCTGCCTATTATGGGCCCCTAAGAACCCAAGATGGTAGGAAAGAGATTCAAATCCCTTACTCCATTTCCTTTCCTTCCTCTCTTGTTTCATTCATTCATTCATTCAGTTTTTGCCATGTTAAGGCTATATGTAGGACCCTCTGACGTTTCCAAAGCAAAGATGCAGACAGGAAAGGCACTGGATGGAGAGGAGGGATAGAAGCATTTAGAGCCTCCAGCCCCGGGACCCTGGGGTAAAGGCACATCAGCAAAGGAAGCCCTGCCACATTCTGGCTCCTGAGCATCACAAACAGCACAGCAGTCTCAACTTACAAACATGCACTCTTTAGTGAGCTGTTTGGTTGGTTATTTGGAGAAAAGTACACTTAAAATAACTTACTGATGATGTCCCTTATTATATTTCTTGAGGGAAGTGTAATAATTAAGAGAAGAAAAGCAAAACCCACTCATCCTACAACTGAGAAATAAACATTGATCTCATATGCCTAAATATATTGTGTCATAACAAAAATGGGAGAATCCTGCACAAGTATTTGTACTGGCGGCATGTTGAATAGCATTAAAATATTAGTTCCTCCCAGTTTTTAAATTTGATTATGATCTATTGGCCTATCTTCCAGGTTGATAATTCTGTGTCCAACTGCTATTAAATTTATTTATTGGGTTAATGACTTTGGATATTGTGTCTTTTAATTCTGGAATTTCTATGCAATTCTTTTTAAATAATTTCAAATACTCTGTTAAAATTCTTCATTCATACATCTATTTCATCCATTTTCTCTCTCTCTCTCTTTCTTTTTTTTTTTTACCAAAGTAATCATAGTCATTTAAATGCTTTGTCTGCAAACTCCAATATAGGTATCATATTATGGTCTGCTTCAATATCTTTTCCCCGTTCAATTATCAGTCATATTTCCTTGCCTCTAGTGACCTTGTAGTACATTCCAGACACTGCATATAAAGGAATCATAAAGCGACAGATATTATTTTTCTCTAGAGATCTCTCCTATTCTTTCTGGTATGCACAAAATTCCTGGCCTTAAAAATACTAGATGTGTGAAAAGGCAGAGAAATATGACTGATAATCCATACACAGCACACAAAATAAAAGAAGCAGACCCATATATGGTTCCTATATTGGGTTTGGCAGGCGAGGACTTTGAAATAACTATAATTAACACATGTATTAGTAAGGTTCCCAAGAAAACAGAAGCAATATAATTTTATACATAATTTCATATATATTATATATATGCATTCATATGTATGTATGTATGTATGTATCTATCTATCTATCTGAGACAGAGACAAAGAGAAAGAGAGAGAGAGGTTTTAGGGAATTGGCTCACATGTCTAGGGAAACGGGCAAGTCCCAGTCTGCAGGGTGGCCAGGCAGGCTGGCGACATGGAAAAAGCTGATGCTGCAGTTCAAGTGCAAAGGTCGTGTGCTGACAGTATGCCCTCTTACTCTGGATGGTGAGTCTTTTGTTTCATTCATGTCTTCCACTGATTAGACGAAGCCCACCCATGTTACAGAGGGCAGTCAACTTTGCTCAAAGCCCACTGATTAAATGTAAATCTCATCCAGAAAACACCCTCACAGAAACACAAAAAAATGTTTGATCAAATAGCTGAGCCCAGTCAAATGGATGTATACAATTATTTATTCCAAACTGAAGAAAAGATAAAATAGAAGAAAATAGAATAAAAAAATTAGTAAAGTAGATGTAAGGATGGAGAATTTTGATAGAAAATTGAAATCCAGGAAATGAATCAAGGGTCTTCTCTACTTCCAAGCTCGGTAATTCCGCAGTGGTTTCACCTGTGAATAGTTGGACCCTGGCACTTCTTTTGCTGGTTCACAGCATAGGCCCGGATTGCCAGGCTCTATCATCAAGTGTCTGTTCTCACTTCTGTGGGATTCTATCCAGGTTAATACTTCCTAAACACAATCTGCAGCTGTCTACCTTCTCTTCTATCAGATGTCAACTTAGAATGAGTTTCTCCTGTGTACAATGCCATATTGTGGTCATGATTTCATAAAGTTTTGGTGATACTTAAATTATTTTATTTCTTTAAAGGTTAAACTTCATTTTGTATAGTACAAATACTCCTTACATTGATATATAGACTGCTGTAGCCATCAGTATTTTCTCCTGATAATTCCTAGGCTCCTCTTTCATTACATTTTTTTGGGGGGGGAGGGTTACACGGCACTCATTATGGTCTAAATATATAAATTTATCTAATCCCTCCCTTTTGCCTCTAAAATTTAAATTCAAAGCCCTCCTGGTGAAGCTGAGTTGTCTCCTGCCAAGTTCATTATTCTATTTCAGGGAACTATGAGATGTTCTCTGCCCTTGTTATGAGATCACCTCTGACAGCATAGCCATATATCCAGAAAAGCAAACCTTATTTTCCATTAGTATCAGCTACATAGCCAACTGTCTGCTTCACACATTCCTTTAAAAAGTCTTCTTCCAAAGACAAAAAAAGAAGCCATGAAAACACTATCTGTGGTCCCAGATCCTTCAGTCTTATACCTAAGATTACAGGGTAAATAGAGATACAAAGAGAATTTATTTGGAATATTACTTTAATAAAATTATATATACTGGCCTTCACTGGTTTGTAGACTTGAGTTTTAGAGAAATATTCCTTTTTCGTAGTGTTTCATCTTCAAAAGAAAAGCACTGTCCCAGCAACACCCCCACCCCAGTCATCTGAAACTCCCACTGTATGATGACATGATAGTTTTTCTTTAAGATTGAATATGAAAGTCTTAACCATCACATCAAGCCACAGATCAATCATAGCCACCACACAGAGAAAATTACCATTTGGCAACATCCATCATCTTTACAAGTGCTACCCACATCTAACACCATCTGAGCCAGCATTGCTGCTGCTTACTTCTATCTTCAGTGAGGCTACACGTCAACAAAAGGGCCTTATTCCCTTTATTGGGAAAGGACAGGTGCACAGAGATGCTTTTCTGAGGGGGAACTGTCTTTCCAATATTGGATTCTCTTGTCAGCTCCCTCCTCACCCCTCATTTTATGAAGTCAATAAAGAACAGAAGCTCTCCTTGCTTATTTGTCAGCTACGCTCTTCTCCCTCTTGTACAACTGATTTCGGAAAAGAAGGATATGGCTATGAGAGAAGAGTTACTGTCTATATCCTAAAATGAACAGGAGAAGCAGGGTGTATGTCTGTGTTGTATTTGAGTCATGGAAATGCAGGCCCACAATGGACCACTCACTCACTCAGAACTCTTGAACTCTGTGATTCTCAGTTTTCTTCATCTCTGATGAGTAACAGCCTTGTCCCCTGAACACCCAGGTGTCAGGTATCTCTTTCTGCCATAAACAAGAAATCTTACCTGCAGCTGGAGTTAAATGCCCACTTCCTGTTTTTGTATAACACAGGAAATAAGAATGTTTTTGTACTTAAAAAAAAAAAGCATTTTAAATGGTTGAAAACAAATCACAAGAAGAATATCTCATAATGCATAAAATCGTGTGAAATTCAAATTTCAGTGTCTGTAAATAAAGTTTTATTGGTACACAGTCACATTCACTTACATAATGCCTAGGAGATATTTTTAAATGGCCAAATTGAGTATTTGCAACAGAGACCACACGGCTCACAAAGCCTAAAGGATTTACTATCTGGCCCTTTACAGAAACAGTTTGCCAAGCTGTTTCAAAGCAGAAACTGACCTAAGACAGACTCCTTGTCTATGATCATGTTAAACCACAATGCCATGCCAGTTGGAATCAATATCATCCTACATGATTTTTCATGCTGCTTAGAAAGCCTCTGAGTCCTTAGTCCAATATTGCTCTTATTTTCCAGCACAGCTGTTGCAAACATGTCCATTTCCTCAAGACTTCAACTTGCCCTTGTCACTTCCACACTCCCATCAGTTGACTTCGTGTCCTATTTTATGCAGAGAAAAATCAGACCAATAAAAGCGAACTGCCTCCAGCTGCTTCTTCCTGCCTTCCTTCCTCTGCATCTAGTACCCATCTTGTCTTCCTTCTGCACATCTCTGCTATGCAGTCAAGACACATTTCTCCATCTGTGTCTGGTGCATTCTCCTTCAAGAGTTTATGCCATTCAGTATCTCTTTCTTCCTCTAGATCTTCAACCTTAACAGGATTTAATAAATTTTGTCACAACATATAAAAATGAGTTTTTGAAGAAAATAAATCAATGAATAAGAATTTTTAAAATGATCTCAACCCCATGTCCTTCTTTGGAGACCCTCCTATGGGGGCTCACAATAAGCTCCCTCATTCTCCTCACACCTAACCTACCTGAAAGAGTACTCTATATTCACTATTCTTAACCGTCATCATCATTTCTCAACCCACGCAAACCTTCCAGAGACATGAAAGGACATACGATATTTTGGGGGAAATAATCTAAGGTAGACAGGAGGAGTCAGGGCCAAACGGACCTTAAATTCCTTTGCTAAGGACTTCGAACTTAACTCAGAGAGTGAAGAGAGCCTTTGAAACAACTCCACCCATCTTTAATCTATTCTTTTTTCTGATGTGTTACATATTTGTGTAGTCCTTTCTCATCCTCACATACTTCACAGGAGGTCCCCCCATCTGAATTACAGTAGAGAATTCTGCAAATACTCAGCGGACCTGCAGGTCAAGATGAGGAGACTTCTATTCTCATAGCAAGACTTAGAAATCCTGGTAGGTCATCCAAAAAAGAAAGGCATAATCCCATAGATGTTTTAGAAAGATGACTCATGAAAGAATGAAAAACGGATTTAATTTGGCAAATTTAGAAGCAAAAAGATGATTCAAATAGCCCAGATGGAGCAAAGGCTTCAACTTTATAGCAAAGTGTTTTATGGGGGTCACAAAAATCAGGTAAGAAATGAAACTGAGCTCTTCGGGGAAAGATGGTTTTTAAGTTCACAATAAAGACTTCACAATGATTTACTATAACTTTTCTTTTCTAAAGGAGTTGTATTCCACTGAGTTCGGAACACTTATGAGTAACTGTGTATTATTGTAGGAAGTGTGTTTAGGACTCACTTCATCCACACTAATGAGAATCCTTGCCCTTTGTGAGCTGCTTGCACAAGAATCATCTATTTCATTGGAGTCTTAAGTGTGAAATCCTAAATCCTCCACAGTCCCCCATAGCAAATTCCCATTACAATAAGCTCCATTAGGCTATGTATGACGGTTAATGTTTTACATGCCAATGTGACTGGCTCATGGAGTGCTCAGATTAAACATTATTTTTGAGTGGGTCTGTGAAGGTGTTTCAGGATGAGATTAGCATTTTAATTGGTGGACCCTGGACTCCATAAACTAGAATGCCCTTTTTAATATGAGTGGGCACAATCCAATCTGTTGAGGACCTGGATAGAACAAAAGGCAGAGGAAGAAGGAATTTGCCCCTCCTCGTTTTCTCATTTCTGCCTCACTGCTTGAACTGGGACATCTCATTTCATCAGCTTCTGCCCTTGGGCTGGGATTTACATCATTGGCTCCCCTACTTCTCAGGCCTTTGCACTGGACTGAACTATACCACAGGCTTTCCTGGGGCTCCCGCTTGTACATGGCAGATTATGAAATTTCTCAGCCTCCATAATCATATGAGCCAATTTCAAATAATAAATACATCTGTATCTCTATCTTTAATCTCCTGTTAGTTCTGTTTCTCTGAAGAGCCTTGACTGACACAGCAGGCAATGAGTTCAACTCATCACTCTCCAGTTCCTAGTACATATTGCTTGCTGCATGGTAGGATTCAATGCTATTTTGAATGAATGAATGAATGAATGAGCAAAGAAACCTGTGAATTTGGAAGTGTATACTGTCATTTATTAATCATTTATTAATTATATATTAAACACATACTTTGTGATCAGAACTGTTCTAGCCATTGGGATTTGAGTCTGAAAAGGATAACTTTGAGGTGACCACTAAAGAGGTAATTGTGAAGGCGATGGACACAGTCTTTGAAAAGGTGTTATTAGTTCATGTAAAATGCAGACCTATCTCAGACAAGGGAGCGGAATGCTGGCTTCCAAAATGAGAGTCCATTTAAGCTGAAGCTGAGGGCAAACAGTAATTATCCCAGGGAAGGTAGGATGGGGGAAAGCGATACACCAGGGGAAGCAGCAGAGATGAGAACAAAGGTAGGGGTTTCACAGATTTAAGTAGTTCAAAGTCGGCAGAAGGAAGAGCTTATGGAGGCAATGATGAGGGATGAAGCTGGACAAAGAACGGTGGATAAAGGATATCATCTATAACGAGGGGCTTGGACTTAATGCTGGGGATGAACAGTGGTGAATCTTTGAAGAGGTTCTCTCCAATTAAGATAAAATTCAGCCAAGAGTGAGATTTAAGATGAGGATACAGAAGTGGGGAGAAGGCTGCCGCAGCAGACTGCGGCACTGTGGTGCTGACCATGGGGGCTGCTTCTGTTGCATTGGTACTGTTCTTCTTGCAGTAAAGTGACTGTTGTGGTGTTCAGGTCCTACCACTGTGCTGGTACTTCTGCAGAATTAAAGACGTTTTTGTAAAATCACTTTGAAAATTAAACAACATTCTTAATAAGCTCTTTTGATAGAAAAATATGTTCAGAGTTCTAATTCAGTTCTATCACTGACTTCAGACATGCTGCCTAGTTGTAATTTAGACGTTGTTTTGATGTATGAGTTCTCTAAAAGAGATGTGCAGATGGACATGACCTTTGAGCTGAAAAAGTATAAACCAAGATCTCCTGAAGATATCATCAAAATGTAAAGTTATCTTTAAAAAAAGCACCAAATTCACAGAAATTAAATTCAAAAACAATAAAATTATTTAAAAAGCGAATCTATTGGAATCAAAAGGGAATACTTTATTGATTTTCACTGAGTTTTAATTTAAATTAAGTTGAAAGTTTATAAGTTTTATAGAACTACTCTGTATTTTCAGGGAGGTCTCATTTAGTAAATCATAGCTGTGCAAACCTTGAATTATAGGACATTTGTATAGATCTAATTCATCTTGCTTTCGACAAATATTTTTTGAGAAGATATTATGTGGGAATCACTGTATCAAATGCTAGGGAGATATAGAAAGGTACTAGTGAAAGCAGGCTCCTACCCTGAAGCAGAATTTATGTTAGTGAGGGAGATATATACAAAATGATAACTAATAACAATCTGTGTAATAACACAGAGCAGGAGAATTAGTGATAAGATAATCATGATCATTGTAGTTCCAAGGAACAGGCAATTACATTTAGTTGGAAGTAGAATATTAGCCGAGTTCTAAATGTTGGATCCACTTTTAATAGACAGATAAAAGAAGGGAGCAGACCATCTGGTTTTCTACTTCATCATGCTATTGAAACGCTGCTTTAAAACATTTCCAATAACCTCCTAATTACTAGCTCTAATAGTCTTGCCTCAGCTTTCAGTTCATAACCTCTTCGTAGCACTTGACTTTAAAACTTTCTCCCTCTTGATTCTGTAATGTTAATTTTCTAAGTGTCAACACTATTTCTTTGTTTCAATTTTCTACCCTCAGTAGGGTGGATTAGGAACATTTATTGCAATGGATTGTATAATTTCTTGTTTCTACTTTTTATTGAAGCCTGTTGCTCAGGCTCACCTTTCAGACACAGGGAGTAAAATTGAGGAAACTGATCTATACTTTGCAATGAACAGTGTAAATATCTTCCTTCTTGGGAGATGGAAGATTAGTGCTCTTCATCCCTGGCCGCTCAGGGAATGGCCTGACCAAGAACGTGCTCTTTCCCTGTCCCATTTGCTCCTTAAAGTTGTGATTCCATAAGGTTAGGTTAAAAGGGCACCTGATGAAGCTGATGCACAGCTAGCTATGAGAAAAGTAAGGCTAAAATGCTGGGGAATCCAGTCTGTTCATTTTATGCTCCAAGTCACTGCATCTAAGCTGGAGAAATGAACTAAGAGGTACAAGAGATGACCACATCCCTGTATATATTAATATAATTTGAGGATAAGCAACTAACTGTTCTGTGATTATGTTCATTTAGTCCTATGACCAAGCTGATGCTCTAATCTGTCTGCTTATTGATGGAGCGTTAGACTCTTCACACCCATGGGTGGTTTTTATGCTTTTAAAATAGGGTATGATTGTGTTGCCGTTTCTGCATTTGAACCCTTAGTGAGCAGTGACCTTTCGATTCTCTGAGTGATTAAGGCTCTTATTAATTTCCTGTGGGGTTGCCGACACTCTAAGGCAGCAGAGTGGTGGGGGTTCATTAACATGTGGGGCTCTAATTAGCGGCAAAGGGTCTGTCTCTATTCTTACTCTGATGTGGAACAAAGCTATAAATACAGACACATAAGAAAAAATACACAAAACCATAACCAAAAGAAAGAGGTGTTGACATGTCCAGGGCAGATTTTTAAACCAAAACAGCCACTCTCCTGGGGCGTAACCAGGCTCTTCTAGAAAACTGCATCTGGATGGGATGGCACAGTATGGGAGTAAATCTGAGGGGGTCTCGATCCGCCTTGGAAATAATTATTGATTGAGTTACATTGTTAAGTCCCTTCTGCACCTGTGAGTCTATGAATTGCAACTCTGAAGAAAGGTGAAAATAATTGAAACCCCTTGGTGCTAAAAAGAGAAGTAAGAGGGATTTAATAATAATCGTTATGTCTGGGCAGGATTTTAATGGAGAGAATAATGACCAAATTCCCTGTTTCCCAACCTAGAGAAGAAATGAGTTCAAATTGCAGCTGGGAGCAGTTTGATTGGTTAATTAATATTTTGGGGGGCCTTACAAGATACTAAACCCTTTGCAAAGAGCTGGTAGGTAGTTAGTGCACAACTCTTGCGGGGGACCTAAAAATGTGCCAGATGTTAATTATGAAATTCCCTGACACCGACAGTGAACCTATCAGGTTAGGCTTCAGGAAGCACTCTGAAAATTGTTAAATGCTGGAATGAATACCCAAGAAGGGAATGCATTATCCCCACCCACGCTGCACCTGAAGAGCTTTATAAACAGGGAAGAAATTCATTAAACTGAGGTCAAGGAGCTGGCCTGACCTGAGAGGGAGAGCTGGTAGTGTAAAGACTCAGCCCTTAGGATGATAACAGGCAACCTCTTCCTTCCTCCACTGTTAGGTGCCATGGCTTTGAGGTGCCCAGAGCAGACATTTTGAAGGTACAGCCATCAAATTCCATTTTCAACATCACTCTTTGGTATTTGCTTCTGATCCGAATCTAGACATGCTGGTGCTTGGAAGTTTCCATTACTAGAGCCCTTCTTTTCTTTCCACTTGTATCCAGCAAGGCAAGGTTTACCTGGGGGTAGGAATTGTAACAGAAAGGATGCTCAGAGCAGAATGAGACTTGAGGCCTGACCTGCCCTTTCATGGTCATGATTCCATGGCTCCCTATAGGCCGGTCTGGCTGCCTACACAAAAATGTGGTCCTTGGAAGCCTGGCTCAGAAGATGGAGGAAAAGAATTCTGAAGCACTTTAAGAGGTGGCTTCTTGGCTAAGCCCCATTCAGAATCAGTGTGTGTGAAGTGGGGATGAATGTGAACTATTCAGAGACCAGTTCTCATAGAATTTAACATGAATTATAAATAAACACTTTTTTTAATTAAAATTTTTATTTTTAAGATGGCATTTTAAATAAATGAGCTATCAGCATATTATGCTTAGTGGAGACTCCAGACTTTTATTAACCCTGGGGAACACTTAAAAATACAATATTAAAAATGTTGTTAAGATTTATAATCTATAGTAAGGAACATTAAAAGTAAGCTCCATGCACCCGCATGAACTTCAGTAAAATCATCCTGGTTCAGCACTTAGCCCTTCTCCTGGCACACAGCCAGCATAGCACCCTGATGACTGCAGCTCAGAGCTGCTTTGTCCAAATGAGGTTCCTAAGTCAGCCCTGGAGCATGGGGGGAACTGATGTTTGGATGATCTAGTTCTTTCCTCTGTCTTCCCATCTCATTTCACTATTTTACTGCTGTAAACACCACAATCCCAGTGGCCCAGGGAAATGAATGGTAAATTAGCCACGTGTGCTGCTTCTCAGCGTATCAGTGAACAGTTTAGTAAGGAAGGTGGTTAGCATTATGGAAGAAAATTAACTTAGCACTAATTTTTGCTGCTTCCGTTTTTCCTTTTAAATACTGAGAGTGAGTGGCACTTTCTTTAAACTCTCCAGACAGCTTCTTTCTTTGAGTGTAGCCTTCCAGAAGCTGTCAGTGGGGTAAAAACAAGCAAACTTTTAAAAAAGCACCACCCAACACAATTTTTAAAAAGCACAGCTTTTCTTTTTGGGCTTTTAGAATAACAAAGGTATTGCCATCTGAATTACGTTTGTATCTGAAAGTAAAAGCTTTCAGCAACTCAGCACCGTCCTTTGGCTAGAGGTCCTGGTTATCACTAAGAGACCTTCTCTAAGCAGGCTTCAGAGCATATTAATAGGATAATTAATGATGTGTTACTGCTTTTCAGGAGAATTACTTTCAGCTCTGAAATCCTGTGTACTTTGCCAAGAGATATTCAGTACAGTCCCAAATTGCTACAAATTCGTTTCAATAATTAGGATTGCAGCAAGTCGGTGAAGGAAAAGATAAGGCAAGGAAAGAAGACAATCATACCTGCTCATCATTGTGTTTCATTTTCACTAACTAGGAAAGTGAAAGCTTCATCACAGGGTTATACCCACATCTGTAAAATATCATCACAAAATGATCATCAAATTTATTTGGGAAAAAATGTGCTAACCCTTCAGGATCCAGCCTTCAGCCTTCACTGTGTTTACCATGATCCCACACAGTGATCTTTCTTGTAGCACTGTGCATTTGCATATTCTGTTCCGACTGCCAGGAATTCCTTTCCAGCATGCTTTCCTGCTGAATACTGTTACACTGTGCATCAAGACAGGGCAGGTAGAGATTTCTCACTTAGGTTCCCACCATGCTACATTGTCTTCACATCCTGCAGTCGGCTCTTTATTATATAGTCTTGTGATCACATGTGGACATGCCTGCCTACCTTCTCTAAACTGTAAACGTTATTAGGTAGAGAACTGTATTTTCTTCCCAGCCCCTAGTATAAAATTGAACCAAATGAAATTGCTGGTATTTGACTTTTTAAATCTGCAGCTAGACATACGATACAGCAATTTCATGTAGTTCAATCAAATTCATTGCCAGCAGAAAGAACTATTAAAAATATTTCTCTTGAATGAATGAATGATTCATATTTACTCATGTAATATGTGATTTCTTTTATTGTGATGTCTTTGTCCAGATTAGGAATCAGAATTTTGATGGCCTTAACAAATACATTGGGAAGAATTTCCTCTTCAGGCTAGAGTTTGTTTAAGAGAGGTATTAATCCATCCTTGAATGAATGAGAGAATGTACCAGAGATTTATAAATTCTATCCCTTTAACTGATATGCGTTTAGCTGGGAGTGGGAATTCTGAGTATTTAACAGAAAAGATGCCCAGAGAAGAATACTACTCGAGGTCTGACCTGCCCTTTTATGTCCATGATTCCTTGATTTCCCTTCAGGCAGGTCTGGCCGCCTACACAAAGATGTGGTCGTTGGAAGGCCATTCAGAGATGGAGGGAGAGAAACCCACAGCACTTTAAGAGGTGCTTCTTAGACAGCTGCATTCAGAATCAGTGTGTGTGAAGTGGGATGAATCAATAGAAGAATTTATCGTAGATTTGTAAGTTTTATTTTTTGAAGTGATATGGGGCTTACAGATTTTTTATAGAGTGCACTTTTCAAAGAAATTTTTGATTTTTATTAATATCAGAATTGTCAAGTTTATGGATATAACTTATTAATGCCATTTTCCTGTTTTCCTTTTAATAGCTAGAAGATCTCTAGTGATAGCCCCAAGTTTATTCTTCAGTAGGTAATTTGACCTTCTTTGCTTAATCATGATTATTCTTTTTAGAGATTTTGATAAATTTTATTAATATATTAAAAAAACAAAGTTTGAGATAAGGTTTTCTTTATTGTTTGTTTTGTAGTTCATTGGGTTTTGCTCTTATGTTTGTTGTTGCTTTGTGTCTATATAACTAGGATTTAGATTTTTCTTCTTTATCTACTTACGGTGGAAATATAGTTTTTTTTTATGTAAGTCTTCTAATACAGTCATTTCAAATCTATAAATTTCTCTGTGAGCATTGCTTTAGGGGCATCTTTAAAATTTTTATATATTTCATTATTATTTCATTTTAAATAATTTGTAATTTTTTTTGACTTCTTTGATCCATGGGTTATTTAGAAATCTGTGCTTTTTTGTTGCTTGTAATTTCTAATTCAGGCTTTAAATTTTATTCAGACTTGTTCTAAGGCCAAGGATAATGGTATATATTGGTTAATAGTTTACACACATTTGAAAAGAACGTGTATGATGGCACTGTTGGGTGTAGTGGCCTGTAAATGTTGATTAGGTCAAGTTGGTTGACAACCATGTTTAGATCTTACATTTTCTTCTTCATTTTTTGGCTACATTTTTAGCAGTTACTGAGTGAGTGGAATTAAAATATCCAACTTTTGTTGCAGATTTGTCCATTTCTTCAGTCAATTTTGTCAGTATTTGCTTTATGGATTTTGATACTCTCTTACTAGGTGAATACATTTTTAAGATTAGCACGCCTTGCAGGTAAATTGCTCTTTTATCATACACTATTTTACATTATCTCTTGTAATATACTTTTTCCTGATTTCCACTTTGTTTGATATTAATAAACCCCCATCAACTTTCTTATGCTTGCTGCTTATCTCCTTCCATCCTTTTAAACATGCCTATTTCTCTATAAAGTGTGTCTTACATAGACAGCTAACAGTTGTTTGTGTTTTCCTATGCAGTCTGTTAATCTATGCCTTTTAATTGGCATTTTTAATCCCTTCACATTTCATGTAATTATTGTTTTGGTTTAAGTCTACCATATTGCAATTTGTTTTTTTTGTTTGTTTGTTTGTATGTTTTATCTGTTTTTGTTTTCTGTTTTTCGCTTTCCAGCCTCCTATGTTAATACAGTACTTTCAGATTGCTAATTTATTTCTTCTATTACCTTCTGAGCTATAACTCCTATTATAATTTTAGTGGTTTCTCTATAATTAATAATATGTATCCTTCTCTTTCACATTTCACACCTGACACTTTCTGATTCTTGCTTCCTATTGGCTATTATATATTTACCTGTCCCTGTTTTCTGTGTGATTATTGTCATATAAATTACTTTTTCATATGTTTTCAATTCCATCTTATACTGTTATTATTTTTGCTTTAAATAGCAGTTTTTAAAGTAAATTATGAGAAGTAAACATGCTCATTTATATGTACCCACATATTTATCATTTTTACCTATAGATCTGAGTTTCCATCTGGCATCATTTTCCTTTGAGCTGAGAAATATATTTTTTAATTTCTTACAGTGAAAGTCTGCTGTCAACAAATTTTCTAAGCTTTCATTTATAGAAAAGGTCTTCATTGCACTCCTGCCTGTGAAACTTTTGCTGGCTGTACAATTTCTGTGTGGACTGTTTCCCTTTCTTTTTAACGATTGGGAGAGGCTGTTCCACTGTCTTTCATCCTCTATTGTTCTGATGAGAAGTCAGAGTATTGCTATTGCTGTTATTTCTGTTCAATGTGCTCTTTTTATTTGGTTTCCAGCAGTTTGATTATGATGTGCCTAGGTGTGGTTCTCTTTATATTTACTCTGTTTGATGCTTGCAGAATTTCTAGGATCAACAAGTTGATCTTAAACAAAATGTGGGAAGCTCTCTGCCACTGTATCTTAAAATATTTGCACAATGTCACTCTCTTCTTTTTCTTAGGCACTAATTGCACACAAAGTAATTCATTTAATAGCATTCTGTATGTCCCTGAGGCGCTATTTAATTTATAAAGCCATTTATTCTTCTCTTAAAATTGCATAATTTCTATTTATTTGTCTTCAAAATCAGTGGCTTTTTAATGCCATCTTGAAGATGCTAATGAGTCCATCTAGTCAGTTTCTCATTTAAATGGTGTACTTATCAGTTTTTCATTTGGTTCTTTTTCTATCGTTTCAATTTCTATGTTGAGATTATGTCTGTTCATTCATTTAGATCATATTTTCCTATAATTTTGTGAACACACTTTTATTTAATTCTTTGAATATATTTATAATTGCTGCTTTAAATATTTGACTGCTAACTAACATCTGGTATCCTGGGTTTGGTGTCTATGGGTGGATTTTATTCTTAAGGCTAGATCACAGTTTTCTATTTCTTTTTAGGACTATTGATTTTTTTGTTGAATATTGGTATTATAGATAACACAGTATACAGTCTTTAGGTTCTGTTCCCTTACTCTAAAGACTGTTGATTCCTGTTTGAACAGGTAGCTCAATCGCTGGCTGATCACACTGATCTAACCAGCGAAGATTCAACTTTCAAACTTGGTGTCCAGACTGGATCTTGTCAGGGCTTCACTTGAGGCTTTTCTAGAGAGGGTTTAGCATAAGTCACTCTCTGTATGTAGTCATTACACCATAAGACCACCATTTTGGTCTCTCAGCTAGACTTCATGGGCTAAGGAGTAGATCTCAGCATTCTAGCAGGGCCTAAATTTCAAAATCTCCTGGCACTGCATTTTTCCCAGCAGTGCCTTTAGTAGCTATGTTCTGCTTTTAATTACATAGCAGCTGCCACCTGGTAAACTTCTGGTTATCTTGCTCAGTGGGGGACTCCCTCAGCCACAGACTAGCAGGGGCCTCCCGGAACATCTTGTGAGGCTTCCTTTTCACAGTTTCCTCCTCTCTAGTTTGCCACCTTGTAAATTCTAGAATCCCCAGCTGCTTTGAAATATGATTTTTCCACTTCAGCTCTGCAGAAACACAGTGCTCTGCTTTGACTCCAGCTTCATGCAATTGGTTGGGAAATTGTCTCCAGGCAGAAACCTGGTGAATTGTGGGGCTCACCTTCCATCAGCCATTTCAGTCTTGTGTTGCCTGCTCTTTATTGACTGAAGACAGTTATATTTGATATTTTATAGCTGTTTATGGCCAGCGGTCTATTCTAATACAGTTATTCCATTATGGATTAAAGTGGAAATTATTTATGTAATGTGTCTCAAGGATTCTTATCAGGAATAATAACGTTTCTTCTTAGCAAGCATCCTAAATAATAATAGTTAATAGCATGGCTTTCCATATGCCAGGTATTGTTTTGAATGCTTTACATATTAAACTGATTTAATTCTTCCAACAGCACTCTAATTTAGGAACTATCCCTATTTTTAAGTAGAAAAATTGACATACATATTAATTGAATGCCTGAGTTTATACATCTATACAGTAATTGAGTCACTCACTAGTTTTAGTTCCTATACCTTAACCACCATGCTATGTTACCTTCTGGTAGAAAGTAGGTAGTTACTAAGCAAGAAGAAATGATCACAAGAGGGAGCACATCCTCGGCCACTAGTGAAGGATGAGTGTTCTAAGCGTTCTAAGTTGAATCATAGCAAGTTTGGGCTTTAGGCCTCTGGTTCCCTGCTACCACGGTCCCACCAGTTTTACCTCATTCCATCAGGTGGTTTTAATTGTCACCAGTAAACACTACAGAGATGCAGAAAAACTGGTTGGAATGATAGTGAGACTCATCCTTCTGCTTTGCCCCATCCTCACCCACTGTATTCTTTTTCTTCATTTGGATGTGAGCTCATAAAATGTGCCACCAAAAAGGAGCTAGTTTAAAATTGAAACCTTTGAGTGGAATAATATATGCTAGATTGGCCGTTTGATCTATCTGTGACAAGTGCTAAAACACATGTGCATTGATTTTCTTCAAGGAGCGTATTTCTAAGGGTAATTTAATAGTAGTATTGAGCATAGCTTTTACTGGTGGGGAGGATGAGGGGAGAACAGATGAAGAGAGGGAACTGCTAATGGCGTTTTCCTAATGCAATTGCTTAGGTCAGTGGAAAACTGTCACAGCTTAATGCACTTGCTTTTTGAGGGTGTTATCGTGTCCAGGATTAAGCCATTCCAAAACATGAAAACAACAGTTAGAGTGGGAGCTTGTTAAAGACCTTCTATCAAGCAGTTATGATCATCTGAAGAAAGAAGTTATGGTTCTTCCTTTTCTACTTTTAATTATAAGTGAAGTCTAAGTACTAGGAAGAAAAAAGCATTTAATTTTCCAAAGAGGATGGAGAATGGCACAATACATTACTTCAAAGATCACTTTCTTTTTTTCTCATCTACCTCTAGAAATCAGACTTTATTTCTAGAGGAAATTCAGGGATTTTTGCTCTACTATGGGTCTGGAAACAAAAGAAAATTTAATCTCTGACATTGCTTTGACTTCATGCACTTCCTGGTACTCAGGATAGAAACATAGACCTGTCACTGAAACCACATCTGATACTTAGAATAATCCAGTAAATATTCTGTGGTGCAGTATATTCTAATTTTTTCGTATGTTTCTGCTGTTGGTGCCTGTTATGTTCAGAATATATGGTTCAGAAAAATCTCTCTAAAAGGGAGATAACTAAGATGTTGTCACTAGATCACAAAGAAGGTGTTAGAAATTGTTTCTAAGAAATCCCGAAGGATTTGCTGTTCTCCGTTCATTCCTTGAACCAATGTTGATGCAGTACCAGAAGACTAGTCAGCATAGACCATGCCGAGCAAGGGGGATTCATGATGAAGCTGGAGAGGAAAGCAAGAGCCAAGTAACCAAGTCAGTGTCAGGGACTTCAGAGTTGATGTTAAGTGCAGTAAGAAGCCACAACAATGCTTGTAGGGGAGGATTGACACAGTCAGGTTTACATGGGGTGAAGTTTGCTTTGGATCCTGGGTAAAGATCCTGGGCTGGGGGCAAGGAGGAGAAAGAGTTAAGAGGGTAGAGATGGCGATGGTTTGGACTAATGAAGGCGCAAAGAAGACAGCTTATTAGAGGTAACAGTTTGAATCAGAAGCATAAGATTTTCTGACGGTCAAAAAGAAAAGGGAGTAGCCAAAAATGATTTTGGCTTGAACTTCATGACTGTTGGTGTTATTTACTGAGATGATGAAGGGTGGATTGGGGGTGATGAGGGTGGTGGGGGGAGATGGCAAGTCTCAAGGGAGAGAATTCAAGAGTAGCATTTGGGAAATATTAGTTTTGAAATGCCTCACAAATATCAAAAGAGGAATGTCCAAAGTTGAAAATTTGATTTCGTTCATAATAGAATTGCTTTGAGGACAGAGGCATCATCGACCTTTCGTAATAAGCACATAGAATACTCTATGGCACGTAATTAGCACTCAATAAAGATTTCCTGAATTCATGAGTCTAGAGCTCGGAGAACAGACTGAGACTTAACCTGAGCAGGTAGAAGCTATTTTAAACACAAAAATAAAAAAGCTCAAGATAAAATAAATTCATATACCTATCTCAGTTTCTTCTCTGTCAAAAGCAGTTTAAAATAATAGTTTCAGAGATTTCTTGAAGTACTAATAGTCAATGTAATTTATTTGTTTGGGTTGAAAAGTTTCTTAGAATTATGGAAAGAAACAGATGACTTAGTATTCGTTTTCTTTAAATACATTTGAAATTGGTGCCATCTCATTCTGGTGTGTAGTGAGAGGGAGGGAGGGCTGGCTATACTATTCTGGAAGACATCATATTCTCTCCAGGCATGAGTCTTTGGGATCTTTCACGGTGCTGGCATAAAAGTCATTAAAATGGATGTCTGTCTTAAAATTATTTCTAAAACAAAAGTACCAATTGGTTCTTTAAAAATATCAATAAAATTGACAAGCCTTTACCTAGACAGGGAAGTAGAAGACTCAAATTATTAAAATCAGAAATAAGAAAGGGAATACTTACCTTAGGGAAATAACAGGATTATAAGAGACTATCATGAACAACTATATGCCTACAAAATTGGTAACAGGTTAAATGGGCAAATTCCCAGAAAGACACACACTGAGAAAACTAACTAAAGAAGAAATTAAAAATTTGAGTAGACCTATACAAAGCAAATGAGTTCAATTAGTAATCTAAAAGCTATCTAGAGAAAAGCCCATACCCAGAAGGCTTTACTGGTGGTGAATTTCTTCATTTAAAGAAGAAATTATATCAATTCGTAACCAACTTTTTTATAAAATGGAAGATCAGAAGATAGTTTCCAACTTATTCTATGATGTAAGTATTACTCTAATAACAAAACAAGGACATCACATGCAAAAACTATAGAAAAATATTTTTACGGGTATAGATCAGAAACTTTAAAAAATGCAACCAAGCAAAATACAGTGATATATAAAAAAGAATTACACAGCATGACTAAATACAATTTGTCCTAAATATGTAATATTTGTTTAACATCTTAAAATCAATTAATGTAATCCACCATTTTAATATAATAATGGAAAAAATCTGTATAATCATTTTATTAGTAAGGCAAAACATTTGACAAAACCCAGCACCACCTTATGATAAAAACGTTGAAGAAATTAGACTATAAGGAAACTTCTCAACTTGATAAAGGGAATACATAAAAAATCTACTAGTTATATTATACTTCATGGTGAAACACTGAAGCCTTTTCACCTAGATCAGAAACAAGACAAGGATGTTCACTCTCACACCTCCATTCACCATCGTGCTGTGGGTTCTAGGTAAAGAAATTAGTAAAAACAAACAAACATAAATAAATTTAAAAATTCAGATTAGAAGGAAGAATATCTTTTTACAAATAACATGACATTGTATGTAGAAAAATCTAAGTAATCCAATGAAATTTTGATTAGCTATTCTAAAAGAGTTAAGCACGGTTGCAGGATTAGTCAGTATGTAAAAATCAATTGCATTTCTATATACAAGGAATGAGGAATCCAAAAATAAAATTAAAACGTTTCAAGTACAATTACATAAAAAATACTTAGTAATAAACACAATAAAAGTGAAAACTTATACTCTGATATCCACAAAGCATTATTGAAAGAAATTAAAGAAGACTTAAATAAATGGAAAGACATCCAATGTTTATATAATAAAAGACTTACTATTATTAAAAAGGTAATAGTTTCCAAATTGTAGTGAGCTGAGATTGAATTTGGGAGACAGAATGAGACTCTGTCTCAAAAAAAAAATTTAGATATTCTGGATACACCAAAAGTATTAGACATAAATGTGCTTATTGGATTTCAAAATCATTTAGGTTTTATTGAAATCCCAGTTGACTTATTTTCTGAATTTGACAAGCTGATAATAATGTTCATATGGAAATATAAGGAGCCCAGAATAGCCTAAATGATCTTTACAAGTGACTAAGTTGGAGGATTCACACTATCCAATTTCAGGACTTAATGCAGTATAGTAGCAGTGAAGACAAAGTCATAGTGGCGTAAGAACAGGCATACTTCATTTTACTGAGTTTGCAGATATCACTTTTTTTTTTTTTTTACAAATAGAAGATCTGTGGCAACCCTGCATTGATCAAGCCTACATCACCAGTTTTTTCAACAGTATGTGCTCACTTAGTGTCTCTGTGCCACATATTAGTAAGTCTCACAATATTTTAAACTTTTTCGTTACAATTGTATCTGTTACGGTGATCTGTAATCGGTGATCTTTGGTGTTAATATTGTGGTTTTAAAGTGCCACGGACCACACCCATTATAAAAGGACAAATTTAATCAATGAATAGTGTGTGTGTTCTGACTGCTCCACAGGCTAGTTGTTCCCTCATCTCCCTCCTTCTCCATAAGGCCCTAATGCTCCTCAATTCTAAATTCTGGGGGGGGGGGCGAGGAAGCTGTAGAAGTGTTTGAAGCTAGCAGAAGGTGGTTCATGAGATTTAAGGAAAGAAACCATCTCCATAAAGGTACATGAAGGAGCAAGAGCTAACAGAAGCTGTAGCCAGTTACCCAGAGTTCTAGCTAAGATCATTGGTAAAGGTGGCTGCACTCAACAAGAGATTTTCAATGTAGATGAAAAAGGTTTTGATTGGAAGAAGATATCATGTAGGACTTTCATAGCTAGCGAGGAGAAATAGAGCTTCAAAGAACAGACTGACTCTCTTGTTAGGGGCTAATGCGCTGGTGACCTTAAGTTGAAACCAGTGCTCTTTTGTCATTCTAAAAATCCTAGGGCCCTTAAGATTTATGCTAAATCTACTCTGCCTGTGCTCTACAAATGGAACAACAGAGCCTGGGTGACAGCTGTTTACAGTAGGGTTGACTGAATATTTTAAACCCACAGTTGAGACTTGCTGCTCAGAAAGAAGATTCACTTCAAAATATTATTGCTTTGACAATCTACCCAAGAGCTCTGATGGAGATGTACAAGGACAGGAATATTGTTTTCATGCCTGTTAACAAAACATCCACCCTGCTGCCATAGATAGCGACTGCCCTGATAAATGTGGCAAAGTAAACTGAAAACCTTCTGAAATGGACTCCTCTTTCTAGATGGTATAAAGAACGTTTGTAATTCATGGAAGGAGGCCAAAATATCAACATTAATAGAAGTTTGGAAGCTGATGCTGCCTCTTTGAGGGGTTTAAGGCTTCAATGGAGACAGTAATTACAAATGTGCTAAAATAGCAGGAGAACTAGAATTAGAGGTGGAGCCTAATGATGTGACTGGATGCCGCAATTTCATAACACAGTCTTAATGAAGGAGGAGTGGTTTCTTGAGATAGAATCTATTCCCGGTGACCATGCTGGAAACATTGTTGAAATGACAGCAAAGGATGAGAGTATTACCTAATTTTAGTTAATTGGGCTGGATGCTGTGGCTCATGCCTGTAATCCCAGCACTTTTGGAGGCTGAGGCGAGTGGATCGCTTCAGGTCAGGAGTTCAAGATCAGTCTTGCCAACCTGGTGAAAGCCCGTCTCTACCAGAACTACAAAAATCAGTCAGGCATAGTGGTGCATGCCTGTAGTCCCAACTACTTGAGAGGCTGAGGCAGGAGAGTCTCTTGACTTCAGGAGGCAGAGGTTGCAGTGAGCTGAGATTGCGCCACTGCACTTCAGCCTGGGTGACAGAGAAAGACTCCATCTCAAAAATAAATAAATAAATAAAATAAAAATAATTTTAGTTAATAAATCAGTGGCGGGGTTCAAGAGGGTTGACTAATTTTGAAAGTTCTATTTAGAGTAAAATGCTATCAAACAGCATCGCATGCTAGAGAGGTCTTTTGTGAAAGGAAGAGTCAATCAATGTGGCCAGCTTCATTGCTGCCTAATTTTAAGAAATTGCCAGAGCCACCCCAACATTCAGCAACCACCACCCTGATCAGTCAGCAGCCATCAACATCATGCAGGACCCTTCATCAGCAAAAAGCCTACAACTTGCTGAAACCTTGGATGATTCTTAGTGTTTTTAACAATGGAGTATTTTTATTTATTTACTTATGTTTTCTTTTTTACTGACCCATTGATAGAGATCTATAAAGTATTTTTAAATTAAGGTATGTGCATTGCTTTGTTAGGCATACTATTATGGCTAACATGATAGCATATAACAGATTACAGTATAGAATAAACATAAATTTTATTTGCACTAAAAAACCAAAATATGTATAAACATAATGTTTATTTGCACTGGAAAACCAAAATATTTATGTGACTCGCTTTATTGTGAAACTCACTTTATTGAGGTCATCTGGAACTGAACCTGTAGTGTCTCTGAGATGTGCTTCTAGATTAATAGAATAGGGTTTAGAGTTCAGCAATAAATACTCACTTTGACAGTTAACGGACATTTGACAAGGTTGTCAAAACAATTCAATTGCAGAAGGAATACTTTTTACAAAAAAATGGTATGGGGACAACTGGATATGTATATGCAAATAATGAAGCTGGAACTTTTTCTCACACCATACACAAAAATTAATCCAACATGGATCATAGACCTGTATGTAAGCGCTGAAATTATAAAATTCCTATAAGAAACTACAGAAGCAAATCTTCCTGAGACTGGGTGGGTAACACTTTCTTACATATAGCATTGAAAACACAGGTGATGAAAGAAAAAAGTAAGTTGGATTTTACAAAATATAATAAATTTTGTGCTTCATAGGACACTATAAAAAAGGTGAAAATAAAACCCAGAGTGAGAGACAAATATTTACAAATCATATATTTGTTGAGATTTTTATC
This sequence comes from Sapajus apella, assembly GCF_009761245.1. Classification (NCBI taxonomy): domain Eukaryota; kingdom Metazoa; phylum Chordata; class Mammalia; order Primates; family Cebidae; genus Sapajus; species Sapajus apella. Next base: position 2,533,691 of record NW_022436956.1, read on the forward strand.
TAGAGTATATAAATAATTCTTGTATCTCAATTATAATCAGATAAATAACCCAATTTAAAAATGGGCAAAGCATTTGAATAGCTATTTCTCCAAAGATGTGCAAATGACTAATAAACACACGAAAAGAGCCTCACATTAGCCGTCAAGTGCAAATTAAGCAAAGAGTAAAATATCATTTCACTACCATGGCTGTCATAAAAAAGGGATAATAAGAATTGTTAGTGAGAATGTTGAGAAATTTGAATTATCCTATACTACTGGTAGTGGTACAAAGTTCTCTCGGAAAACAATCTGGCAAGTCTACAAAAGATTAAACATAAAGTTATCACACTTATCAATTCTGTGTCCAGGTATATTTCAAGAGAAATAAAAACATGTATCTACACAAAAACTCATGCACAAGTGTTCTCAGCTGCATTCATTATCATAGCCAAACGTGGAGACAACTTAAATGACCATCAGTTGATACACTGACAAATAACATTTGGTATATTAATATAATTGAATATTATTTAGCCAAAAATAAATGAAGTGCATTTGTCTCTTGGTATCCATGGAGAATTGGTTCTGGAACCTTGTGCAGATACCAGACTCTCAGAATGCTCAAGTCCTTGATATGAAATTACATAGTATTTGCACATAACCTACACACATTCTACTATATACTTTAAGTCATATCTAGATAGCTTATAGTATCTGATACAGTGTAAATGCTATGGAAATAGTTGATAAACTGTATTGTTTAGGGAATTATCACAAGAAAATCAGTCTGTACATGTTCAACGCAGATGCTATTAAAAAATATATTTTTTATCTGAGGCTGGTTGAATCCATGGATGTAGAACTCACAGATACAGAAGGCCGGCTATGGTGTGCAAGGGTTATGAGCACAAGCTTACAACTGAGGCAGATCTGGACTAAGTCAGTTCTATGCCATTTTGAATCTAAATATAGCCTCAGACCAATTTTCTCATCTGTAAGTGGAAATGATAATAGCACCTCACTCATGAAGTGGAGCGTGGATGAACCTGGGAAGCAGGACGTTAAGTTAAAGAGACTAGTCACAAAAACACACTATTGTATGACTCCCTTTATATGAAATTAAATATGGAATTTCCAAATCTATAGACACAGACAGTGGATATGTGGCTTCCTAGGGCAGGAAGTGGGTAGGAGTGCCGGGACTTGGGGGCAAATGGGGAGCTACATGATAAGCTAAATTTGACTCATTCATTTTACATCGTTTCAAGTGCCATCCTCAGTGGCATGGGATTTCACTTTGGGAAGATGGAAGTGTTCTAAAACTTATTGTGGCAATGGGTGCATACTTCTGTGAATATATTAGGAAACATTGTATTGTATACTTTAAATGGGTAAATCATATGGTATTTGAAATATCTTAATAAAGCTAATCCAGTAAATAGAAACAAACGAAAAACTCCAGAATTTATATTCGTTTAGAGTCTTCTCCAAAATCAAACATCACTAACACTTAAAAATGTGGGGATATTTAAAAGATAGGAAAAATTCAAATATATGAAATATATGACAGCTAACACCCATGTAATCAACAAGGTATTTGAAATGTTAACCTCAGATTTTTGAATATATATGTATGTGTGTGTGTGTATATATATGTGTGTGTGTGTGTATATATGTGTATAAACATATGTACATATATACACATTCAAATAATATATATGTTATTGTCGTATTCATTGGTATATATATATTACATGTGATACATTAAGACACACATATATACATGAATAGATACCAGTGGAGCTCTTTCCATTCAGTTCCAGAGGTTACCATCCTTCTAAATTTGGCATATGTCAGTTTCAGTCATGTTTTTATTATTTTTCTATACATTTATGGGACCATAAATAATATATCACATTCAGTTGGCATATGTATCTTTTATAGTTTTTTTTTAACTCATGATATTTTCATGTTTTGGTTAGGTTAATAGGTTAAATTGCGTTCACTCATTTTAAGTCTTATAAAGTATTGAATTGTTTGAATATACAAAACTTACATATCCTTTCCCCTAGCAATGACATTTAGTATGTTTCCAGTTATTTACTCTTAGAAAGGATATGGCAGTAACATCTTTGTAAGGGTTGTACATATGATATTCATATGTAGGAAGTGGCTATTTGCAGGGGTTTTGGGAAGAGCCTGGATACATGGTTTGTGGTGTCTGTACATGTACACAAAGTTTCTTCACAGAGCAAGGAGGATTTGGGCTAAGAAGGAGATAGGGAGAAAGCCAGGAAACGACAGCTCCCCTGGTACCATCATGCTCCAGTGAAGAACCCTGAGGCATCCAAGGATTCCAAATCTTGCAGGTCATTAGAAAGACTATTTATCCAGGTATGAACATAAAATACATTTAAACTAACAATTGGATAGATTGATTTATAACTTCTAAATCTTTAGGCCTAGCAGCTGGAACTCCCTTTCAACTTTTGCCCTGGGCCCCACAGATGTTCAGAGTACACAGAATTCCGTTGCATCAGAAATAGATTCTTAAAAAGAGCATGAGAATAAAAGGTGGTAAGTGCCAGGCTGGAACATGCTCAATGTGTTATGGTAGAATAGGAGTGGAATGCTAACTTGGCCGTAGCTCCCATGTTAAGGAGTTTGCCTGGGAGGCAACTGACATGTGGGAATTGGGAACGCGCTAACAAGGGCATGAGGTTGGAAACAGGATGGTGATGGAGGTAGGCGGATTTCAAAGAAAGTACGAAGAAAAAAAAAGAATTATCCACAGTCAGAAGATTAGGCATGAGTGGAAGCTGGTGGCTGAGCACCTTGGGTGGCTTGGTCAGTAGCTTTCTTTACCCATGGGCATGGGGGCCACAGCAGGGCGTAAAGCAGCAGCTGGAGTTGCAGCCAGGCTCATGCCACCTGGACGCTGCCTAGGTTGCAGGAGGTTGAGTGTGATGGGTGAGATCTGAAGCCAGGACACTAAGGTAGGGAATCCTTAGTGTGAACACAGCAGGAGATGAAGAAGACCTGGCCTAAGGCAGGCAGTAGTCCCATAAGAGAGAGGGGGGACAGATTTGAGACATATTTAAAAGACGATAGTGGCATGCATCATGGGCATGTCCTTCCAAGATTGAGCTGACAGTTGCACGTGCCCTCAGCAAGGGTCATTTTTTCAGGCTGTGTCTGGGTTACAAAAGAATTGGCCTCAGCTCCAAAGAGCATTAGACACCCTCAAATCATCTGAATTGATTGAATCTCTCGGTGGCCCCCTAGTTGGTGCTAATCCTGCCTCCTTCACAAAAGATGCTGAGGAATTCACAGACTCATCAGACACATTCTCTTTGGCTTTAAGGACAAGGGGACAGAATAAGTGGCATTAAGAGGTTCCTGCCCTGGAACCGATTTTAGTATTTGGTGAGAAAGCCATTTAAATATTTTCTTGGGCAATAAAATATATGCATAAACAGGACTAGAGTTGGAATTAAAGGGCTTGTAATTTCTGCAGATGGATTCTGACCTTGAGAAAGGCACAGTGCATGCCCCTACTGGCCTCAGATTTAAGGCGGTGGTATTCCCATGCCTGTACCACAGCCTCATCTATTGGGGTCCCCCGGGAAGGGCAGCACTTGTTCAGGGCGGGCAAGGCCCCACTGGCAGTGCATCCCCATCAGTCCCCCTTCAACACGCAAGCCGCCCAGGGCCCATCTCTCTAGGTGAGTGGGGAGAATGATGGGGCCGGAGGCACCCCAGACCCCAATCGATAGTCCCCAGCCAGCCCCACCAGAGCCCCCCCGCTGCCCTTATCGCCCCGATCTGAATTCACACTGCCTGCTTCATGTAAACGGCGCTTTATCCGGCTGGAAATGTGAATGCTGTCAGGAGCACTGGGCTCCGTCATGCTTATCAGAAATACATTATCAGGTGGGGATTAGACAGAAACCGGCGCTACCGTGCTGCCCATGCCCGGCGAATAATGAATAATGAAAATTCCATGGACTGGAGACAAACACAATTGACAGGCAGGGGCCGCGGAGCCACCCTTTCAGTCAGCTGAATGTGACCCCTGGAGCCCGGGAAGGCTTTCCACTTGTCACCAGGGCCGCGTCCCTCCTGGGGGCCGCGGTGGCGGCTGCTCGTCCCTCCACACCCTCTCCACCCCTCCACCCTGGCCTGCCTCTCTTCAGACTTCCCAGGCCAGCAAAGAGGTCGTCTGGACCTTTTTAAAGGCACCTGTCGAAATGGCGCAGCAAAAAGAAAAGACAAGGAAGGAAAATGCGTAGGAATGCCCACACCCTTTTCATGGAGACGGGGGTGGGGAGAACGGACTCCCTGGAGCCAGGATGGGGATTAGGAGAAGACTTAATTACTTTAGTCTTTACACTTTTTTTTTTTTTTTCTCAGAATTCAGTTGACTTTGAAAGATGCGGTTAAAGTTCTCAATATAATGAAGTATTTACAATAAAAATAGATCAAAGTTTATTTTAATTCTCTGAATTCCATACTCCCTCACCACTTTTTTTTTTTTTTCTTTGTGGCAGTGGAGAACCAGAAGGTGCAATAAGTAGTTTCAATACAGAACACAGGTAGCAGTGATTGTCTCTCTCCGTAAAACAATGCCCTGCATTTTAATATTGTAAAGATGGAATATGCAGCAATTGCAAAGCCCTATTTTAAAGAAAATGAAAACACAAAAATGCACAGAAATAAAGGGGCTTCCTTCCTACCATTGAGCTTTTATAACCAAATAAAATGGTTCAGAGAGACACAGCATTCTTGGTGAGGAGACATTTGGATGCAGAATCAAGGCCTGGCTTTTGTTCATGGCTGTTTCTCTCATTTGTTCCTTTATTTCCCAAAATGGGTGCCCATGATGTGGCAGTCCTTGTACTAATCACAGCCAGTTGGCACTGAGTTCACCCATCACCTGCCCCCAGAAGCGTCAGACTCCAACCGGAGAGAGGCCATGCCAGTCAAAACTGCAACCTGGGAGCTAGGTAACGTCATTCAAAAGACCGCCAGGAGAGCTAAGTAACAGACAGGCAAGCTTTATTTGAGGTATCAGCTTGCAAACCAAGAAGAGACAGTCCCCTGTGCAGGTTTTGGGGGGAAGATGTGCATATTTATGAAGGAGCCAACTGCATGCGCAATGGGTAAGTGTATATGGAATGTGTATCCCATGTTCACTTTGAGGCAGGGTTTTAGCATTAAAATGAAGCGGAATTTGTCTCTGTATGTCAGAAGGTTAGAGGACAGCCTTCATAAGCGGCTCAGACTGGCTTAAGGTGTGCAATTGTTTATCAGAAAAGAATGTTTTTAAGGCCAGGCCCCTGTCCAGTTAGAGTTGTAATGATCTGGGTTGTAAATCAGAGTTAGGAGGGGTCTGAGTTCTTGTTATTAGAGATTTTAGAACCATAGGAATCTAGAAATTTGCCATGCAAGTCAGACCCTGAACCCTTGAAAGATAGGTAACTTTGCTTTCATAACATTAGGTTCCATTTGAGCTGATAAAGCAGTGTCTATTTTGATCTCTTCGATCACCGTAAATAGTGCAAGAGAAATAAATATCAGACTCAGGTGAATTGGCCAAAAGAAGGGGTGGCAAGAGTCTTCCCCAGTTGCAACAGTGAGATTGTGGACAAGTTCATCAGGCTGAGCTCCACTTTTCCTGGCTGCAGAATGGCTTTGATGTCAGCAGCTCTGCAGACCACACAGGCTCTCATGATCCTCCCCATAGATGACAGTGTTATAATACCCTACGGCCAAGCCAGTGACATGATGGACTTTGAAAATTGTAATATGCCAAATAAACACAAGGAGACACTAAGGATATCACTATTGCCACTGTTGCTACAATTTATGTACACATTACTATTCTAGAGCTGTGACTATGGGGTTTCCTGATGTCCTCACAGCAGAGCCAAAATCTAAATCTCTTTTCTCCCTGGCTGTGTTTTCTGTGTGATTTCTATGGTGGATGACTTTGTTCTCACTCTTTTCATATAACCAAAATATTGGAAGGCATTTGTTGCAGTCAGCAATCCAAGCTGGGCCCCATCTGAATGGCATGCAGGTGTGTGTGTGTGCTTCCACCTGAAGAGGTGGAAACAGGCCTTTCCTAGCATCTGCTCCTACAGCAGGCCCTTTCCTCTGAGGTTCCCACAAGTCTAGTCCAATGAAGGCCATGTGTTGTACTGCATGGCTGAGAGGAGCTCACACAATTTGACAGTCACTCATTGCTCAGTCACTGAGACTATCTTGAGAATCTATAAAGGAACCAGTATGAGCACCAGCCTATCATCCCACGGTGTTGTGGTTGACTTTTTAAATTGATACATTATAATTATTCTCATTTATGGGACACAGGTGATATTTTGATACATGCATGTAATACCTAATGGCCAAATCAGGGTATTTACATTTTCCATCACCTAAAACATTTATCTCTGTGTGGGCACATTTCACTATTTTCTTCTACTTGTTTTGACATACACAATGAATTATCGTTAATTCTAGCCACCCTACTTTGCTATCAAACACTAAAACTTACTCTTTTTATCTGACTGTATGCTCGTGCCCATTAATCAGCGTCTCTATATAGCACACTTTCTTTATCTATTCACCTGTTGGTGGGCACTTAGGTGGAGTCCATATCTTACTGTGGATAATAGTGCAACAAACTCGGGGGTGCAGATGTCTCTTTCACTTAATGATTTGTTTTCTTTGGTTAAATATCCCATAATGAGATTGCTAGATAATATGGTAGTTCTATTTTTAGTTTTTTGAGAAACCTTCGTATTGTTTTCTTACACTCGTGAAGAAGTTTGAACCCATGGTCCTAATTCCTTACCAGTTGTCTGAGATATCTTAGGAGCTTATCAGGAATAATGTCCAGGATACAGCTGCTGTGGTTCAATGCAGATGCATAAGCTGTGTTAGATGGGAGCTTGGGAAATTCCTTCCCCTTTCTGCATGACACCTTCAGCCCTATGAACACTCAGCCAGATGAGGAGCATTGCTGACATTGGCTAGTTACAGGTTGGCTGTGGCAGAGAGTTTGCTTTGAACGGTGTACAAGATAAACTTAGATTTTCTTTTTTGTATGTTGTTTCAGACTCTCTCCCTCCTGAATATCATTTGTTCTTGTCTGAATGTTCCCCGCCCCTATGCAAAATATTGTTCTTTCTCTTTGATGATCTAAATATAATCTCTAAATTCAGACCTCTACTACCCTATTCCTCCTGATCCATTTGTCCAGAAATAACGCTCAGGAGTCTCCTTTCCTAGGCCCCCTGCTGATGTCAGTATCTAATTCTGTCTTCTTTCTCTTTTGTCTAAATGATCTCGACTGATTGTCTTGTGAATTCACCCTCTTCTTATTTTCAACTCTTTTTCTAAGCATCTATTGCCTTTCCTATCTTCTTACTTCCCAATATACCGGCAGTCTATTTTTCTGCTTTCTGTTTTCAAGTTATCATTTTCTGTGAAGATATTCACATTCATATTGCACTTGTTTTGTTAGATGTTGCGTAGGCAGCAGTGAACAAGGCACATGTGGTTTCTGCCCTCCTGAAGCCAGATGTGAAATAAACAATTGCACAAAATACCTACATAGACATTATGTTGGGTGTTATCAGAGAGGTCAACATGTAATAGAGATGACAAGAGGAAAGCCTAATTTAGATTTGTATGGTCAGAGGAAGCTTCCCTGAAGTGGTGAGATACAGGCTGAGGGAATGGCATGTTCAAGGGTCCTGAAGGATGAGTGCTTGACGGGTCCGTGTAAATGGATGAAGCCGACACAGCTGACTCACAGCATGTGAAGGAGAGAAAGTCTGAAGGTGACACTAGAGAGGAACATGAAGGGTAGGTTGCAAAAAGCCCTGAAATTCCTGATAAAGACAGAGATTGGGTCCTAAAAGCAATGGGAATCTGCCATGGGGTTTAATCCAGGGAGCAACATATTCAGGAGCATGTGAGAGAAGGTAGAGGTTAACCTAGACTCTGTCAGATGGCCTGGGTTTGAGTCTCACCTCTACTCCTTACCAGCTGGGTAACCTTGGGCAAGCTACTCAGGCTCTCTGTGTTTTTATTTCTTCATTTCAGAGAACCGAGATGATACTGCATCAAAGGTTGCTGTTCTGTAAGTTAGTAGCTATATAGTCCTTAGCTAATTGCCTGTCCTGCAGAAAGTGTTGTGTACATGTTAGGTGACTGTGGTGATGATCACAATGATGCCGATGGGGATGACAATGGCATTTCAAAGAGATCTCAAAGACATCTCAATATCTGGAGGTGAAATTTTAAGGACAGATATACTGAGGAAGAGGGGAAGTGAGGAAACTAATGGAAACCCTTCACTAGCCCAGGAGAGAGATTGTGTTATCCTGAGATATAAGGAGCAGTGATGGGAATAGAGAAAAATGAATAAATTAGAAATATATTTTGGAGACAGAACCAATGGACTCAGGGATGGATTCGAAATGGGGTTCACGGTAAGGGAAGTGTCAAGGATAATTCCCAAGTTTCCGGCAAGATTAAGTGGATGAAAATACATATCCTTTCCTGGAGGAAGAGTAGATTTTTCAGGGAAAATAATAAGAGTACAATTTTGGCCATAGCAGCTCAGAGATGCTTTTAAAATTATCAAGTGGGCCAGGCACGGTGGCTCACACCTGTAATCCCAGGACTTTGGGAGTGTGAGGCAGGTGGATCACGAGGTCAAGAGATCAACGTCATCCTGGCTAACATGGTGAAAACCCGTCTCTCTTAAAAATACAAAAATTAGTTGGCTGTGGTGGCATGTGCCTGTAATCCCAGCTACTCGGGAAGCTGAGGCAAGGAGAATCACCTGAACCTGGGAGGTGGAGGTTGCAGTGAGCCGAGATCGCATCACTGCATTCCAGCCTGGTGACAGAGTGAGATTCTGTCTAAAAATAAAAAATAATCAAGTGGAAATGTGAAAGAGCTTGTTGGATATACAGGTCAAGAACATAAAACGAGAGAGAAACACATTTGATACTTTTTAGCACAAGATAGGGGCAGGTTTGCTTACAATAAGAGTATAATCACAAGATAAGAGGATCCAAGGCTGTAGGTTCTAAAAGACTTTAACATTTAGAAGTTGAACACAGGGGTTCACAAAGGTTACCAACTTTCTTTGGTCAGCTCTAAATGGACGTATAATAAAATATCACCCGGACTACGTAAAGCCTGCATGGTGCTTGTAATTCTCAAGGTCCTCTTTTTTAACATCAGCAGACCTGATCCTCACAATAATCCTATTGAATAAGCCAGTCCAGGCTATTATTCCCATTATATATATGTGAAAACTGAACAAAGCCGTGCAATTTGCCCTCAATTAGTAAGGACTGAATCACTTGTACAAAGTATTCATAAAGTGCTTTTTGTTTAAAACCAAAAGCACTTATTACAAAATAAACAAATTCTATAATACTTTCATTCCTAACTAGATGCACATTTTATTTCAGCAAAAGGAATTTAAGCTCAGAGACATTGCTCACAGTCATACATCAAGTAAAACAAATAGAATTTTTCCCACTAATAAGCATGTTGAATTTGGAGTGGACTCTGTTTATGACACAGTGAATGCTGGAATACACATTCCCAGTTACCAGGAAATATTGGAGGCTTATTTAGTCTAGATGGTTCTCGAAGTCTGGTTTTCAGACCGGCAGCATCAGCACACATGAGAACTTGTTGAAAATGCAAATCCCCAGGCCTTAACCTGGACCTACAGATTCAGAATCTCAGGGGTGTGGTCCAATCTGTGTTTGGCAAGCCTTCTGGGAAATGCTCATGCTCGTTGACTTTGGAGGCTAGGCTGGTCTAGACCAGAACTCCCTACTTCATGCTCCACCCTGAGGACCACAGGATTTAAAAGTCTCTAAAGTTTATCTGTGTAACTCTAAGTGGTGGGGACTCACTTTTGAAGACAGATAAGCAATATTTATATATAAGAACTGAAATGTATTCACTTCAGCAGATACTACTTGAACATCTATTATACACAGATCTGGTGAGTAGATTTTGTTTTTAAAACACCTACATGGTATAACCTAAGTCCACAAATTACAGTAATCTAAATCTATGTTATAATAATTGTCCATTCCCTAATGTACCTTTTGCATAGTTATCTCAAAATTCTTCTAAAATATTAATATTCCTGAGAGGCAAAAAAAAGTAAATGTTATTATCTCTACCTGCCAGGTGGGTAAGAAAGGCAAAGGCAGCCACAGTAGGAAATGCCAGATGTCAGAATCAAAGCCATTTATTTTCTTTAGAAGTGAGATAGTGAAATCACTTACTTTATTTGAGTTATCCGAAAGATATCTACAGTGTTGATATCATTCCCCCATTTCTTTTTTTTTTTTGTTATTACCTTCCATTTGTACCATTGTGTGCAATTTTAAATTAATTTTTATACTCTAATGGCTAATTTTGGTTAGCACTTTAATTATGAAATTGTTTTAGCTTTTAGATGAGTTACAGCAAAAGTTAATGAACAGTATTTACTTCCATTAATGACAATTTTCATGACTCTTCCCTTCCATGATAACCGCATAGTGAAAGCTTTCAAAGCTAGAGAAATCCAACAAAGGGAAAATTCTACAAGTCCTGCTGGTCTGTAAGGAGAGCAGCTGGAGATGGAAAGCGGGGAGCTGTGATGCTGTGGAGGATGGATATGGGTAAAGAGAACCTTTGATATTGTTTCCTGCGTTTACATCATCTGTGATTACCTGCGTCAGCAGGCTGCCCCCAAAACCCAGCTCTATGAGACATGGAAATCCAAGCGTGGAATCCTGTGTTTGGTCAACTCCAAACTTCCTGGAAGAAATATTTTTTAAAAACATCAATTGATTGGCTCTATGCTTCATTTATATGGTCATCTGGATATTTGGAAAATTTAAATCTGAGGTATCCCTCTGTAGGTTGGGATCTGTGTATCTATGAAGCTTTTTTATAAGGTGCACCTGTCTGCTTCATAATTCTCAAGGGTATCTTAAATCCCAGAGGTCTGGGATGGGTTCTAGGCATGTGGCCCCTTACAAAACCACCCCGTGATTCTGCTGCGCAGGGTTGCTGACATTAGGATATTGATCTGACCTTTCCTCTTGATCACTTTTTAAAAGATTTGGCATTCTGTAGATTGTGTTGTTGTTGTATATTTACTAGGGAACATTGCATTGTATTATGTCTGCAGCATTTATCTTCTAGGCCTCTCCTCTTTTTTTTTTCTTTGAGACAGAGTCTCACTCTGTCGCAAGGCGCCAGACTGGAGTGCAGTAGCACAATCTTGGCTCGCTGCAACCTCTGCCTCCCGAGTTCAAGTAATTCTCCTGCCTCAGCCTCTTGAGTAGCTGAGACTACAGGTGTACACCACCACGTCCAGCTAATTTTTGCATTTTTAGTAGAGACGAGTTTTACCATGTTGGCCAGGATGGTCTTGATCTCTTGACCTTGTGATCCACCCGCCTTGGCCTCCCAAAGTGCTGGGATTACAGGCTTGAGCCACTGTGCCTAGCCTAGGCCCTTCCTCTTATTTCAAACCACAAGACTCACAATTTGGACCATGCACATAATGGTAAAATGCTTAGATGCAGAGGCAGTCTGCTCTTAAGGAAGGCTGTGTCTGCTGCTTACTAGCTGGTGAGACTGAGCAAGGGGCTCGACCATGCAGATCCCTCATGTGATAAATAGAGCTCATAACAGACCCTGTTGCCTGGAAATGCTCTGAGAAGTACATAAGTTATTACATGCAAAGTACTCTGATCACATAGTGAATTTATTGTTTTGGTGCTCACAATAGGACATCAGCATCATCATTATTATTTGTAAAAATGCTATGTGGACTCAACTGCAGGTTCTTTTGATACAATGTAAGTATAAATTATTTTCTTAGCACATAAATTACATGAGCATGATGTCAAAATAGTGTGTAACCTTTGGAGTATTATGTAAAAGAAAATAAACTTAAAAAGATGTATCATTGTGGAAATAAGCACAGCTGTGTAAGTCCATTCTGCATTGTTATAAAGAAATACTTGATATTGAGTTAATTTATAAAGAAAAGAGGTTTATTCAGCTCATGGTTCTGAAGACTGTATAATTTGCATAGTGCCAGCGTCTGCTTCTGGTGAGGACCTCAGGAAGCTTCCAATCATGGTGGAAGGTGAAGGAGGAGCAGGTATATTACATGGCAAGACAGGAGCAAGAGAGAGAGAAGGAGATGCCAGACTCTTTTAAACAGATCTCATGTGAGATCTAATGGAGCAAGAACTCACTGATTGTCATGAGGATATCAACAAGTCACTCATGAGGGATCTGTTCCCATGATGCAGACACCTCACAGTCAGCCCACCTCCCACACTGGAGGTCACTTTTCAACATAAGATTGGGGGATACAAAGCCTCCAAACCGCATCACAGATCAGTCTAGTGAGCGCAAGCAGTGACTTGTTTACTTGGAGCTTCCTGGAGCAAAGGGGTCAGCCACCATCACTTGTGTTTTGGCAGAAACTCAAAGGCAGGCAGAAGAGCAGAAGGGCTTTATAATGGAAAGTGGGAAGGCTTTGGGCGTGCCAGATTGGAAGTTGCTGCCGTGGAGAAGAGGCAGGTGGACTAACTAGATAGGAGTCATTCTGTGTGATCAGTTAGGGGTATATGTTTTGCTATCTCTGATTAGTCTTAAATTTAAAGTAGGTACACAAATTAGGGAAGATAGTAGTTATTAATCAAGTCTTGGTTAGTTAAGGCAAATTGTTACCAGGTTACAAGGTTACTGTTGTCAGTAGAGGTAGCAGTCTGACTTCCTACAAGTTTGGCTTAGAGCACCCTGTCTTCCTGGGCTGGTTACCGTCGATAGCAGGGTTGGTTTCCTGGGCAGGTTGCTACAGGTTGAAAATCAAAGTTTTATTTTTATCTGTAGTCTATTCATTATCCATTTAATATATTTAGGATTCTATTGTATTAATTGTTAGTGTACAAATGATTTTTGATAATCTGGCCTATCTGATCATTAAATCAGGATGGCTAAAACCTGTACTTACAAATTCTGTAAGATAAAAATATTCACCTAAAAGTAATAAAGTTGCATTGATTTTTAAAAAATATTCCCGAAGTAGTTGCTAAATGAGTAAGTATTTCAGACTAAATTGATTTCAGAGCTTGTTTTAATGCATGATGTTTTTTCTCCCACGGGGTTTAGGGTAAGGTTGTACTTTGTTTCACTTAGATTTTTTATACATTTAGCTAACAATTCTATACTTAGGGAAAGAGTGGTAAATTAGATTTAATAAAAGGATATATTGTTAGGAAATGATTTACTGATGCCTTTGGGAGTATTATAGCTTTATTCGTCCCCCTAGATTTTTGCTTAGGATATATTCTATTTTTGCTAAGGATAATTGTATGGTTGAAGTGTGTTCCTGGAGAATTTAGTAGAAAGAGAACTCCAAAAATTATTAGTTGATAGAAATTAACTTATTTAAGAGTTAAATTTGGCAAACAGCAAGCCATCAAGGAAAACCAAGAATTAACTGTTTTAACATGACTGTGAAATCGTTATGATGTGTCATTTAAATGTGGCCTCTTGGGTCAGATTTATTGCTCTTGGGATATTGGTCTGTTATGCATATGACTTAACTCCACTAAAGCAGAAGGTCTGACGTACTGAGAGAGTAAAGGGGCATGTCACATGGAAAATGTGTGACTCAGGAGGTCATGAAGACAAATAAGCCAAGTTTAGTGACCATTTCCACAGTTTCCACTAAGCTCCGAGTCTCCGTCCGGCTCTTTTGTTCTCTCTTGCCTCACATCAGAAGATAGGGACTTTGAGACTGAGAAATGAAAGAGATCGTAGGAGCAAACCCTTTCCAAACTCTCAATTTGAATGAAAATAAGTAGGTTCATCCAAAGAGGTGAACTGACCTTTTCAAACTCCCACAGTAAGTTAAAAGCAGATCCAAAAGCAGAAATCAGATTTCTGCTCTACTCTGAGAAGATTTAGTCTTTCTAAAAGTAAAGAAGATACAACTGGATTATACATACCTCTCTATATATACACATACATACACTATATCTACATATTACTTATCTATATGTATGCAGTTATTTATATATAATTATATATAATGATAGCGGATATATTTATATAGAGATACAGTGTGTCTACATAGCTAGCTTACTGTCTATATAGTCAATGTGTGGCTATATGCACACATATTAAACAATGAAATGATTTCTTTGACTCTGCTTCAGCCTGCCCACTGTCATAAAGAAATTAGATAGGTGATTTTCCCATCCTTAAGAAGAGGAATCCTCAGGAGAGAGCTTTTATTCTTCTGATAAGTTAGGGCAGAATTGGCAAGTCATTTAAACTTTATGTCCCCTGAATCTCTCCAGTAGCCAAAAAGAAAGACCAAAAAAGAATAGAGAAGCCAGAACATTAATCTCATGTGTAAGTGAGATCACATTTTATTATAATTAAATGCCTTTCCAGAATTAGCATTTATTTTGGCCAAGGCCACTCTCATTGCTGAGCATTCACTTTACTAAGAAACCTTTATCTTGCAGCCACTAGGAAAGATGGAAACTGTGAGGACTGCAGAAAAGATGGTCCTCATTAGCCTAATTCATCTCCGTGGTGGGTGTGCGATGCCATGCGAGGGCCATGGACTGGCCTGGGCTCTGTGCACCCAGCCATCTCCACGGAAACCCAGCCCGCAATAGGAGTGATGGCTCCACAAGGAGACACACCTGCAGCTCTTAAGCCTCAGAGCGTTCGCTTCGTCCCCTCACTTCATTCACATCTTTTTATTAAATGAGTCGATTTGTCACCACTGACTCTCTCAGACAGCAACCCCAGGTTCTGATCTGAGGGAAAGATGAAACTTCCATTTTAAACATTGGCAGAGACTCAGAGTAGTAGAGAGCTGCTGCAGATAAAACTGAAGATGTGGCAGCCCTCTCTGAATCGAATGACTTCATTATTCAGGCTGCTCCTCTCAAAAAAAACAAAAAACAAAAAACAAAAAACTATATATATATATATATATATATGTATCTCTGAAACAGCAAGTCATCTTGACTATTTCTGTCACTGATAGAAGACGTCATTAGACACTTTAGTTGTATGTCTGGTCTCTGAGGGTGTTAAATTTGTAATTTGTATTGAGCTCTGGCTTAAAAGTTTATTTAACCTAGAGATTATTTTTCTGCAGGTTTCAAAGAGGTGTCCCAAATGCCTTCTCTTCTATGTAGGCTTCTGATAATATGTTCTAAAGAAATAATCAATTACTGCTTTGACCGGGGCTCATCTAGGTGTGAACATCCCATTGTTATTATATTTGAGTTTTCCAGAGAAACAAAAACAGTAGGATACATATGTGTGTGTGCACGTGTGTGTGTGTGTGTGTGTGTATTCCCCCACATATATTTATTATAAGGAATTGGCTCACACAATTACGGAGGCTGAGAAGTCCCACAGTCCACAGTGGGCAAGCTGGAGACCCCAGAGAGCCCATGGTTTAGATTCCAGTCTGAAGTCTGGCAGTCCTGAGACCTAGGAAGGGCTAATTTTTTAGTTAAGTCCAAAGACAAAAAATAGGCCAGTGTCCCGGCTCACTCAGTCAGGCAAGAGAAGTTTTCTCTTAGTCAGTCCTTCTGTCCTATTCAGGTCTGTCGTTGATTGGAAGGGGCTCACTCATGGTGGGGCGTAGGGCGCTCACTCTGCCCCACACAGTCCACCTATTTGAGTGTTCATCTCAGTCAGAAATGCCCTCACAGCCATACCCAAAATAGTGGTTGACCAAATGTCTGGGTACTCTGTGGCCTCATTAGCTTGACACATGAAATTCATCTCCAAGTTTCTTCCCCTGTCCTTCTTGGGCCCTATTTTGATGTTAATTTCTAAAGTAGTTATTACTAACAGACAGTACTTGATAGATTGCCTCAAGTCCTTTATGGAAAGGGACAGCCCAGATAAATAAATAAATGGAAAAATATAAAATATAGATAAATAGGGAAAATTGCTATGATTCTCAATATTTTAAAAATAACTTGTATTGCATATATTACTTCCCCAGTGAGTCTGCTTACAAGCCTGCATAATCAGAAATTTAAAATACACAGACTAGATATGTATTTGTTTGTTTACCAGTGAAGCCAGTGTTATTTGCAACTAGTCATTGAACATTTTTAAACGTAGATGAAATAATTCAGCCCCTCCTCTACTTGCCAATGTGTGGCAAGAAGCAAGATGAGGTAAATTCATGACATGCGCTCATGGCCGCCCTCGTGCACATGTACCTGGACGACTTACTGGTTTTCATAAAAATCTTCACCTGTTACATTACTATACCCCCCAGACCTACTCTGAGTCCATTCAAACCCGTGGACTCACGGATTTGCAGGAGGAGAACAATGATTTTTAATCTGTATCTTTCCTGCCATCCACTTTCACAAATGCCACGGCATCAAGCAATAGTCTTAGCCATTTTCTCAAGGACCTGGTTTGGAACGGAGCAGGAAAGGGGTGTTTGCTGAAAAAAATCTGAGAAACGAAAAAACAATCCACTATTAATATGCTAAGGTGAGAAGCCCTTGAATGTCCCATCAAAAAAGCTTCTGTCCTTGGTCTTCCTACTGTTGGCACTGCTGATGCTACTCACAGCCCCTAAGGTTCATTGGAACCAGCAAATCCTCCTCAGTGTCTCAGGTACAGTGTGGGGCAGAGAGCTGGACCACTGCTTAATGTTGCAAACTACCACAAGCAAATGAACTCATGTCCCGTACAGAGGGTCAGAGAGGTGCGTGACCCTTTATTGTTGACTGAGCTCCATGGTGTTTGTTCAAGGCCTGATGATGCGTTTTGATGAGGATTGTGATGACAGGTTTGGATTTTGTGTGCATCTGCCTGCTTCTCATGGGAAACACTCAAATAAACATACCTATTCCATTTTTCTCACCCACCATATGATCTACATCAGAATCAGAGCAGTAGCTCCTGAATATTAAATTAAACTACAAAAAAAAAAGCAAAGAAAGAAGAAAAGAAAGTCAGCATGCATAAAAACCAGCTGAAAAGGTTAAGAGCAAAAGGAAAATCGCAGAACAGCTTCGGTCTGTTTGGAATGAATTAATCAGACCATTAAACAAATCTTTTAATCTAAAGTATCCCTTTCATTTCTGTACCCATAAAACAAAATGATGGAGAGTTGGTGGCAAAGGCTGCCACAGCTCCCTATTTGTATTACACAGACTGGAGCTCCGACCTCATTAACATTCCGCTGCAGTGGAGGGCCACACATTCAGGCTGAAAGCAGGCAGAAAGTCTGGGCAGTCCTGAGCTCTGGCTCAGCTTGGTATACAGCACTGAGAAGTTTCTTCCTCTCTTTTACCTATCTCTCTCTCTCTCTCTCCTCCCCCTCTCTTTCTGTCCATCTATCATCACTCACAACTTGAAAAATTTAATACAATCTTTGAACAGTTTCCCACAACCTTCTTGCAAAACAGGCTTTCCATTCCAATTTGAACACAGTTTCAGGAAATGCAGGGACCCCCCCGCCCCCCAGAAGCCCATCTTTGGATTTTAATATAAAGAGTAAGTGAAAAACCAATGTCATTCCCTAATCTTGACTAATATTATAGAGAAACTATCTTCAGATCCTTTACTGAGATGTACACTGTGATACATTTCAACTTAAAAAAATATATACCTTAAAGCCAGGTGTGGTGGCTCATGCCTGTAATCCTAGCACTTTGGGAGGCTGAGGTGAGCAGATCACCTGAGGTCAGAAGTTCGAGACTAGCCTGGCCAGCATGACAAAACCTGTCTCTATTAAAAATACAAAAATTAGCTGGGAGTGGTGGCAGGCACCTGTAGTCCCAGCCACTTAGGAGGCTGAGGCACAAGAATCACTTGAATCCTGGAATCCTGGAAGTGGAAGTTGCAGTCAACCAGAGCAAGGCTTAAGCTCCAAAAAAAAAAAAAAAAAAAGAAAGAAAGAAAAGAAAAGAAATATACAACTTCAGTGTAATTCACAGCGCTATTAATTGTGCATCAGAATAAGGTGAAGGGAAGATTCAATTAAAATTATCTCACTCATATTTTTTGTCAAAAGGTACATTGGTAATGAAATATTAAGTCTGGCAATGGAGAGGCCTGGAGCTAATACTTCTACGAATTGAACCCTATTACTCCGGACAAATCTTTTAATTTCTGTGGGCCTTGATTTTCTCGTCTGTGAAATGACTTCGTGGAACTGGGTGACCTCAGAGACTCATTTTGGTTTTCATTTCCATATCCTTATTTGCTGGTGGTGTCCTAGAGAGAAAATTACAGTGACAGCAAAATGAACAAATAAATAAAAGATACAACAAGAATGTAATTACCAGAATGAGTCTGCAAAATTCCATAGAAAAACAAAGATGTAAAATGTTTCCGAATTTTACTCGCTGTACAGATAAGTTTCTTTTTATGTAACAGCAATGGCTGCTATTTTATCTTTACACTAAATTTTATGTTCTTAAGGTCGTGATTTGTATCTGATTTTTTATTTTTTAATCTTCTATGTCTCTTGGTATGGTACCAACTGCCATGTAGACGACGAATAAACATTTTTGGTCGAATAAATGGAGGTGTAAAGTGGAAGGAGAAGGGCGCCTTGCTAGCACGCAGCAGTGTGGGTAGCCTGGGGCCAGTGCACTGGCTGCTGAAAGGCCAATTTGGTAGAGTTTTAGGAAATTGTAAGTTTTTAGGAGCTGTTTGATTGATACCAACAGAGAACACTTGGCAAGCCTAATGGAAAAGGACACTTTATGTAAAGCTATAACGGCACAACATGCCTTCTCTCCCTGGTTTATCTGATCACATCTGCATTTCAGTGTGCCGCTGGCCTGTGGCTTTCCTAAGTTACTGCTGGTCAGCCTTCCAGGAGAACATAAACCTCTCTTCTTTCAGGAAACAAAGGGGACGGTTGGCTCAGGTCTCTCCTGGAATTTACTGCTGCTCATGCAGATCCAGAGATGAGGAATGCCAGATGGAAAGACAAGAGCTTTTTGTCCCTTGAGTAAAAAGAAAAAGAGAAAGAGGTTTATCTCATTATACGGGAATGAAAGAACTAAGCTAGCTGCAAAGTGGTCTGTGCCTTTAAGCATGTGCCTGAAGGTACAGGTGTGAGACCAGATTCAAACAAAGATTCCTGTGTTCCCAATTAGCTCCCAAGCTCTCCCTCTCCCTCTCCTTCCTGTCTCCACCTCCTGCCCCACTCTTTCCTCCCCTTTTTGGAATCTAGCAAGATTAAGTGGCCGATTTATCTTTTCGGCGCTGAATTTTAAAGGGAACAGCTAGCTGTGTGATCATATTATTAATATTTATACTCTGTCACAGAATGTTGACAGATTAATTATGCAACATAGTATAAAAATCAGCAGGCAGCGTGGGTGAGCAGAGGAAAAGTTCATATATTAATAACTCCTCTGGGTGGCTGGCACCTGCCCCAGGATGACTGTGGGCTCCCTGGAGCTCCATGCCCTAATTCCTCACCAATAAAGGACCTGCTGGCTTTATTTCACCCTCCTTACGGTTCAAGGTTTTATTGTTTTGGACATTAAAAAAAAGTAATGTTCATGAAGCTTTGTTTGCGCAATGCTCTAACTAGTTCTAACCAGGTGTCTTGAACCAGACAAGCTGACACAGACCATCTTAAAGAAAGCGCATGTGACTAACAGAGCTTCTAGGGTAGACACTTGCTGGATTGAGCAAGTAAGTTGGATGAGGCTCTTTTTCTTAGAACACAGATAATCATGGTTGCTGGTGAGTATCTTTGCATGTCATGCTTTGCTAGTTCTTAGAGTGTACCACAAGGTTAATAAAGTGGGGCCTCAGTCCTTAAGGAGCTTATAATTTAGCTGGAGAAGTAAGGTCTCCTTCAGTGATGGTGTATGGAGAAGGGTGGAGTGTGAAGCCTTCCCAGCTTTGTAGCTAACGATTACTTTCTTGTTTGCTTCTGTGGACCCAGGTTCCTTTGGTGATGATGGGGCTAATGCAGTGATCCCTCTGGTCTTTGACAGAGTGAAATTCTCCAGGAAACAGAGTGCAATGGGCAACAGTTGCTCACTCGGGCCTGGGATCGAGGGCTGGCTCCATAGCTGCTTGGTCTTGGCACATGCCCTAGCTAACCATTTTGAGCCTGTGTCAGTCCATTCTTGAGTCACTGTAAAGGAATACGTGAGGCTGAATAATTTATAAACGAGAGAGGTTTCATTGGCTTATAGTTCTGCAGACTGTACCTGCAAAACTGTGGCGCTGGCATCTGCTTCTGGTGAGGCCTTAGGAAGCTTCCACTCATGGTGGGAGGCAATGCGGGACCAGCATGCCACATGGCCCAGGCAGGGGCAACAGAGAGAGATGGGGAGGTGCTGTGCCCTTTGAAAAACTCGATCTTGTGTGAACTCACTGAGTAAGAACGTACTTATCGCCAGGAGGATAATACTAAACCCTTCACAAGGGATCTGCCTCCATAATTTAATCAGCACCCACAAGGCCCCACTTCCAACACTGGGAATCACATTTCAACATGAGATTTGGCGGGGACAAACATCCAAACCATATCACAGCCACAGTCTTTATTTGCGAAACGGAATGCTAACACCACCAGGGATTGTTATGTTTATGTATACATAAGGTGCATTAGCATGAAGTTAATAGCTATGCTGTGAAAACACCATTGGTGATGTTCCTGAAAGTAACAGGATGCAGCTGGGTGTGGCAGCTCACACCTATAGTCACAGAGTTTTGGGAGACTGAGGCAGGCAGATCACTTGAGGACAGGAGTTGGAGACCAGCCTGGTTGACATGGTGAAACCTTGTTTCTACTAAAAATGTAAAAAATAGCCGGGTATTGTGGTGCATGCTTGTAGTCCCAGCTACTCATGAGGCTGAGGTGGGAGAAGCAATTGAACCCAGGAGGCAGAGGTTGCAGTGAGCAGAGATTGCACCACTGCACTCCAGCCAGGGCAACAGAGCACAAAAAAACAGGATGCACTGAGGTCATGTGATAGCCTCCTCTACTGTGCTGGATTTTGCCATTTTGTACTTTAATTTGTATATCTAAGGAGCAGCATTCTGTGGTTCATAGGTGGCAGGTAGCACTTGTGCCATGAAGTATAATCAGTGTCCCATAAGACACCTGTCTATGGAACCTTGGGCTGGCATTCTTTGAAGGAGGCCAGGAAGCTCTGCTGTTTTCTACAAGCGTCTGCACGATGCCCAGGGCCAGGCACCCAGGGCACTTTGGTGAATACTGAGAAGCAGTGACATGAATGGTGAAAGAAACTTCAGTGGGAAGACATCATTATGTCACTGGAGGAGACTCCATAGTGGCACTTGACAGGTGGCTTGCTCTGGAGAGGGGTAAGGTTCTCTCAGAGTGCCAGGGAGGCTCAGGTGACAGATGCCACACCAATACAGTTTGTCACTGTTCCTCTCCGTGAGTTTGTATGTGTGTGTTTGGTGGTTATTGAAGGAGAATGAATAGATAATTCCGTAGAGAAGTTCACTTGAACCAATCAGTTATCAGGTCACATAACAAAAAGCTGTTGCAATCACAACACGTCAAATCAATTCTGGGAGTGATATACCTTATAATCACGCAATGCAAATAATCAAACCCAATAAGCAAGCAAACCTTCAATGTCATCAAGCAAAGCTCCAACTACAAGTAGCTCTGATAGCCTTAAATCAGCTCTTTAACTCTGTGCTCCAGCTACCATAGTCATCGATATGCTTCCCAAGCCTAGCTGGGTAATTTAGCATCCAGAAAGATGCTGCTCCAGTTAACAGTTCATCTTCACTTAGCAAGTCAGCTGATTAAATTATTAACCGCGTATTAATAGCCCAAGACCATCTACCAGTTAGAAGAAAAACACATCAACTGTAATATAGAAAGGCAACTGCTCTCATATTCATTCTGATGGCAGTCCCTCCTGGATGCTCACCTATGCCAGGTTGGTGGGACTGAATGGGAAAAACATGAGAAATATATGATATGACTGTAAACTTCCGAAGTGAATTGGGATAAATGGTATGCACACAACAAATAAAAACACAGCGTGGTCAATGTGGTGCTATTTGTATTAATCAATAAGGATGTATTAATCGCCTACTGTATGCTCAGCCCTGATAATGAGCCCAGTCCTGGAGGCCCCGAAAACAGCAGTTGCTGTCTTGATGGGCAGTCTGCTGGAGACAGTGAGGAACATGATGAGGCCACGAGGGAGACAGGGAATGATAGGAGGATTCTAGGAAAGAGCGGGGCTAGTTATTCTGATTTCCAGGAACAAACCTTCTGGGAGCTGCAACTTTGTGCAAATGCTCGTGCAGCCCCTTTGAGATTGGGATGGTGAATCTTAGCTCCACTTTGTAAGCGCAGAATGAGAATCACCAAGGGCTGGGGTGTGGACCGGTGTAAAAGAAGAGACGAAAAGGGAGCAAGGCTTGTGGCTTTCCAGCATGATGTCCCACTTCGTCATTTGTAACACTGACCGTTCTTATTGGTCAGAGCCTGTACAATGAAAAAACCACTTTGTAGGTTGATGTAGGGTACCTGGGGAAGTAATTTACTGCTTCTAAGCCAGTAGAATACGATTTAATGCATTAGCAATAAATTAATAGAGTTAACAAGAAGTGGGAATTATTTCAGTGTGCGGATGAGAACAGCAGGGCAGAGTAGACCAGGCTGCGTGTTCTGAACCCATCGGCACTGCATTTGCGTGTGTCAGATAACCTTCTAGGAGCTGCCTCATTTAAAATGGTCCCGAGTGAAGCTTAGCACATAGACTACAGTCTGTTCGAAATGAACCAGACTATAGGTAGAATTTGACAGCACGACACAAGGTCTTTCCAGACAGGCTGTGTTGCAGGACATAATTTTGGACCAGGAAATTTTTGAAAGTCAAATCCTTGCTAGTCTGCTGACTGCCGTCTAGTGGGTGCTAAGTACAGAGCCTTTTCTCTCTCTTAACAAAGCTCAATGAAAATGTGCATGTGCAGTAATCTTCCCTTTCAGGGCTCCTGTAGTGATTGATAGAGTTATTTCTAAGTATGTTTAGGCTCAGTGGACTCACTTAACCCATTGTGGGACATGCAGAAATGGGCAAAGAAAGAGAGGCCGTAAAAAATATACAGCCAGAGGAGGCTGATAACATGCAGAAGAAAGGAGATACAGAAAGGGAACTGAGCACATGACACACAAGAATGAGAAGACACAAAACGACACCCTCTGTGAATTCTTCGTTGTGCGCATTTTCTAAGTGAAGACCGTGCTAGAATATGGGTGAGGCACAGTTTTCAATGCAAAGCTCTTTGCGTGTTTACCAATGGGACGGTTAATTCGGAGGTAAGAAAATGCCACCATGATGCTGAGGCTTTTCTATTGCTGCTTTTTGTCGGCCTCACCAGGAACCTGCAAAGACAGAAGAGGTCCTTTGATAGCCACATTTGCAGCCCACGTCGCTCACCGCGATCCGGCAGGTTAATGTACCGCTGCCAGCCCTCCAGAGTGAAGCAATCAGACACACGGCTGGATCGAAATAAAATGAAAGGGGGAGTGGGGGAGGGCAGAGCCCGTGGTTGGTATTTCAGCCACTGGCAAAGCCCTCCTCAAATCAAACCCTCCATGGAAGGCGGGTATTAGCAGGGTGGCTGAGGGGCACCTGCAACGCGGAGATTAATCCCCTTTATGTTTTCTTTCGGGTCTATCTCAGCACTGCTGAGTGGAAGAATTTATGTTGGCCTCCTTCCTAGAAGGAAGCTGCAGGCTCAGAAAAGAGGATGTGTCATCAGATGTCACCTCTCAGGATGCCTCTGTTGCTGTCTGTCTGTTGCCCTGCCCCTCCCTAGGTCTCTGCCCCTCCCTAGGTCTCTGCCCCTCCCTGCCAATCAGTCCTGCCTACCTTTCACTCCTCAGTGTGTTATTTCTATGCCTCGAATTCTGATTTCATAGCAGAGCAAGATAACACAACTCTGTTACCAGGTCCCCTGCTCCTCTCCAATGTGCCTCAGGTCTGACTTTCAAGACAGGCTGGGCTGGGTTTTGGTCACACTCTGCCTCTGCATCCGTGGCGCTTGCTGGGCCATGCAGATGTATTTTGCAAGTGAGCTAAGGCCATGGAAAATATCCCTTGGGGGCCATTTGAGATGTAGCTCGCAGTGGCCTTCAACATTTTTATTTAAGCTGTGGAGTTATTTTCTAGAAAGTAAAATATCATTGATAACCTCACTATATGAAATAGATAGAAGTGGATGTGGTCTTACTGTATCAGGGTGGGAAGAGGATAGAGGAGGCCTGAAGTTAGCCCACTGAGCCCTCCACCTCCTGGGACCCTGGGGCCACTGAGAACATGCCCTTATGCAGCCCTGCTCCCAGACACCCCGTGACTGTGACACCCTGGGGGAAGGAGCGCCCTCCTTCCGTTCACACAAAAGTACCCTACAGGCTAGCAAAGGTTATGGCCAGTCCCTAGAAGGCATGCTGTTTCCACTAGGATCCTGAAATCCCAGGTTCTGAAGTAGCATCCTGTATTTTTACCAAGGAGCCGCATACTTTCCCAGTGTATTTGTGACTATCCGTCGCCACCATGTGCACTGGACCATTTTGGTGTGTGATTTTACATGCACTTTCCAAGGTGCTTACGATTAGGATGCAATTTTAGAAATGAGAACTTTGGTAGCAAGGTCCTAACCATTCCAGAGAAGGATTTTGGCAAAACATAGTAGTTGCTAGTTATTTACTCTTCCTCTTTTTGCTAGATCAGATGGTAGAGAAGGCAAGTGATGATCTTATTATCTTATCTTCCCCAGTATTTTATTTCCCAGCACTGCAGACAGTGGAGGTGTTTTGGACCTAAGAACCAGTGTTTCGGAAGATGGCATTTACCCTGCAATGGCCATGCCTATGGTAAACTCTGGGCTTGGGGCTGTGTGGCCCCAGTCCAGAGAACAGAGGGACTATTTCTGGTTCCTTCCCGAGCTGCTCTGACATCCTGCCTAACTGAGCGCAGTTATGCTTCATTTACAAGAAGAGGCTGTGTTAACTCCTAGCTCATGCGGTGTTAAATAGAGGTGAGATGTAACCCTTTTTTTCTAACAGCACAAAACTCCTTCCTGAAGAGTCACCTTGAAGAGAGATGGTTTCTTGTGCAGAATCGCAGTCTGGGCAGTTAAGTCAGAGAACCCTGAGCTTATATGCTGTGCGTTTTCATTGACTGACTCTGTGGCTTTTTGAATTACATTTCCTCTCTGTTATTGTTAATTGATGAAGTCTCACAACTTCACTAGGAAATCAACTTAGGCTGACAAGTACTGTGTGCTTGCGTCAAGGGTGCCATGCAGACTTCCTTAGATACAAGTGAGTGTGGTGGGAGCCTTGTGAGGGCTCTCAGGAGTCTAAACGTGACAAAGAAACAACCATAATAGGATCAATTGCCCGTCTTGCATTCTCACTATTCCTTTCTGTGCCTTCAGAGTCCATAGTAAGAGTCACTGGTCTATTTAACTACATTTCCTCTGCTGAATAATCGGCTAATTGATTTATTACAGGCGTGGCCTCTCTGCTTTTTATTCCTTAGCATCCTGCAGTGAGCTTTGTTACCTTCTTGGCCCTGTTTATTGCATCCCCATCGTGCAAGAAACGGGAAATTTGGCACGAAGCAGATGGGAAAAAATGCACAGTATAGATATCAAAGCATAGTGGTTAAATGTTGGTCTCTTCTGAGGTGGATAGCTCCCAAGACCCTGGTGCTTTTTGAAACGCGCTCTAACTAACCTATTTTTCCATGTGAACAAAGGGCTCAGTGGATGAAGGTTATTTTCAAGTAGCCCTCAAGGTTAAAGTTGGTTGCTCTTCCAGATGGTTTCTATCTAATTCTTTGGATTATGATATTGAACTACCCTGCGATCAGGACTCCTAGTGCCAAGAATAACAAGAAGTGGAAGCCAGCTACAGTGAGGGCTGCTGCTCTCTGGGCAGGCAGA
Organism: Sapajus apella; assembly: GCF_009761245.1. Classification (NCBI taxonomy): domain Eukaryota; kingdom Metazoa; phylum Chordata; class Mammalia; order Primates; family Cebidae; genus Sapajus; species Sapajus apella. Next base: position 2,559,737 of record NW_022436956.1, read on the forward strand.
GATTTAAGGGTCAAGGCCAGACCATATGGTCTATCAAGGCCCTGCTGCCTTAACCCCAGGAAATACAAATCAACTCACAGAACCGCTCATCATCCCTGCTTCCTATTGCGTCAGCCACTGGGCCCCCTGCGGCCCCCCTTCTCCAGTTCTTTCTTGCACTAATTTTTGCCACTTTCTGCAGTCACTGGTTCAACTCCAGCTGTCCCTGCTTCTAGCAAGCTCCTCAGGAACGTGTTTCTAATGGCCACAGAGTCGAATGGGGCAATGAGGAACAGAGGACCCTGTGGCTTAGCAGCTCCAGGGGGAGGTATTTTTAGTTTTTTTTTTTTTTTTTTTTTTTTTTCAGCCTAACCGTAAAGCAGGTGACTTGAACACCTCTGACTTAGCTACTCTGGTGAGAAAATCAGATGGGAAATTAGCTCTCCCATGAAAGCCTTATTATTTCTGTGTGCTTGGAAAGGAAATAAACCTGGGGATGTTGGAAAGAGACCATTTGAGAATGTCAAAAGGTATCTCAGTATCTGTTTCTTGTTCTTCTTCCTCCTTTGTTTCTTCCCACCCTCGGTGCCTTTCCTCCTCTCTCCCTGCCTCCCTTCTGTCCTTCCTTCCTTATTCTGAAGGCAATTGCTCCAGCACAAAGCTAACTAACTTTGAATGCTTGTTATGTTTTCAGCAAAGATACAACACAACTAAACGCACTCTACAACAACACAAGCTCCGTGAGAGCAGGAATTTGTATGTTTGTCAGTGCAGTGTCCCTAGCATTTAAGACAAGTGTTTGGGGCCTAGCAAGTGTTCAGCAAGTGATTTGTTGATTTCTGAATAATTGTGCGATATTTGATAATAAAAGCCGAAATTCTGATTTTTTTCTTTCCTCTAGTAATACCTCCCTATATTAAACCTGAAGGATCTTGCTTCAGAATCATTTAACACTGGCTGTCTCTTTCTTACCTTTCCCAGAGCCACACTCAACACACACCCACCCAGCGTGCAGAGCATTCCTTCCAGTCTTCTCCCCATGAGGCCTGTGTGAACATCTTCAAATCAGCGTTTGTAGAGATCCTGTCGTGTTCCCATGTGCGAGGTCTCAATGAGCTGGAATTCTGTAAATGCCTATAACCTGCATTTCACTCACTTGCTTTCACTGTAGACGATGAGGAAATGAGTGGTGAGTTGTGTTTGTCCCTATGACAGAAATAAAAGAAGAGAGATCCAGTGCTTTGACCCTTAAGCATCGAAGTCAGTCATGACCAAATGCACACACATTTGGTGTGCACAGTGAGCCTCCCACGTGGCTTTCCTTCTGCCCCGCCTTTACACATGGAGGATCCATATCCCTTGGTTATGCTCCTGGACTGGCCCACGCAAAGGCAGCATCTACTCTGAGGGTAGGGGCCGATACTGAGATGAGAATTCCATCTCACTAGTTGCTTGTGTTTTTGACAATGGGCAGCTGTGTGTGAGCTACGGGAGGGTTCAGCAGCCTGGTGTTGAGGAAGGTGCTTTCTCTTGCTGAGTCAGTGTGGCCCTAGAGTTCAGTGACCCCTTACTGATGCTCCAGTCACAAAGCCTTGTTTATGGGGATGTCCGGATGTTTTTCTTTATTAAAACTACTCAGCATAGTTATCAGTTCTTTCAGTGGAGACTCTAATAACACAATGGGCAGCCCCAACACCTCCTACCCCCTTTCCCATTCTCAGTGGTGTACAGCCACCACAAACTCGCTCAGCAGCACAGCCTCGTCACCTCAGGGAGCACTTACGGAGCTGACCTTAAAGAGCAATTTCAGTCAGGAATGGAGAGGCTCAATTGTTCATAAACCTGACATTTATTACTTGGAGATTCTTGCTCTACAGTACGAGCTGCTCTTTACGATTTTATCAAATAAAGTGCTCCTTTCATCCGTGTCTCACTTTCTCCTCCCGGCTTCCTCCCACCACCCGCTGCTTTCACCTACCTGTGGGCTTGGCGTGGGACAGTAACGTAAGCTTTAGGAAATTTCACCTGGGGAGCCCAGGACTCCTCACTGGGGCCCTGGCTGGCACTTAGAGCAGAAAGTGTATGTTTCATTCTCCTCCTTTCATTCAGGCAGCAGTGAATGTGCGAAGAGATAGACAGTGGTGTTCTTTCCTCCTTTAAATGCTTTACCTTCTCTTGAGCACTTTCTTTTCTTTTCTTTTCTTTTTTTTTTTTTTTTTTTTGAGATGGAGTCTCACTCTGACACCCAGGTGGAAGTGCAGTGATGCAATCTCCGCCCACTGCAACCTCCACCTCCTGGGTTCAAGCAATTCTCCTCCCTCATCTTCCCAAATAGCTGAGACTACAGGTGTGTGCTACCATGCGTGGCTAATTTTTTTTTTTTTTTTGTATTTTTAATAGAGACAGGGTTTCACCATGTTAGCCAGGATGATCTCCATCTCCTGACTTCGTGATCCACCCGCCTCAGCCTCCCAAAGTGCTGGGATTACAGGTGTGAGCCACCGCGCCCAGCCCTCTTGGGCATTGTCCAGGTCGCCAGGTCAGAGTAACACTGAGAGTAAATCTATTGCAAGTATTTGGAGCCCCAGATGATTTGCAAATGATAGTGACATACACTAATTGTTTTCCAGGTTAAAAAAATGGCAGTATTCACTATAGACATATGTGGTTGTATTATTTCAATTGACAGGCCCCCAAATTGTAGAAGCCTCAACGCTTCCCATTTTACTGTAATTAAACTCATATTTTGGAGGATGGATAGTTCAGTGGTCTGGAGGCAGGGTGAGGAGTTAAACCTATCAGTTGACAGTGTCCCGTAGAGATCGAAAGAATGGGGACAAGCCACTCACGAGTTCTGAATCACAGATGGTCTTTTGGTTGGTTGTACAGTCTAAACCAGGAAGGGTGGAGGTTTAGGGAACTGGGAATAGTCTAAAATCAGAACAGCAAATCGAAGCCCTTTAAGCATCTCCAATAGAATGAGCAAGTAGCTTGTTACAAGGAAAAGCTGCGTACACCAATGTTTTAAAAACAGCCATGTAAAAGACTTGTAAATATACCACAGCGTGTACTTGTACCTTTGTTTGACTTTTGACACAGGGTCAATGCCTTTTCTTTGAGACTGTGTCTGCTGACTGGGAACTGGTGTCTCCTTGTGTAGATGATATTCTGAAGACATCACTCTTGATTTCTACTTTGGGTTTTTTTAAAGTTGAGCGTGAGGGCAAAGGTTCCTAATGTGAAGCAATCTGAGTATAAAATATTTCTAGACTATGATTTCTTCTCGTCCCTACTACGTTTTCCTTCCATAAGTAATTCAACTGCAGGAGGGTTTTTTTTTTTCCCCAAGATATTTTATTGAATGTTTCTAAAATATTCTACTTACTTTTCATAGAAACAACAATTCTCTTTTCAGACTCAGATTGTATCAGCTTGTGAGGGGTTTGGGTAAATTATGTAATTAAGTGAACAAGTACACCTGGTAAGCACAGATTTTGGAAAAGATGCAGCTGACTCTTGGTAAGCATATGGCTCAACTAGTAAACACATGAGCGCCAGGGTAAGCCAGAGGGAGCACCTGCCATTAACTGGGAATTCAGCACACTGTGGACGTCAATCCCCATGACTGTCAGAGTGGAGAAGGCTGGGTAACAGTATGTCGGCTAAGTGGAAGTTGAGCAGGAATTAGTGGAGAACTTTTGGTGCTGGCTTCTGGTGCACTCAAGGTTTCTGAATTTCTGTGCTAAGATTAGTTATTGGCCTCAAACAAATTCCATAACCTCTCTGAGCTTCAGTTTATTCATGTGCAAAGTAAAGCTATTACTAACGCAGGTGAGCGTGCATATACACATGTGTGCATGCACACACACACACACGCCACACGCACATACCACCCAGGGCTCCTTAGAGAAGGTCGAATAAACCCATATGTCTGGTTGCTCTGGTAACTGTAAATAGTCTGCATATATAAACTTCTTTTTAACTTTTTACCCTAAAGTAATTTCACACTTATAGAAAAATTGCAAGAATAATACAAGAACACTTACTAACCCCCTAAAAATTTTTCCTACTGTTAACATTTTGTCACAGTTGTTTTATCATCCTTTCTAGGAATGGGTAGACAGGTAAACAGATAGATAAACATAGATAATATACATGTCTGTGTATCAGCATTTTTCTGACCATTTCAGAGATAACTGCAAACTTCATAGCCCTATCCTCCAACACTTCAGTGTGTTTATATTAAGAACAAGATATTCTCTTACAATTGCGAAAGTTAGGATATTTAACCTTCATACATTATCAATTAATATACAGTTATTATTCAAGATTTTCCATTTTTCCTACTAACATATTTTATAATGTTTTTATTACATCCTGGGTCTGGTACAGGACCACATAATGCATCTAGTTGTCATATCTTTGTAATCTTTTTAGCCTTTTTCTCTCAAGAACTTGAATGTCGCTGCTGTGGTCTGAATTATATACCCAAAAATATATACTAAAATCCCAGTCCTCAATGTGAGGGGCTAAGAGGTGGAGCCTTTGGAAGTGATCAGGTCATGAGAATGGACAATTTATGATAGATATAGTACTCTTATAAAAGGGGATCAAGAGAGACTTCTGCCCTTTCTACAATGTGAGGTTACAAGAAAATAGCCTGATATGTCCTTATGCCTGGATTCAGGTTATATTTTTTGGGGCAGGAATACCACATACATAAGTAGTTCATGGTAGGAGGGCCATGCTGTTGGCCTGTCTCATTATTGGTGATGCTAGCACTTTAATGTTGCTATTTTTCTTACTGAGATTAGTAAATAATTACTGGAAAGATATTTTGAGACTATATAAATAACTTTCCTTCATCGAATTTCTGCCCATCTGTGTAGCATCCTTCAGTAATTCTCACCTGAATTTGTTGTCACTGGTATGAATGCATGATGCTGGCTCTTTTTCTCTGATGCCATCATTTCTTGTATAATTACTGGTTGACGTATTTCTGTAAGGAAGAAATTTTCCTTTTGCAACATTTATTTAGTTCTTGCTTTTTTTTCTTTTCGGTTGTAAGCATGGGACCATGACATTTTATTTTATTCAATAGATTCTAATCCAATTTATATTATTTGTTTTGATGTTCATTTGTCCTAGATTTGGCCAGTTAGTGTCCCATCAAGCTGGCCCTGTGCTATTTTGATGTATGCTCATTACTTTTTGCACACTTCCTGTTTCCTGGCATGACAGAACATTTTAGACTTATCTCTACTTTCTCTTTCCAGTCTTGAAGTCAAGCACGTCTCCAAGGAACCTAGTTCTCTCAAGTAAGGGATGGTATTTAGGAACCAAGAGGAAGGTGCCAGATGTTTTCGATAATACTAGGACATCATTGTATCTAGAAAGCAGGTATAGGAGACATAAGATATTTTTTCAAATCTCTTTCTGGGATATCTTTCTTCTTTTACTTATATTCCTCATTGATGAAAAAGATTTTTATAGATTTGGACTCTGCTTCTACCTAAGCTTAGAAAGATAATCAACTCCAGTGTCCTTGTTCTCCTGATAGCTAAGAAGTAAAGATTGTTCTCAGGCCTAAATTAATTTTAAGCTTTAATTCAGGCCTTAATTCCTGACACAAGCCAGGTAAGAAGCTGCTCGTGTCAGGAATTAAGAGATGAAATAACAGGAAGCGCTGCCATTTACAAAGAGAGCCATCATAGATTCTCGTGCCTCACAGCTGATAATGTCACAGGTCTAGAAATCTCACATGAAAGTTCAAAAGTTCCTGGGAGCACTTCTCCTTTAGGAAAAGTTTTGGATAGTAAAAATATTATTATGAGATTTTAATAATTGTAATTATGTTACAGGTCATACTCACTGACGACCTCCTGTTTACTTATTACTCACATTAACCCTCCGCTTGAAGTCCCGTGGCAACTAAGAACAGAAATGAGAATGTGGATGGGGTCAAAGTCCAGTGAGAACTTTACTACTCGGAATCCCAGGGCTCTAGAGCCGTACAGTCTTGTCAGATGTATCCTAGGCCTCCCACCACCACCACCATATCTAGATCCTGTGGCCTTCCTTGGGGAGAGGCTCGGTCAGCAAAACGAACGCCAGCCTACCTTCGGAAGGGAGAGAGATGTCCCACCCAATCAAGTGCAAGGGGGAAAGTCAAAGAGGCTTTGAGGACAGTGTCAGAGGCAGGCATGGGGCCCTGCCTGAGCTGGGCTGGCTGTGCACAAGCCCTGGTAGATCAGTGAAACAGGTTACCTTGCTAGAATGTGAATTTTGAAGAGCACAAGGGAAATACCAGATCACATTTGAGCTTAAGCATCCTTACATGGGGCCTGAGGAATGGCAGATCCTTACTAGTCAACGAAGCCCCTTCTCCTGCATTAGAGAAGAGTGAATGAGAGGCTGAAAGAGCTAACAGACGTGTTCATCCAATCTGGCTTTCTTCTGCTCAGTGGAACAGAGGTTCTGCATGAAAACACAGGGAAGAATGAGAAAATGCTTCTTTCTCCTAAATTCTTATTATGTGCTGGCTCCTATGATGAGGGCTTTATATGCATTATCTGGTTTAATTCTCATGTTAACCTTATAAAGTTTCACCATTTTACATGTGGGATATCAGTATCACCATTTTACAAATGGGTAACCTGACCTCTGGAGGTTAAGCCATATCCCATGGCTCATGAATGGAAAAATAACGTCTAAACCCAGGTCTTCTGTCTGCAGTCATGTGGTTAGTCATCACCTTCAGGGAATGTCACCAATTTTAGGGAAGATTACTTCCCCAGCAGTTAGAATGAGAAGGCCTGCAAAGAAAGGCTCACAGGCTGTGGATGTGAATGTACCTGTTGTGTTGGGTGGCGAGCAGCAATGGTGGGGTGGGAGGAAGGACGAAACAGAACCTCACCCATTCTATACTTCCACTTCTGGCTAACCCTGAGCCACAGGCATCTTAGTGCCAACTCCTCATTTCAAAACTTATGACCACAGCAGAGCCGGTAAGAGGCATTTCTTTCATTTTCTAATCATTTTCCCTTTTTCTCTATGGAACATCTCTGTGTTGGGAGATCACTGCCTCCCGCTAATCAGCTACCCAGCAGCTTAAAGAACATGTCAATATACTCATTTAAATTTCCATAAGGTGACTGGCATAATGCCTTTGAGGTCTAGAGCTCTGGAGCCCTGGTAGTCGTCAGGCAAAGCAAGACTTCTGAGGCCAGAAAGTGGTTGCCTTCATATTCACAAGTTGGTTTATTTGTCATTGAATTTTACTGTTTGTGAGCAAAATGAGTTCTTTTTGTGGTAAGATGAAAAATGAAAGAGGGGAAGGCATAGCTCAGCAGGAGCCAGGGAGACAGCAGCTTAGCATGGCCACTTTCCTAGGAATGACAGCTCCTGTGCTTAGCTAGGCAGAGCTGTGTGAGCAACATCAAGGGCACTCTCCAGGGCTCTGCCACACAGAAACCTGGGACATTTCAGCAGCACCATGTCTGTCTACATTCATTTTTTGCTTCTCTTATTCTGTATTAACCAGTAGCTCCTTTCAGATATTTACAGCTTACGACATCAGATGTAGTCATTCTACCCATCACTAATAGTATCTCCCTAAAGATGTCCCCAGATAGTTCTTCCTGGGCTTCTCATTTGAAAAAACATTTTGAGCATAAGAAGCCATAAATCATAGTGAAAAAAGCATTACTTTTCAAATTAGGCAAATGTGGGTGCAATCTTAACTCCACCACTTACTAGCTGTGTGCCTCAGGAATTGTCTGAATTGCTCTAGACCTCAAATTCCTCCTGTAATGTATTAATATGTATGATCAGTATTATTACTAAAATGAAAATAGTATCGAGTAGATCAAATGAGTTAATCAATGTAAAGACCTTGAATAATAGGGGGCTGGCAAGATGGCTGAATAGAAACAACTCTAGTCTCCCAGCGAGACCAATACAGAAGATGAGTGATTGCTACATGTCCAGCTGAGGTACATAGCTTATCTCAGTGGGACTGGTTAGACAATGGCTGTAGCCCACAGAAGGTGAGCAGAAGTAGGGTGGGACATTGCCTCACCTGGGAAGCACAAGCTTTTTGGGAACTAACTCCTCTAGCCAGGAGAAACCATAAGGGACTGTGCCATGAAGAATGGTGCTGTCCAGCCCAGATACTACCCTTTTCTCATGGTCTTTGCAACCCACAGACCAGGAGATTCCCTCAGGTGCCTACACCACCAGGGCCATGGGTTTCAAGCACAAAACTGGGTGGTCGTTTGGTCAAACACTGAGCTAACTGCAGGTGTTACTTTTTTCATACCCCAGTGGCGCCTAGAACACCAGCGAGACAGAACCGTTCATAGTCCCTGGAAAGGGGTCTGAGGCCAGGGAGGTGAGTGGCCTTGCTCAGTGGATCCCATCCCCACAGAGCCCGACAAGCTAATATCCACTGGCTTGAAATTCTCCCCGCCAGCACTGCAGTCTGAAGTCAACCTGGGACACTCGAGCTTGGGTGGGATAGGGGCGTCCACCATTACTGAGGCTTGAGTAGGTAGTTTTTCCCTCACAGTATAAACAAAGCCACGGAAGTTCGAACTGGGTTTGGAACCCACTGCAATGTGGCAAAGCCACTGTAGCTAGACTGTCTCTTTAGATTCCTTCTCTCTGGGCAGGACATCTCTGAAAGGAAGGCAGCAGCCCCAGTCAGAACTCCCATCTCCCTGGACAGAGCACCTGGGAGAAGAGGCAGCTGTGGGTGAAGCTTCAGCAGACTTAAACATTCCTGCCTGTCAGCTTGGAAGAGAGTAGCAGATCTCCAAGCACAGTGTTCATGCTCTGCTCAGGGACAGACTGCCTCCTTAGGTGGGTCCCTGACCCCCATGCCTGCTGTCTGAAAGACACTTCTCAGCAGGGGTCGACAGACAACCTCATACAGGAGAACTCCCGCTGGCATCTGGGGGATGCCCCTCTGGCACGAAGCTTCCAGATGAAGGAGCAGGCAGCAGTCTTTGCTGTTCTGAAGACTCTGCTGGTGATATTCAGGCAAACAGAGTCTGGAGTGGACCTACAGCAAACTCCAGCAGATCTGCAGAAGAGGGGCCTGACTGTTGAAACAACTAACAAACAGAAAGTGATAGCATCAAAATCAATGAAAAGGATGCCCACCACACAAACCCTATCTGAAGGTCACCAACTCAAAAACCAAAAGTAGATAAATCCACAAAGATAAGGAAAAACCAGTACAAAAAGGCTGAGAATTCCAAACACCAGACTTCCTCTTCTCCTCCAAATAATCACAACTCCTCACCAACAAGGGAACAAAACTGGGTAGAGAATGAGTATAAGAAATTGACAGAAGTAGGCTTCAAAAGGTGGGTAATAGCAAACTCTCCTGAGCCAAAGGGGCATGTTCTAACCCAATGCAAGGAAGCTAAGAACTTTGATAAAAGGTTACAAGAACTGCTAACTGGAATAACCAGTTAAGAGAAGAAGATAAATTGCCTGATGGTGCTAAAAATACAGCGTGAGAACTTTGTGAAGCATATACGAGTATCAATAGCCAAATCAAGCAAGTGGAAGAAAGGATATCAGAGACTGAAGGTCAGCTTAATGATATAAAGTGTGAAGACAATATTAGTGAAAAAAGAATAAAAAGGAATGAGTAAAACCTCCAAGAAACATAAGACTATGTGAAAAGACCAAATCTACATTTGATTGATGTATCTGAAAGTGATGAGGAGAATGGAACCAAGTTGGAAAATATATTTTAGGATATTGTCCAGGAAAACTTCCCCAACCTAGCAAGACAGGCCAACACTCAAATTCAGGAAATGTAGAAAACACCATAAAGATAATCCTCGAGAAGTGCAAACCCAAGACACAAAATTGTCAGATTCACCAAGGTTGAAATGAAGGAAAAAATATTAAGAGCAGCCAGAGAGAAAGGTTAGGTTGCCCACAGAGGGAAGACCATCAGAGTAACAGCAGATCTCTCTGCAGAAACCCTACAAGACAGAGGAGAGTGAAGGCCAATATTCAACAAACTTAAAGAAAAGAATTTTCAACCCCAAATTTCACCTCCATTCAAACTAAACTTCATAAATGAAGGAGAAATAAAATCCTTTACAGACAAGCAAATGCTGAGAGATTTTGTCACGCAGGGCTGCTCCTGAAGGAAGCACTAAATATGGAAAGGAACAACTGGTACCAGCCACTCCAAAAACATACCAGAATGTAAAGAACATGGACACTATGAAGAAACTGCACTAACTAATGGACAAAATAACCAGCTGTCATCATAATGACAGGAACAAATTAACACATAACTCAGAATTTCATATCCAGCCAAACTGAGCTTCATATGTGAAGGAGAAATACAATCCTTTACAGAAAAGCAAATGCTGAGAGAGTTTGTCACTACCAGGCCTGCCTTACAAGAGTTCCTAAAAGAAGCACTAAGCATGGAAAGGAACAACCAGTACCAGTCACTGCAAAAACATACCAGATTATAAAGACCATCGAGACTGTGAAGAAATTGAATCAACTAATGGGCAAAATATCCAGTTAGCATCATAGTGACAGAATCAAATTCACACATAACAATATTAACCTTAAATTTAAATGGGCTAAATGCCCCAATTAAAAGACACAGACTGGCAAATTGGGCAAAGAGTCAAGACCCATCAGTGTGCTGTATTCAGGAGACCCATCTCATGTGCAAAGACACACACAGGCTCAAAATAAAGGAATGGAGAAACATTTACCAGACAAATGGAAAGAAAAAAAAAAAAAGCAGGAGTTGCAATCCTAGCTCTGATAAAATAGACTTTAAACCAACAAAGATTTAAAAAGACAAAAAGGGCATTACTTATGGTAAAGGGATCAATGCAATAAAAAGAGCTAACTATCCTAAATATGTATGCACCCAATACAGGAGCACCCAGATTCATAAAGCAAGTTCTTAGACACCTACAAAGAGACTTAGACTCCCACACAATAATAGTGGGAGAGGTTAACACTTCACTATCAATATTAGACAGATCAATGAGACAGAAAATTAACAAGAATATTTAGAACCTGAACTCAGCTCTAGACCAAGTGGACCTAATAGGCATCTACAGAACTCTCCACCTCAAATCATCAGAATATGCATTCTTCTCAGTACAACATAGCACTCATTCTAAAATTGACTACATAATTGGAAGTAAAACACTCCTCAGCAAATGCAAAAGAATGGAAATCATAACAGTCTCTCAGACCACCGTGCAATCAAATTGAAACTCAGGATTAAGAAACTTGCTCAAAACCACACAACTGCATGGAAACTGAACAACCTGCTCCTGAATGGTTAAATAAAGAAATTAAAGAAGAAATAAATAAGTTATCTGAAACTAGTGAGAACAAAGACACAACATACCAGAATCTCTGGGATACAGCTAAAGCAGTGTTTCAGTAAATGCCCACATGAGAAAGTGGAAAAGATCTAAAATCCACACACTATCATCACAATTAAAAGAACTAAAGAAACAAGAACAAACAAATTCAAAAGCTAGCAGAAGACAAGAAATAATAAAGATCAGAGCAGAACTGAAGGAAATGGAGACACAAAAAAATCCTTCAAAAAGTCAATGAACCCAGGACCTGTTTTTTTTAAAAAGATTTGCAAAATAGATAGATTACTAGCCAGAGTAATAAAGAAGAAAAGAGAGAAGAATAAAATAGACAGAATAAAAAAATGACAAAGGGGATATCACCACTGATCCCACAGAAATACAAACTACCATCAGAGGATACTATAAACACCTCTATTCAAATAAACTAGAAAATCTAGAAGAAATGGATAAATTCCTGGACACATATACCCTCCCGAGACTAAACCAGGAAGAAGTCAAATTCCTGAATAGACCAATAACAAGTTCTGAAATATAGGCAGCAATTAATAACCTACCAACCAAAAAAAGCCCAGGACCAGATGGATTCACAGTAGAATTCTACCAGAGATACAAAGAGGAGCTAGTACCATTACTTCTAAAATGATTCCAAACAATAGAACTATAGAAAAAGAGGGACTCCTCCCTAACTCATTTTAAGAGGCCAGCATAGAATAACACGAATAACAGACAGAGAGTCAAATCATGAGTGAACTCCCATTCACAATTGCTACAAGGAGAATAAAACACCTAGGAATACAACCTATAAGGAAAGAGAAGGACCTCTTTGAGGAGAACTATGAACTACTGCTCAAGGAAATAAGAGAGGACACAAACAAATGAAAAACATTCCATGCTCATGGATAGGAAGAATCAATATTGTGAAAATGGTCATACTGCCCAAAATAATTTATAGATTCAATTCTATTCCCATCAAGCTACCATCGAATTTCTTCACAGAATTAGAAAAAAACTATTTTAAATTTAATATGAACCAAAAAAAGAGCCCGTATAACCAAGACAATCCTAAGCACAAAGACAAAGCTGAAGGCATTACGCTACCTGACTTCAAACTATACTACACGGCTAGAGTAACCAAAACAGCATAGTACTGGTATCAAAACAGATATATAGACTGATGGAACAGAACAGAGGCCTCAGAAATAACACCACACATCTACAACCATCTGATCTTTGACAAACCTGACAAAAAGCAATAGGGAAAGAATTCCCTATTTATTACATGGTATTGGGAAAACTGGCTAGCCATATGCCGAAAACTGAAACTGGACCTTTTCCTTACACCTTATACAAAAGTAAACTTGAGATGGATTAAAGACTTAAACGTATGACCTAAAACTGTAAAAACTCTAAAAGAAAACCTAGGCAATACCATTCAGGACTTAGGCATGGACAAAATCTTTATGACTAAAACACCAAAAGCAACGTCAACAAAGGCCAAAATTGACAAACGGGATCTAATTGAACTAAAGAGTTTCTGCACACCAAAAGAAACTAACATCAGAGCAAACAGGCAACCTATGGAATGGGAGAAAATTTTTGCAATCTATCCATCTGACAAAGTGCTAATATCCAGAATCTACAAGGAACTTAAACAAATATATAAGAAAAAACAACCCCATCAAAAAGCGGGTGAAGGATGTGAAGAGACACTTCTCAAAAGAAGCAATTTATTTGTGCAGCCAACAAACATATGAAAAAAAGCTCATCATCACTGGTCATTAGAAATGCAAACCAAAACCACAATGAGATATCATCTCATGCCAGTTAGAATGGCAATCATTAAAAAGTCAGGAAACAACAGGTGCTGGAGAGGATGTGGAGAAATAGGAACACTTTCACACTGTTGGTGGGAGTGTAAATAAGTTCAACCATTGTGGAAGACAGTGCAGCAATTCCTCAAGGATCTAGGGCTAGATATATCATTTGACCCAGCAACCCCATTACTGGGTATATACCCAAAGGGTTATAAATCATTCTACTATAAAGATGTATGTTTATTGCAGCACTGTTCACAATAGCAAAGACTTGGAACCAACCCATATATCCATCAATGATAGACTAGATAAAGAAAATGTGGCACATATATACCATGGAATACTATGCAGCCATAAAAAGAATGAGTTAATGTCCTTTGCAGGGCCATGGATGAAGCTGGAAGCCATAATTCTCAGCAAACTAACACAAGAACAGAAAACCAAACACTGCATGTTCTCACTCATAAGTAGGATTTGAACAATGAGAACATATGGGCACAGAGAGAAGAATATCACACACCACAGCCTGTTGGGGGGTGAGGGACAAGGGCACGGATAGTATTAGGAGAAATACCCAATGTAGATGACGGATTGATGGGTGCAGCAAACCAACATGGTACACGTATACCTATGTAACAAATCTGCACATTCTGCACATGTTTTCCAAAACTTAAAGTATAATTAAAAAAAAAGAAGAAAGAAAAAAAGACCTTGAATAGCTTCTGATTCTTAGTAGGGCATTCTATAAATTATATTCTAGTTAATTAACATAGAAACTATTTAGCCAATTTTTAACAATTTGGAGCCTCATTTCGAGGTGTGGTTTGGATGTCTACATGACCCATAAATACATTTTTCATTTTATTTCTCATGATACCAAACACAGGGCTATATGCATGAAAACAACAGGTTATGAAGTAAATGAGTTACTCTTTGAGGTGCTCTCCTTAGCACTAAATGTTAACACAGTTGCACCTGGTAGCAATGTGGCAATGATGATGATGATGATATTGACAATGTTTTATGAAAGCAAATGTAAGCCTGATAATTTATATGCTCATCATATGTCTCTCTTTGTCTTGGCTGCCAAGTAACCCTGTTACTTCAGCATTGAGAAATACCACCACTTATTTCCATGTCTTCAGTTATTTCTCACCTTCTAATCACTTCTCCCTTGGTGCCCCTCTAATGATTCTACTCAGAGTGTTTTAGTATTGGGAGCATCACTAGTGTCCAAGTATTTCAAGAACTCAGGAAGAAGGTACACCCCCTCGTAGACATATACATAAAATTAGTACTCCTATAACATGGATTTAATTGACTTAATACAACTCATGCTTGAACTGCACAGCCATTAACACCCTGATTAGGGGGACAGGTCATGAATTGCGTTTGGAGCACAGCAACTGACCGCAAGCAGGCTATCCCTAGCAGGGTTTCTTACAGCCCATTTCTATGACCCCAAAGACAGAGTAGACTGGGAACAAGGTGTTTTCTGCATTTGCCTAGCAGCTGGACAGACTTCCCTCTTCAAGCTAAGCTGTCAGCCACTTGCTGTGTGACACAGCTGTTCCGAGGCCACATCACTCTTGTTAAGGGGTGGAGTGCTCCTCACCAGCATTAGCCACATTCTGGAGATGTGTAGAAAACTGTAACTTGGTACAATATACCCCTGTTGTTTGGTTGCTGGTTGTGGCTTTACTTTGACCATAAAGGGCTTATAAAATGGTGACATATTAATGACCAACTGTGTAAGCTATAGCAAAGCAAGTAACCATTTCATACCTCAGTTTACCTAACTAAAATATGAGTAGGCTTTGACTATATATGATTCTTATTACAGGAATGAATCCATGAACCATGCAAATTATTTGTTTACTTAGACTATATTAAGGTCATAATTTTATAGGTAAAACATAGCCCAAATGGCTTTGCCTGCTACTACTCCTTTAAAGACATCTTTTATGTAAGAAATATAACAACCGTGTGCAATATGTGGTTCTTGATAGGATCCAAGTTTGGATAAATCAGGTGTAAAATATATGTCTGAAAAAAACTAGAGAAATTTGAATATCTGTCAACTGAGTACTGGGTGTTATAAAGGAACTTTTTTGATTATATTAAGTATGATGACAATGTTGTGTTTCTGTAGAAACATATATAATTTTTTAAAGTATATATAAATATTTATAAGAGAAATATCATAGTGGGTATAATTAACTTTAAAATATTTCAGAAAAAAGATGATGTAAATATGGCAAACATTGGCAATTTCTCAATCTATGTGAAGATACATGAGTCTTTCTTATATTTAGGTTGAACCATAGAAGATTGTCAATATTAGATCA
The DNA here is from genome assembly GCF_009761245.1 of Sapajus apella. Lineage (NCBI taxonomy): Eukaryota > Metazoa > Chordata > Mammalia > Primates > Cebidae > Sapajus > Sapajus apella. Next base: position 2,575,271 of record NW_022436956.1, read on the forward strand.
TTTCTGGCCTAAAAACAGTAGTATTCTATGGTTCAGTGTTATGCTGATTTCAAATTTTCTGTATATTTGATTTCTTAATTACAAATTTTCTAAATGTATAATTGTCTGTAAAGAAACTTTCAAATATACATTAGTGTGGTACAAAGTTTGTGAAGGCTTGGTCTTCGGCCCAGTTTCTTCAATAGATCTCTGTCCCTCCCACACATCCCACCCCTAAAACACTGTGGATGAAGCTTTAGTTGAACTTCGTTAGTCTGAACTGTTTGATTTCCAGAAACTAGCCACGTCATTTCCAATGCTTTTGCTTGAGGTCTTTCTTTCACCCAGCACATCACACTTTCTTGCACTACTCTGACAGCCATTCACATTCCAAACTCAGCTCATAGTCACATGAATTTTGAAGGCATTTCTGAGCCTGCCCTTCCCTAGGTCTCTTTCCCAGTGGTCCTTTTACCACCCCTCATCCTCTTTCTCAGGAGAATCTCCCAGTTCTCATTATGTGACATGGTGCCTACTTCTTTAAGCTGTTTCTTTGTGATGGAGTGTATTAGTCTGTTTTCATGCTGCTGATAAAGACATATCTGAGACTGGGCAATTTACGAAAAAAAAAAAAAAAGACATTTAATTGGACTTACAGTGCCATGTAGCTGGGGAAGCTTCACGATCATGTAGGAGGCAAGGAGGAGCAAGTCATGTCTTACATAGATGGCAGCAGGCAAAGAGAGAGAGAGCTTGTGCAGGGGAATTCCTCTTTTTAAAACCATCAGATCTCATGAGACTTACTCATTATCATGAGAACAGCACAGGAAAGACTCACCCCCATGATTCAATAAACCCCTCTCAGGTTCCTCTCATAACACGTGGGAATTCAAGATGGGATTTGGGTGGGGACACAGCCAAACCACATCATGGAGGAAGTCCCTTAAATATAAAAGCAACACCTTTCTAGTCTTTGTGGCTTCAGAAACACCCCTTACTATTGGATGCTGATGCTGAAGGGCTGACTTTCTACCTGCTTTGTGCCCTGCAGCTTCACCCTGCTGACTGCCCTTCCCTCAGTAGAGCTGACAGTGTCAGCCCAAACACAGCAGACCTTGATGGATGCCTGCTTATTGAATCCATATGCAGAGGGTGGTTGTAACTCTTTCCACTTAGCACTTACCAAGCCTCTTTCTTTGGCTGCTAGGAGATAAAATTAAAGTTGATGTGCATGAAGGTGACAGATCCCAGGAAGAGAGACGTACATGCAAAACCAAAGGCACCTGGGATCTAAAGGATCATTTTCTCCCATTGTGCTTATAATATATTTTGGCTCAGTAGAAACAACCTTGGTGGGTTTGTGGTTAAACAGTAGATTGTTTGAGTTCTCCTTCCAGCTTCACTTCCTCGAGAGGAAGTTTTTACTGATCTTGCCACCTGACATTACATCTTCCTTGACTGAGATTCTTAGTTCTTATGTGTACCCATCACTGCACTATGTAGATTGACAGACAGATACGTATATGTAAATCTGTCTATCTGTCTACCTATTATCTATATCTATCTGTCTATTTAAGTGCAATAATGGGCACACATCTATCTCGATTTAGATTTGGATCCAGATAGGTATGTATGTATGTAGCCAGCTAGCTGGCTAACTAGCTAAACAGTACTTGCATACAATGGACACTAAATTTATATTTGCCAAAATAAAGGAAGACAATTATATTTTCATCAACATTTTCCTAGTGTATTGTTCTTGGACTTTGAATCTCTCATAATTCAGGAATACATTAAGAAAATAACTTAGAATGAGAAAAATACACTTTAAATTAAATGAATTAAAATGATTATTTAATTCCTCACTGGGATAAGTGCTCTGAAATGGAAGTACAGAGTGCTGGGAGTATCAGTAGGGTCTCTAAGATAGACTGGCAGCCAGGAAGTATGGCCTCCGTGAGGGCTGTCAGAAGGTCAGAGAGGGAGGGGGAGTAGTGAATGGAGGGCCGGGGACCAGAGTGCAAAGCCTCCTGAGGAAGATGATCATGGAATTTACCATGCAAACTCATTTCCTATCAACCATACTGAATCTGGATGCTGTAAATCATTACACCAAAAAAAAAAAAAAAAAAAAAGTCAAGAGTGGATGTAAAGAGCCAGGAAGGCAGCATTTGCAGTAGTCCAGAAAGGACAAGATCAGTGGCTATGATTACAGTAGTGGAGATAGGAATGGAGAAGTGGGCAAATTGTTTAGAAGGTGTACTCAAGAAGAGCTTATTGAGAGACCTCAAATTCCTCAGGTGCTTATCAGGAAGGAGGCCTATCTTTTATCTATCATCTCTCTATCCTTCAATCTATCTTCTCCCAGTCAAAGCTGTAATTCTGGCACCAATTCTAAAAGCTATGCCGGTAGAAGGAGAAAGAAGATAAGAGGCCATCCAAACTTATAGTGAAACTGATTTTTTAAATAAAATCGTTGAGTAGGTTGGGAGCTAAATTCTTTGTAAGGATTTGGATGGCATGCTGACAAATCTTTTACTCAATGCTCTGGAGGATCAACTTCTACGGATTCTTTATTTTCTCTGGATTTTAGTAGGGGATTTTTCTTATGATTCAGTTCTATGGCAGTGAATTGCATTTCTCTCCAAGGCTCCTCAACAAACAATTTACAGTGTAAATATATTTGTTGGCATGCAAATCACTCTGCATTATGAGTCTTGATTAATATTATAATGTGTTGATGAAAGCCTGTAAGTGGTTCCTGGAACTAAGGTTTCAGACAAAGATGTGCTGTTTGGGTGCAGAATGTTTGTTGAATATTAGATTAGGTTTTTTGTTTTGCTTCTCTCTCTTTTAATTTTTTTTTTTTAATTTTAAGGAAATACTTGGTGTGAAGTGGCAACAAACTTCAAAATACGCAATTAATTAGCACAGCCCATCTATCACCCAAACTGCACAAAACACTCCTCCCCATGCACATATCATGTTTGATCACACCCAAGCCTGCTTTTGTGTCTGTGGGTCCTTTGGTTCAGCTATTTAGCATCTTGTTTGTTGCCAACATCCTGTCTCTAGAGAAGCATTGTTCGGTAGTATCGCGTGCCTTTTAAATACTGTGTGTGCATGTGGGTTGATTAGACCATGTGTCCAATTCCCAATCTGCCACTGAAATGCAGAGATAGTGTTACTGGGCTTTGCTTTTGTGAAGACTGGTTTCTCCAAATTAACGGTTATAAGCACATGTGCTGAGAAGAAATGGTGGACTCTCCACCTTGAGCAATTCAAGTATTGACTGGCACTTTGCTTTTATACACATAGCCTGAATAAACAACAATTCAATGGAGGGCTCATAGATGCAAAAAATAAGCCGCGATTATCAGCACAGGGCTTTGGATGCCGACGGAACTTGGTTGAATTCCAGTTCTGCTACTCAATAGCTGTCTGACCTTGGCCAAGTTCTCAGAATTTCAGTTTCCTCATTTGGAAAATGGGGCTAATAATTCCTATTTCTTGAAATTGGAGCGAAGATTAAATGAGATCACTGATTTAAAATGCTTTCCTGGACTAAAAACAATCACCAAAAAAAGTGCTAATTAAATGCAGACTCTTACCATATGCAGATCCTCTGTCTCTGGTCCACCAATACAAAGACAGCAAATTTAGTGTTTGACTGAAATCTCCTCAAGGTTTGTGGGTTTTATTTTATCTAGTGATCTCTGAGCATTTACAATCAAGAATTCTGACTCTCACCCATGCAACAGCACCCTGCTCCAGGTGGATCCGAGGCTGGTGGCAGTGTTTAGAGAGACTTAGAAGCATCCAGAGCATCTCAGGAGCAGAGTCTCCCCACCGCTGTAGGTGTGGACACTGAGGGCAGGCAGGGAGCAAACTAAAAGAACAAGCAAAGACCACAAAGAATAAAATAAGGAGACACAGAATGACGGAAGGTAGAGGAACTGTGCCTGGTAGGGAAATGCACAGTGGAGGTGGGATTCCGACCCAAATGAGACACTTAGTCATGAACAGGTTATATTCTTGATCTTGAACAAATCTCTTCTTGATCAAGTTTGTTCATGATCATGTTTTGAAGACATACCATTTGATAATATTTTGTCCTCTATCCTCCAAGCAACCTGTGAGTTGCTACAGCCTCTAGGTGGATTGCGTTACCCATAAAATGAATGTGGATTACCCATTCGTAAGCATAGAAAATACACCGTCTTAAGACCCAGAAGGTAGACCTGGAATGCCTTTGGTGGAAGGGTGGGGTAAACGTCATTGCACTCCAGCCTGGGCGACAGAGTGAAACTCTGTCTCAAAAAAAAGAAGAAGAAGAAGAAAAAAGAAGAAGAAAAAAAAAAGCTTTGCTTTACAAAGAACATTCTGTATTGCCAAGGCAGGTATTTGTCAGTAGGTCAGGGTTTTGTTTCAGTAGGTTATCATCTCTTATTTTCTTTTTTCATTAAAATATTGTACATGAATTTGTACAGAATATTCAAATCCTTTGCTAGACAAATAGTTACGTATGCATAAGCAAAATTCAATAAAATGAACTTCAGATCTCCTGTCTTTCCTATCTTTCCTCATTCTTGGCTTACTGCTATTTTGCTATGAACATGGTTGCCATCAAAAGAGAGCATGCACACACCCTTCCCACCATACTTACCAAGCCAAGTACGTTTTCTTCCTTTCTTTGGAATGGACCTCGGTTTGTACAGACTGAGCCTCCACCTGTGCCCTGGATTCTGTTTCCTGTCTCCTGTGGGCGTCCCTTCCTGCATCCTCAGCCGTCTTTTTCTATCGGACTATTTCTATCAGCAGACCCACATGTGCTAAAAGCTTTGTACTATACAATTTACATCAAAATTCTAGCACATTGGTGGTTAAGTGTTCAATAAGTAAATTTTAGAGAATATAAGTATTTCGTCCAAATTCCATTAACAATGACACTAATGACTTTTATCATAATAAATTCAGTGGTTAGATTGGTCTTGAACTCCTGACCTCATGTGATCTGCCCACCTCAGCCTCCCAAAGGGCTGGGGCAAAACTTGGTCTCTACTAAAAATACAAAAATTTGCCAGGCATGGTGGCGGTTGCCTCCAATCTCAGCTACTCAGGACGCTGAGGCAAGAGAATCACTTGAACCCTGGAGGGAGAGGCTGCAGTGAGCTGAGATCGTGCCATTGCACTATCTCAGCTCACTGCAGTGAGCGAGAGCGAGACTCTGTCTCAAAAAGTAAAAATAAGTAAAAATAAAATTAAACAAATAAACAAATAAATTCAATGGTTAAAGCAGGCTTCACTACTCCCTTTTAAAAACTATTTCTTCACCTGGACCCAGGGGCGCCTACCACAATCCCCGTGTTTCCCCTTCATGTTTTTATTTCACTGAATCCTCACCTTCCAATACCCAAATATTGGATTTTTCAGAGCTCAGTTCTGAATCTCTTAGTTCTCTCTCTGTACAGTCCCCCTAGGTGGCCTCATCCAACTTCAGGATATTTTAATACCATCTGTATGCTAAGGACAACCACAAATATACATTTAGCCCCGGACGATCCCCTGAAATCCAAACTTGTGTGTTCAACTGCCCACATGACATTTCTGTTTGAATGCCTAACAGGTTTTCCACACTTAACTTGTCAAAAACTAACCTTCAGGGTCTCTAGATTGTCATATCTCCACCACCCACTCAAACACCCTGCCAACCTGCCCCTCCTTCAGTCTTTCCTATCTTGTTGGATGACAATTTCATTCTTCTTGCTGCTTAGGCCAAAATTCCTAGTTTCATCTTTGACCTTCCTTTTGTATCTTACAGCCTGTCATAGCTTGTTCTGGCTACTGTAACAAAGAACCATAGACTGAGTGCCTTATGAAACAATAAGAACTTATTTCTCACAGTGCTGGAAGCTGAAAGTCCGCGATCAGGGCCCCAGCATGGTGGGGTTCTCTTGAGGGCTGTCTTCTGGGCATAGACAGCTATCTTCTCGTTATAACCTCACATGGTAGAAAGAGAGAACTGTCTGGGTCTCTTTTCTAAGGACACACATTTCATTCATGAGGGCTCTACCCTCATAGCCTGATCACATCTCAAAGGCCCCATGTCCTAGTACCATCACAGTGGGTGTTGGGATTTCAATGTAGGAGATTTTTTTTAGGGAGGAGAAGGCACAGACATTTAGTCCATAAAACACCCAGTATTTAATACATCAACATGTCCCCCCAATTCTATCTAAAAAAATCTCTCCAGAATCCCTGCATGCAGATCTCCTTCACCTCAGCCGCCCCGTCGAAGTTTGCAGTCTCTCTCCTGAAGCTGTGCTCACCTCCCATCTGGTCTCTCTGCTTTCACTCACATTCCCTCCAGTATAGATCCTCTCTGCAGAGCTGGAAGAGCAATCTTCTTAGGACCTAGGGCAGCTCATGTTTCTTCTCTGCTTGGCATCCTCCAATAGCCTGCCATTTTCTTCAGAGTAAAAGCTAAGGCCACATGGACAGGCTGCCCTCCCCCAGACCCCTCCCTCACACCTCTCTCTTCTCCCTCTCCAGCCTCCCCAGGTTCTGCCTCCATCCAAGCACAGGCCACACGCAGGCTCCCTGCTTTACTCACTCTCTATTCTATTCCGCTACGTTACTTTTCCTCAGAGCAACATCAGCATGGCTCTATCTGATTTTTCTTTTTCAATCTAACTCCCCCACTAGAAGATAAGCTCCATGAAGCTGGGGACATTTTTGTAGTCATGGCTGTGTCTGTAGCCTCTAGAACAGCAGCTTATAGAAAGTGGGCTTTCCATACATATCTGTGAATGAGCGAGAGTGTAGAAAGACAGCCAGATGCAGTGAACCAAACAGGATTCCATAAGCCCAGCAGGAATCAGGGTCGATATGACTAAATGAAATCAACTGGCTTCCAAAATTTGTGCTAGTTCGTGATTTTTAGTGTCTTAACAATCCCCTTAAGCATCAAACCCCTCCTAAAACCAATCTGTTAGTATAACTTTTCGGAAGAATCAGTATTGAATAATCTCAGGTTCACTTTTGCTTTTAATCTATTTTTTTTTTTAAACAAGCAGTGGGAGAATAAAAGAATATAATGGAATGGCCAAAATAAAAGAATCTGTCGGAGTAAGATCAGGATTTGGTATAGGATGACACGAACTCTCTTAAGCACTTGATTGCTCAGTCCATTAAAATATCATTATGAAGCCAGGTGACATGGGAGGATGGTGTGAACTCAGCAGTTCGAGGCCAGCCTGGACAACATAGTGAGATCCTGTCTCTAAGAATATACATACATACTACATCACCAAGACAGTATATTGCATATTCTAGTATCTTGTCTGGAATCTACAGTTTTTTTTTTTCTTGGCAAAATCAGTAACTTTTTCTTATTTAGATTGATGTCATTGTCTAATATAAACTCCTCCCTTCTGAGTTCTGTCTTCTGAGGTTCTGGTGCTCTTTCACCTGAGTCATTGAGTAAAAGATGCCGTCAAACACAGAGTCTGAGGACTGAGGAAGAGTCCCTGGGTTGATTTCACTTCGTGATGCCATCTCCCAGTGGGCTCCTTTTGGTTGCAAGGCTGGCTGGTACAGGAAAGCTGACTGGTGCAAGGCAGGCTGGTACCACCTCAGGGTGCTGGAGTCACCAAAATTCCTCTGTGTTGGGACCCTATTTGACAAAAAAGCTGCACTGATCAGGGGAACAATGCCGACTTTAAGGTCTCCCAGAACCAGGTCCGCCTTCCCTTCACATCTTTTTCCTTTTTCATGGTCCCAGAAGAATCTGTCACTCTTCTTCGTCGCTCCGCTCCACCAAAGCCCACTTATTCCCAATTTCACATCTTTGTTCATGACTTCCACCCCTTCCTGCAGTACTTCTTTGCTGCTTTTCCGCCTCTAAAAACCCTAGGTCAAATTCAATTCCTTCATTGATTTTTTTCCTGAATGCCAACTCCTAGTTGTCTCTTTGGTTGCTGATAGTTCTTAAAGAAGTCTTTCACTGTGGAATTTCATCATAATCTGTCTTGCCCTTCTATTTAATTATTATTACCACAATTATAAAATCAAGGCCGGGAGCAGTGGCTCACGCCTGTAATCCCAGCACTTTGGGAGGCCAAGGCGGGCAGATCACTTGAGGTCGGGAGTTCGAGACCAGCCTGACCAACATGGAGAAACCCCATCTCTACTAAAAATACAAAATTACCTGGGTGTGATGGCACATGCCTATAATCCCAGCTACTCAGGAGGCTGAGGCAGGAGGATCACTTGAACCTGGGAGGTAGAGGTTGCAGTGAGCTGAGGTCACACCATTGCACTCCAGCCTGGGCAACAAGAGTGAAACTCTGTCTCAAAAAATAAAGTAAAATAAAAGTAATTCCAGTTACTGTTATTACCCTAGATACACCTTGCTTACATCATCTCATTTGATCCTCGTAGTAATCTGAGGTAGGACTCAATGTGGTTACCATTTTACAGATAGGAAAACAGGCTTAGAGAACTTGCTCAAGTCCGCCCCGTCAGCAAGCGGCAGAGCAGGTCATCATTCTCAGCTCTGGGAAGCCTCCTAGGCCTTGCTCTCACCACAGGGCATGAGCCACTCTTGCCCTTGAAGGACAGCTCTTTATCTCATGCTTCTGTCTTCACTTCTCAGAGTGCCAAGCACCTGGAAGTCCTTAATACCCACCCGGGAGTAAAAAATGTCAAAAACCCACCTCTGCGATGCCACATTATGAAATCACACCTACCAGAGGAGGTTCTGTCGGACCCCCTTTTCCAGATCAGTATCACTGAGATCAGTGAGTTACAAAAGGCTGATCTGAATCATTTTGTAAGAAAGACCAAATCCCGACCTCTGGCTGTCTGTCCATTCAGCCAGGGAGGTAGCAGTGGAAATAATAAGACCTTTGTGGGGTTAGGCAGACCTGGATCAGAATCCCAGTTCTGAGATGCTGAGGGACCTTGGGCAAACACCTTAACCCCTGAGACACAGAGGTGGCGGGAGGAAGGGTGGTTCTAGATGCTGATGAGAATGGTGTCCCCTCACAGAGCTGTGTGGGAGAATAAATGAGATGCTTGTGTAAGTCCTGTGTCACAGCACTTGTCTAAGAGTGGTGTTCCCTGTATTCCCTTCTTTTAAAAATAAATTTTAAAAAAGGGTTTTTACCAAATCATTCAAAGAATGGTGACAAAAAACTCAAGTTCTGACCATTGTTAGCAGTGGCTCTGCCCTGAGTGTGACAGGGAGTCCTGTAATACATCACTTTTCTCCTTGTCTGTTTCCTGGAGTCAGGAAATTTGGGGTTGGTGAGACAAAAGAATTTTCTGTTAGTTAAAAAACAAACAAACAAACAAAAAAAACAACTTTGTGGAGAGCTCAGGGAGTAGGGGCACACCTGGAGGTGCTGGGCCTCCACAGCTGCTCAGAGCAGAGGCCTACAGGGCCTGTCCAGCTGTCCCAGGGTCAGAGCTCCTCATCCGCCATCTCTGGAGGGGCTCCCTTGGAGTGGCAGCCAGCACCAGTGTTCCTGCCCCTTATGCAGCCCGTCTCTCAGATTAGAGGCTGGGAGGCAGGGATCGCTTCTGAAAGCTTCTATTGCTATGTTTCTGCTGTGCGTACTGCTCTACCCCAATCACAGAGCCCTTTAGTTGACCCTGAATGGCTAACCAGGATTCCACAGACGCTGCTTCCACCTGGCCTGACACCCGCCTCCTTAATTACCCTGCACTCGCACATTCAAGGTGAAACAGCTCTGGAGGCTGCGCCACCTCCAAGAGCCAGGGAAGTGGTTGGGAAGATGGAGAAAAACCCTCAAGAAAGAGAGAAAGCTTAAGACCATTGTCCTTTCTTTTCTTTTCTTTTTTCAAGACAGCAGTGCCTTTTGCAGCACTTTTAAATGGTTGCCAGGGAAACAGAGCAAGGGAGAGGAGAAGGGTTACATGGATGCCGGATAACGCTAATGCGCTTTTTCAAAACATCAACTGACATGTGCTTAAAGCTCCAGAGCTTCTGGAAATGTCTCATTTTCAAAGTTTCCCTGTCGGAGCCTCAAGTACCTTGATGTCATCATTAACAGTATTTTAATTGTTTGTACACTATAGTTTATCTCCGCTGAAGACTTGTACTGATGAGTTTCATGGACCACTGTCTTATGAGACCGCTCTTTTAGGGTACTCGGAAAGAAGCGGCTGGCACGCTGGACCACAGATCCTGAAGCCTTGGCATGAAAAAGACTGGTGCAGCAAGCTAGTCTGCCCAAAGACATTTCTCCCAGGGGTGTGGTTCCTGGGTGAGCTGCCTGTTCTTCCATATCCTGAATATTTAGGGTGCTCGTTCACTTCCCTGAGCTTGCTCTTCAATGTTGATTCAAACTTCTTCACCATCATGGCCTCTAGGGAGTATGTATAACCTCGGCTCTTGGCAGCATTGCCCCACCTTGTATTTTGGGTGTCCCCTCAGTATTTATTTGCTCCCTTTGTACTGTATTACTTTGCACATGCTTACGTATTGTCTTGCGTTCTTACATCTCTGTATGTGTCCTGGTGGAGTCTCATGTATGGCCCTCCACAGCAGTGCCTACTGCAGCTTAACTTTCAGTCAATGAACAACACACGCTCAGTGCCTAAACACCACCCCTTTCTCGATAACAGGCAAAAGAATCTTCTGAACTGGTGAGTATTGAGGCCTCCCATTTGGCCCTCTGTATGAATGCCCACAGCAGCCTGGCTAGCATGTGTCATGGCTAGAGGTGGAGACAAAGTTTGAAATGAACTAAGACCATATTGTCAGGAAAGCGCTGAGTCAAAATGCTAGAAAGAACCAGTTTGAGAGAGGTGGACAGCAGAATGATGTCGTAAAAGTTCAAAGCTGGGAGGCAGAGGCTTCAAAACAAAAGTAAGAAAGGGGAGGCAGTGACAGCTGGAGAAACTCCAGGTGGAATCTATGGATTGTCTTTATGGACAAGCAAGTGTATAAAAGATGAGCTGGGAGTCCTCTGAACTGGCACGGAGTGGTTACGTGGCTCGTGTAAAATCAGTCAAGGAGTTGCAACACAGGCACATGTTTTCTGTCTTCGAATTCTTCGTTTATGCTCTGATACCTTTGCATGAGCCATAATTTTAAAATGTAGTGAATACTAACTGTGGGCAGAATAGGCTAATGCAGCTTTGGTACCTAGACCAGGATAGACATAAATTCCAAGGATTGCTTAGCATGAAGTGATTAGAGTAGGTCCACCTGACACAAAGCATTATGTTGTAGATAAGGTCCACTGTCCTGGAAAACCGTCTGCCTGGGAGAATGGTCTTCTCATGCTCTCTTGTCTCCTAGAATATGATCTGAGTTTGCGGCAAGACAGGAATGAAGAGAGACATTTTTGCCCCGCATGTCGCGTAGGTGCTACTTTGATGTAACGGGAAACTTTTAAGGCTGCTTTTCACATAAACATGGAGGGAAACCTCAGTGGAAAGCAATTAGGATTTAAATTCGGGAATACTCACCCCTGTCCTGAGGAATGTGGAGTGAAATGTGAGACCAGCGGGCTTGATTCTTCCTTGTTTTATTCTGGATTCTAATACAGAAGTTTTGGTTATCCTTTGGATTCCAGGAAGAGAAGTAGTTATATCCTTCTAATCTGATCAATTTCTTTTTGAAAAGTATTTTAGGAAAGAAAGTTTCACAATCCTACTAATTTTGTGCAATTTCTAAAAATATTTTCAGGCAAGAAGGTCTTCTGTCTCTGATCTGGTCAGATGCTCTTCACATAATCTGTCCTTCTTGGAGGGTTTTGAGGGAGGTGTGAAAATATTGACGTTGGGGATGGGATGGGAAATACCACTTTATCACTGGCAGTTTCAGCTTCCAACATATCCCTGTGCTAATCTAGTAGAGCTGGTATGGGGTGTGCAGTCTACTTCCTCCTGAACCTAGGTCTCAGGTATTTACCATTTTCTGTGTGGTTCAATAATGAAGCAATAACCAGCACTATCAAGCAGGGAGAAAGGGAGAGCGCAGGGAAAAGGTCTTGGCTCTGCTCACCAATTCCTGAGCATAATGTGAAAGAAAGTCCATTCACGAGCATGACATTGCCATGCAGCAGAACCCTACCTGTTAGGAACATGGCCCTATCATCCGATCAGTCACATTGATGACTCCACTGATCTCCGGAATACATAAGAATTTGAGAAGGAAGCAGAAGGAAAAGTAGGCAGAGACAAATTTAGAGAAAATGTTTACTAGGATGTATTGTAATTTACCTGGAATTCCAACCCAGCCTGTTTTGGATGGAACTAGGTGTCTTAACATATAATGTTATAGCATAATGATACTTTAATATTTTGAACGAGTTATTATATATTTATACATTATATATGTTATATAATGTATATATAACAGTATACATTATATATACATTATATAACATATGTATAATTTATAACATCAATATATATTTATATGTTATAGATATAAATGTATATAATGTATATATATTTATAATTATATAATATATATAATGTATTACATATAAATATGATATATAATGTAATTATATATGCATTATATAAAATGTATAAGTATATAATATGTATTATTAAAAGTATATAAAATATATGACCATGAGCCATCCAACTTTGCATTAGCAGTGTCTTGGTTGGCATGGGCTGCTACACCAAAAATACCAGAGATAGAGCAGCTTACGTAGCAGGCATTTGTTTCTACTAATCCTGGAGGCTGGGAACTCCAAGATCATGGTGCCAGCAGATCTGGTGTCTGGTGAACAGCCACTTCCTGGTTTGTAGACAGCTGTCTTATGGCTATGTGCTCACAAGATTGAGAGAGGGACCTCTCAGCCTTTTTCGCTTCTTATTTATTTATTTATTTATTTATTTATTTTGAGATGGAGTCTTGCTCTGTCACCTGGGCTGGAGTGCAATGGTGTGATCTTCAGCTCACTGTTACCTCCGTCTCCCAGGTTCAAACAATTCTCCTGCCTCATCTTCTTGAATAGATAGGACTACAGGCACATGCTACTGTGCCCAGCTAAGTTTTTTGTTTTTTTTTTTTTTTTTTTTTTGTATTTTTAGTAGAGACAGGGTTTTGCCATGTTGGCCAGGCTAGTCTTGAACTCCTGACCTCAGGTGATCTTCCCACCTTGGCCTCCCAAGGCACGGGGATTACAGGCATGAACCACAGCACCCGGCCTCCTTCACTTCTTAAAAGAAGAATAATATCATCATTGGCACTCCATCTTCATGACTTTGTCTAAACCTCATCACTTCTCAAAAGCCCCACTTCCTAAAACCATCTCATTGGTGCTTAAGGTTTTGACATGAATTTTAGAGAGACACAAACATCGTTAACTAGTAAGACCACTCTCATGTTGGCGCAGTGATCCGTTAGAAAAGGAGCCATGTGGATGGGACTATGGTTATGTGACTGCCCAGGCATTCACAGCACAGAAAATCAAATCATTATCTCACACCATTTGCTAAAGCAAGCCATTTTTGAATTATCAAAATGCTTTTAATTATCATAATATGACTTTTAAATGAATGATTACCTAAACTATATTTAGAAAAATGCCAGTGTCCAATGCCTTTATTGATTAGAATTGAAATTATAATATTATAAGGACTTAAGTTATATGCATTAAAGAACAGTTATTGTATAGTTTCACACTCCTTGGCATTAAGAGCCTTACCTATTGCTTCATTTAATTCTCATAACAAATCTTAGTGGTCAGAATGACTGTCCTTTTGTGGGAGAAGAATCGAGTCATGCCACTTGATGGACATGAGTGGCAGACCTGCATGTTGAGCTCATGTCTGTATGATTCTCAGGATTATGCTCTAATATCCTAAAGCATCGAAAATGTTTTCAGGTTTTTAACCTACCGGTGCTAAGAAAAAAATTCAGGTATCTGGGTGGGGAAATTGGTTTACTGATGAGCCTGTTTAGTTTGTTTCAGAGATACCTGAAGACGGGACATGCAAAGTCTCAGAAGATAAAAGTACTGAATTGAAGGCTGGCTGGGTGTGCTCACCTCAGTTTGAGAGTGTTTGGAATAGAAGTCAGTGCATGAAACAGAATAGGTTCTGTCAGGCTCAGGATATACTGGGTTGCAAACAGCAGAGGCTTCCTTAAGTAGTATCAGTTATGAGGAATACAGACACCAGGAAAAGGTAAGACAAATAGGATACTGCACCCTCTCTTACCCATGCTGGCACCCAGTGGATGTTGGATTTGAACTTTGAGCTTCACATCATATTGTCCTTTCATCACATTGCCCTTTAAGCAAGCAACTTGAAGTAATGGGTGCTGCATTTTGTTGTATCTCGAATACCTGGCATACCGTCTGACAAAGTAAACATTTCATAAATGACTGTTGAGAAATTGAACTAATAAGTGAATCCATAACTACTTTGGAATAAACTCAAAAATCTCTGGTTGCCAACTTCCCTGGAAATGTTGTAGTTTAGAATTTTGTTCTTGCTTTCATAATGCCTCCCCTTCATGGCCTCTGTTTATTTTTAAAAAATTAAATGGTATGAAAATCAATTTTAAGAATATTTTAAGAAGTTATGGCCCCATAGAGATATTCTGGCAATTGTGAAATAGACTTTGGGAATCACTGACCTAGATACAGTAGTAAGGTGATAGGTGCTACATAATATAATAAATTATACTGAGAGGGCTCCCCGGGCCTTTCTCTCCTACCAGTGCAGGTGGTACAGAAATAGTCTGAAGAAACATTGAAGAATGTCTCAGGGCAGAATAACTTAACACCTTGGGCTGCTTTTTCTACCTATATTCGCATTGTTTTATTTAATACAAAACCCATTCATTCAACAAATATGCACTAATGGAGTGTGTGTATTTATGATATGCCAGGCAGAAAATGTGGTTCTGAGAAAGTCACAGTGAACCAAGCCTGCCTGGTCTTCCCATTCCCATGGAGCTGATAGCCAAGAGGCAGGGGAGGGCCAGACTTAATGAAAGGAGCACATAAATAGATACATCACAGATATGTTATTGTTATTTTCACTCCTTCAGTTAAAATGCAGGGAGTATGAATAAGTCAGCTCTACTCTTAGCATCCTTTCCTATTTATCCCGTGACACCTGCTTCTCCCTTATTTTTCCATAACTTCTGAGTCTTCTAAGCACTATGCAAATTTAGAAGTGACAGGTTAGATCCAAATACTGATCGAGTTATATTTTTTCTTCTTTGCACAGGGTGGGGGGAACAGATAAACAATAATCAAATAACACCTGCCTTATTTATGATTGTCCTGTAGTGGACGTGCAATCTGTTTTTAGAAATAGGTTGAATAAGCAAAAACAAGTCCAAGTGACTGAGCTGTACCAAAACACTGATGGGGTACAGAGGGGCATTGATTTTTATTGTACTTTTAAGATTTAGTATGTATTTAATTATGATTATGATGATGATAAGCTAGCTTTGGGCTCTGGTACATTTGAGAGATAACATCATTCAAGAATTCAGAAAATAATATAATGAACACAAATTTTTATGCTCATCTTTCCTTTTCAATCTTCTTATCACACACTCTTTTCCCTTGCCTCCACCCCAATGTACACAAATACACAACATCTTGATCATCTGGCTATCAGCTGGTGGGATTTTCCAGGAGATAATTATTAGGTTGGTATTATGTCCCACCCATGAAATTTTCTGCATCTGCAGCAGTACTTTTCTTGGCTATAGCTGGTTGATTGGTGCCTGTGGGTAGTTCTTTTTCAGACATCACAGCTGTTTACAAAGTTTTTTCAGAGGAAAAAACTTTTTCTTTCACCCACTTAGGTTCATTGCCTTGGACCTGGCAAATTAGAATGACAAAAGACAGATGAACAGGACAAAACCATACAAGCTTATTTAGAAAGGCAGCGTGCAAACATGTGGAAGGAACCCAGTGATGAGTGACACAAGGGTGGCTAGGACTTGGGCTTCTATAGCATCTTAACAAAGAACAATAAATGTATAGAGAAGTGACAAGACAGAGGAAAAGAGGATTAGGCTTTTTGGGGTGACAGACTGTGGGAGGTAAATATTTGGGGAAGAGTAATTAAAGATACAAGTTATTTCAGTAAGATTTTTCACATAGATTCTGCTTGACATCATTTCTGAGCGGATAGGAGTCTAGAGTTATCTTGCGTTATTAAGTGTCTAAGCCTGCTTTTAGGAAACGTGCTGGTGTTGGGGTTGGGCGGCTTTTTTGCCATCTGCTGTTTCTCAGTTGTTTTCAGCTGAAAATCATCTCTATGCCTAGTGGCATATTTTGGGGTAGCATATTTTGAACCTCTTCATTAGTAACCCTTCTTGACATTTTCACCTCTCTGAGAGTTCAGCACAGGGTTGAAGGTACAACATGCTATTACAGTTTTTGGTTCATTTGTTTTTTAATTAATGTAAAATAGCTGAGCCAACTGCAAAATAATGAAGAGACTTAAAACAAACCACTTTCAATAAAGGATGAGTCTGGGGTTTTCAAAACACTGGGAGCTGTAAGTAACTACAGTATGACAAATGGAGCTCTGATTCTGTACAACCACAGGGGAGCTGCTTCCTGACATGGAGGCTGTAGAGAGGAGCACAGCTCAGCCCGAGGAGTCCATCAGGCTTGTGGAGGACAGGCTACATGTTCCTCCATGAAGATCGCACTTTCAAATTGCAATTTTTATAAGTCTCTGGACATGTTTTTATGGAATTAGACATCCACATACTCTTTGGTCACCTCAAACTAAAAAATAAAATTTTTTTAGTTCCTACTAGTGGAAGATGTAGGCACTTGTGTGTATGAGTGAGGGGAGGATATTTAAACTTCTTAGACCATAGAATGTGATCTACTCTTCAGCAGATAAGCTTGCAACTTTCTGGCATTTAGGAATTTTTTGGTCCTAAGCGTGAAGTACAGGTGACACTATACACTTAAAGGGGTGTGCTGCAAAATACTAGACATAAGTTTTGAGGTTTGGATCCTGACTTCACCAGTTCTTTGTTATTCAAACACAGGTGATGCCCTTAACTTCTCAGCCCATGTCCCCTTCTCTAAAGCGAGAATAGCAATGCTTCCCGCTCCAGCACAATGCCTGCCTGATCTCCGTGCGTGATCCCTACCTCTTAGCTTTGTCTAGAGCAGAGCTATCTAGGTGTCCTGCAGGGGGAGGGTTAAGTGGCTGATTAATATCGAGCAGTTAGATGAGGGAGGGGAGACAGTGGAAGACTGTGGGTGATTTAAAGAGGTGAAAGGTAGGAACACTCCTTGACTTCATTCTGAGCACAGAGACACTAATGGCTTTGCTCCAGCAAACGCCACTGTTTCCACTTTTGACCTCTGGTGGCCCAACTCTCTTCTTTCCCATTTCATTGAATCCTGTGGCATCTCATAGTTTATTCTAAATATACAGCAGAATAAGGAACAACCTTGTTTTGCTGCTGTTTAGAATGACCAACAGCCTTTTTGACCCAGTAATTTTACCCGAGAATAATTTTCATGAAGAAATAATTCAAAAGTAGAAGGAAGCTCTCTACACAGCATGCTTTTTAGTCGGAGAAAAAGTGAAAGTAAAGGTCAGCAATGTGGGAATGGCTAAGCAAATTATTCTATATTCATTCAAAGAGCTATTTTAAATAAAAACTATGAAGAACGTATAGTGTGACATACATGATTCTAGCATAATAATTGCTAGAATGGAAATTATAAATTTTTCTTCTGTTCTATCTATGTAATTATTCACATTCACATAACCACAAATATTAACACATATAACACCTAATAGAGTACATGATGTGTCAAAAAGTCGGGATCATGTGATTCATTTCTATTGTCTTTATAGCTGCTATTACATTTGTAAAACAACACAAACGCCAGGGAATAAATAATAGAAGACAAAAAATTGCAATCCCAGGATTAATCATTTGCCCTTGAAAAATAAAAGAGGAGAGATATCTCTCATTCAAATCTAATTTTGTTATGCTTTCTATTCTCATTTTTTTAAACTTTGACCTTCTTGCAAACCACTAACCTACAGTTATGAAAGAATTTGGAAACTAGGCAGTCTGTTCTTTTATTTGTTTTTTCCAGTCACTCTACTGACCAGGAGATAATTCAACGCCTTGATTTGAGATGTTCTCTTCATCTCCAAGGAACAAAACCCATTTCACTTTCATCATTCCCACTCCACAACCGCAAACTGAACATTCTATCGTCAGAGAACTGTAATAATTATCTGTTGCTATATATCAATGACTTTGAAAATTATCATCTTAAAATAATAATACAAGTTTTGTCATCTCGGTTTCTGTGGGTCAGGCATGCATGAGTGACTCTGCTGGGTGGTTCTAGCTCCAAGTCACTCAGGAGGTTGCAGTCAATATATCAAATGGGGCAGTAGTCATAAGGGCTCACCTGGGGCTGAAGGACCTGCTCCCTAATGCCTTGGCAAGTTGGCACTGACCACTGGCAGGAGGCTTAAGTTCATATTATGTGTCCTCGGTAAGGCTGTTGGAATGTCCCCATGACATGACAGTGATCCAAGAAAGAGATCATGGTAGACACTTCCACGTATTTTATGATGTAACCTTAGGAGTTACCCACTGTCACTTCTGCTGTAGTTCACTAGACACACAAATCCACCATAATTCAGTGTGGAAGGGTTCTGTAATGGGGCATAATTACCAGAAGGCAAGGATGGTTGAGGGCATTTTAAAGGTTGACCTTAATGATTCATATCCCTCTAAAACATAAAACGCATTTACCTCCTTCCAAAACACTGAAAAGTTTTACCCCATTACAGTGTCTGCTTGGAGTTCAGAATTTCACCATTTATATCAGCTCTGGGTGAGGATGATGGTCCTTCAGCATTCTTCCTTCCATATAGCCTTGAGTAGCTTCTCTCAATCAGAAGACCTAAGAACTGAAAAGAGAGTTGTCCCTGCTCTCCCCACTCCACACACCGGCACACACACTCTCACACACATTCAACGTGTCATAGAGGGACAGGCATAGCATAATCACTATCAATTGTCCCATTCAAAAAAGGGGACAACAGAAGGTACATGGGAGTTACCGGTTCATAATAATTCTGAAATCCAGCAAAGTACATGTTGACAGTTCCTTGATTCCGACACAAGGCCTGGGATGTTTCTCCATGATTTTTAGCTCTGTCCTCTGGGCTCTTAATTTTACCTCCTCAGTCATTCTTTCTTTCCCTTTAAAGGTAGTCTTGTTCACAACTGAGTATTTCTTTTTCTGGCTGCTTCTTACATGTAGATGTTTGGGTGTCCAAAGATCTCTTTAATTTTTTACCACCTCTGTTTTTTTCAATTTAATCTGACAGGATAGCTGTCAATAAAATTCTCTTGTAAGATGTGTAAGTCCCCTGTGAGCATTACCGACCTTCATTTTATTAGAAGAAAAAATACTCAAAAGATCTCTTCCAAAGAAGTCTTTGTTATCTTAGGTTTCTGCCGTTGGACAAACTTAAACTTCTAAGAAGACCTTTTGTCTTACTTAATGGTTCTCTGAGGCGCCAACCTAAATCTTTCTGAGATCCTAAGAAAAGATTTCACAATGACACTCCTGGTTTAATGTTTATTATCAAGTTTTCCTGATAGTTTCCTAGGCTATATTTTTTCCCAGAAGCTATTTTTAAAAATTTTAATATCATTTGCCGTCTAGAGATTCTGGGCATATTCAAAAACAGTATGCTCTGGGTCCTTTATATTTAAAAGCGTTTTTCTAGTTTATCTCTCATTTTAGTATAAAAAAACATAAAAAACTTAGGTATACCTTCAGCTCTGCCTGGAAATCTTATCTATATCACCTAGTTTGTTAGATAGATTTTCTACTTTTATATGTTGCAGGCAACAGTTTTGCTAAGCTTCCTGCCCCACATAATAGCAATCACCTTTCTTTCAGTTTCTAGTGAAATTTCTTTTCACTTTTCTGTAAAAGATCACTCATGACCGTCTCTGGAGCCGCTAGGCTTATGCTAGCCGTCTCTTCAGACCCGTTTAGGCTTTCTCTAACATTCATCAGTATTCTGCAGCCTCTGCATTGTCTGCACTTTATGTTTTTACAATTGGCAGCACCCCTTTTCTAGGTACCAAATGTTATATTAATTGCTTATTGCTATGTAGCAAATTACCCCCAATACGTAGTGGATTAAAACCACAATAATGTTTATCTCGTATAAGTTTTGTGGACCAGAAATTCAAGAATAAGTTAGATAAGTGGTTCAGGCTTGAGTTTCTCGTGAAGATGCAGTCACGATGTCTGCATCTGAAGGCATGACTAGAACTAGAGGATCCACTTCCAAGATGGTTCACCCGTATGGCTGGCAACTAGTTGCTGGCTATTGGTAGGATGCCTCAGTTCCCCACATTGTGGATTTCTTGGTCTGCTTGAATGATTTCATAACATGGCGTCTGGCTTCCTCCAGAGCGAGTCATTCAAGGAAGACCAAGGTGGAAACTGCAATGCCTTTAATGATGTTACTGTGGGAGTCAGATAACTTCATATCTCAAAATCTGAAACCCCATTGTGTGCATGTGTTTCCTATCATTTATTGAATATTTACCATATATCAAGAATTATGATAAGTTCTTTAAATAGGTTATTGTATGTAATCTTCATAAAAACACTCTGAGACAAATGTTATTATTCCATCATACACATAAGAAAAACTAAGACATATAAAACTTAAGTAATTTACTCAATGTCATACTCCTAGGCATGGAAAGACTGAAATTTAATTCCAATTCAATGTAATTCAAAATCTTGAGATTTTAAGTCTGAATTGATACTGCTTTTCACTGACTCATATATTCCTTTTCAGTACACCTGCCTTCAACTTTAGAGATTCCTAGCCCTGTTTTCTCCGAATCTGTCAGCATCTCCCTGGACTAGTTTCTTTTCTTGCCCAGCTCATCTCATCTGTTTCTCAGAACACCTTGCTCTCTTTTGTAACCTTTGTGTTTTCCGCCACACTTACCCTGGTGGATCAATATGACAGTCAAATTCATTGTTTCATACTCAGGTTGCTGAGCTCAGGTGAAGAAAATGTCATACATTCTGGATTTGTGTCACTATAAATGTGTGGTCACCAGCTCCAGCTGAGCCTCTAAAAGCTTCGCAATTATTTCTATCTTTGACCAGATCTCTTTCCCATTATTAGGATTCCCATTCCAAACCTTCACTTCTCTTCTTGAACCCCACCCTACCCTTTTCAATCTCAGCAAGTGGAATGATCTTCTAATTCCTCTCAACTATTTGAACACATCCAAGTTCTTTTCCCCTGTTTCTAAAAATTATGTGCCCCTTAGCAGACAAGCTCAAACCTTCTACTTCTTCTTTGAATCCTCTTTTGCTCATCTACTATGGGTCATTGCTATATGAATAATCTCCTTTGTCTGATATCTACACCTCCCTTCACCTTCTTACTGTCTGCCATCTCCTTTCCCTGAGTCATGTACCTTCCATGACTTTAAACATGATTCTGAAAGAAATATTTAGCCAAGGCGTCTATTTTCTTTCTTAGTCATCCATCTTTGTTAAATGTTTGCTCCCAGAATTATTTCATCTTCATGATGATTTTTACATTTTTGTGTGTTTTTAATAATAAAGTAAAACGTATCATTGAGATAATGTGAAAAGAAATGGAAATTTAAAACAAATAAAAAGGCTTCCACTTACCACCTTCCCATTACTCCAGCTCATCTTCCAGAGAAGCTTTTGAAATTTAATGATTCTCCTTTAAACCATTCTGCCCCCAATAATACTACTACTTCTGTGTCCTTTCCTCCAAAGTACCAAATACTTACTTTCTGTTCTTCATGGAAATTCCACCAAGGCTGCTCCCATGGTGGTTACCATTAATCTCTAAATACTGAACCCAATGAATGCATTTCAGCCCATGTTATTCAAGACTTTTCTGCTTTATTTCATGCAGTCCAATTGTTCTCTGTCTCCTCCTTTCTTATAACCTAACAATCTTTCTTGGTTTGTCATCCATTTGGGACCTTTCTTTCAGGTCTCCTTTCTGGACTTCTTCCCCTGGAGCTGCCCCTTACACACTGGGGTCATAGGGTGCCAGCTTTATTCCTCACTGTTCTCCTTCATCCTCCCTGAAAATTCATCCTTAACATCATCATTTTAGCTATGGTTTAATGATGATGACTGTTATATCCACATGTCCAGTGTGGACCTCTCTCCTAAGATGTATGTATGGAAATATCTCAAGCAGGAACCTCAGGCTCAATATGCTCAAGATAAAGCCATCAACCCCTCTGCATTTGCTACTCTGTCTATAACCCCCTTCTCCCTTAAGAACATCAGTCTCTCTTAGCCAGTCTTGTCAGAAACCTGGGATATGTCCACGAATTTTTCCTTTCATTTATTCTCCACTTAGGTGTATGACTTAGTAGTCATTGAAGACAGTAGATTTTTGTTCTTAAATATTTTTTGGATCATTCACCTCTTTTCCAACTTCTGGGCTAATGGCTTAATTTAGGCCCTTATTATACTCGTTTTAACTTCATATTCTGCTAACTAGTACAACTGCCTGTAAACATTCTCCCACCAAACCATGGTATGTCTCACCATACATCCCCATCTCCTCCAACAAATGTAGAACTGATAATTCTCTTCGGGCACAGTGTTCTCTTTAAAATAATACTTATCAAATCCACGCATAATTCCTCATGCTGCCAGCAAATTCAAATCCGTTCTCTTCGTATGAATGGTACACAATATGATCACTGCCTCTAATTTTTCCAACCTCACCTTTCATCCCTCTTTCATATCCCACGACCTCTACCTCTATTATAATAACCCTGATACACCTATTTGCTTTGCATTTCCTACGTGCAATTGACAATTGTACTTCTTTTTGCCATGACTTAAATTGTATTATCTTCCCAGAATGTCTTCCTCAGTATCCCCAATCCTGTTAGTTGCCTACTCATCTTCAAGAATCAACTAAAAAATTGTAACAGTCTAATTTTCTGGAAAATCTTTTCTTAATTCTGCATCATTGTTAGATACCCCTGTATGAACTAGTACAGCATACTCCAACCATTGTAAGCCTAACGTGAAGGCCCATAACCTTACAACAGCCTCACAATGTGCCCAGAATGTAGTGGGTGTATTACATAAATGTGCCAATTTTAGTGGATGAGTTAACATGCACGGACATAACTCAACTTTTGATCATAGGCTGGCTTATCTTTTGTAGTCTGTAGGGCAATACACTGTGGCACATTTCTTGGTCTTAGTCTTATCTAAGAGAACCAAGCTTTTGTAACTCTTTAAGGTTGACTTGGATTGTCATCACTGCCAGATTTATTAGAAATGTTAGACCCTTCTAGTAATTTTTGGGGTCTATTTGGTTTGGGTCCATATTCATTCATAAACCACTCATTGTCCTAACTTTCTTGGATCCTATGCTTATTTTTGAGTCTTTAGATTTGTGCTGCCAATGCAGAGGCCAGTAGACATGAGTAACTAGTAAATTTAAATATAGGTTAACTAAAATTAAACATTTACTTTCTTAATCCCCCTATCCATAGTTCAAGAACCCAATAACCATATATGGTTACCCCATTGGACAGGACAGCTGATGGAACATTTCATCATCACAGCAAGCTCTCCTGAACTGCACAGATCTAGATTCAAACAGCAATAATAACAAAGCATACAAAACAAACAAATGAAAAACCGTACCTTTTTCTTCCATGAAGGGCTATTTTTCTAGGTTTAAGACTATCCTGAGCTAGTCCTTCCAAATCCTTTCTTCACATGTTCAGTTTGCCAGACTGATATTCACCAGCTAATTTTCTTTCTACAAATATAGGCTTCATGTGATGCTATAAGCCAGCATTTGTATTTAATTTAATCTTCGTGGTGGCCAACTGGGGTCTTGGTGGTCAAGTAGATTTTAAACCACTTTCTGTCTACACCTGTGCCTGTCATACAGTTTGGGCAAAAGATATTCACATTTCCAGCTTACTTAGGAAGCAGAGCTTATATCTGCTTTTGAGGCCGGTAAACATTCTAACACCCCATGGTCCACGTTATCAGAACAGCTCTCTTCCACAGACAATTGTCTCTTTGACAATTTATACTCAGATGCTTCTCCAGGGGGTTGTCTTCCTGAGTTCCATCATTTTTATACTATCAAAATTACATTATACAGAGAAGAAAATAATTGACATCATATTTATCAAGGGAGGATCAGAACTATTTGCCCTCACCTGCTATACTTCATTTCCTTTTAAAGTATTTTAGCCAATTATGCCTTTTTATTAAGAGAAGATTATTTGTTGTAGCTTTACTTTGTGGTTGTTTCCATTATAGTTAAGGTAATTAATATAATGACACAATCTTAAAGTATGTCTAGTACATGGATTGATTTGTGTTATTTATTCATCTTTATTTTAATTAGCCAACTGCACTTGGCATCTATTACACATCTAGTTAGGCTGCATAGAAGTCTCTACTAAAAATACAAAAAATTAGCCGGGCGTGGTGGCACGCCCCTGTAATCTCAGCTACTTGGGAAGCTGAGGCAGAGAATTACTTGAACCCAGGAGGCAGAGGTTGCAGTGAGCCAAGTTCGCACCACTGCACTCCATCCTTGGCAACGGACCAAGATTTGGTTTCAAAAAAAAAAAAAAAAAAAGAAGTCACATAGAAGGTTGTATTGGCAAATACAATCCGAACCCTTTATTCAAGGAACTCAGTTTGTTGTCTTCATGGTGATGACTCAGAATAGTCTGCCCTGGAAAAGCATACCTTTGGTGCCATATTAAATAAGTTCTACTTGCCTTTGGTAGGAAAATATCCTGCTCATGACTTTCATGGTATATCTGAGTTGACTTCTTACTTCCCATGTCTCCTGACAACTGTTCTCACTCATTAGCCAATAAAGGTGCAATAAAGGTGGTCTGATGTTTTCTGACAAACTCCACAGCTGCCCTGCAGAAGGCATTTGAATGCAAACCACATGAACTAATAATTTAATCTAAAGGCATTAGCACCAGCCTTTTCTCAATCTGAACCCCTTTTGACTGAGTAGATGCAATGGATTCAAAGTCTTTCCCAATGGGAAAGTGATTAAACTCTGGCTGCTGAAGCTTGGATGAGCGAAGGAGACCATGTAACTGTCAGAGAGCTCTGGAGTACATGACTACTGGAGTAATAATAAGGATCTTTTGGCATTGTGTTCCTGACCCAGGTGTGACTAACGCTTAACCTTGACCAGGTCACCTTGACCAGGCCGTTCAACCTTTGTCTGACCTTGGAAGTGTATGTGTGTGCGGGTGTATCTATAACATATAGTATGGGTGTGTTTGTTTTTCACAGATCCAGGACATCATGCGATATTGCAGCATAATGTGCATTTTAAGATTTCTCAAATGTCCATTTGTAAAGGCTTTTAAAAAAAGGTGCCTATGTATAAGGTATGGTTGCTTTTACTTGAGCTCTACAAGAACGTTGTTATATAAAATTCATTGTGCATACTATGAAGTGACAAGTTCAAGTGAATCCACAGAATTCTCACTGCTGCACTCCTCTTCTTCATCAGTGGCATTTGGGAAGAATGCCACCTCTTGACCCTCTTACCACTCTTACCAGCATTTCTTTTGCATTGAACTTGTTGACTTTCCTTTTCCTTCTGCTCCTCCTAATTCTTCTCCTCCATATCCTCATCCTCATCATTGCCTTTCCCCTCCCTCTACTTTCTTATTTATTTGGGGGGGTGCACAACATGGGGGTGGTAGAAAGACCACAGGCTTGGCAGTAGTCAAAACTGAATGGGCATTCCTACTCAACTACATATTTAATTTGGGGGAATTTTGTAAACTTTCTCAGTCTGTTTCCTCATTTCCACACGACAACAGGAAGGTCTACCTTTCAGTATGATGATGATTAAAATGAGTTCAATTGCATCTTAGCATGTAGATCCTATTACATTTAATTAATTCAGCAAATATTTAGTAGCAACTACTCTATGCCGGGTAATGTTTCAGGCACTTAGGTTTCAGCAGGAACAAGTTACACCCTATCACCATGGAGGCTATGTTGAAGTAGGGAGGGAACTTCAAAAACCGAACAAATAAATCACAAGCCAGCAGGTGATAAAAAAATGCTAAAGAGAAAAGTAATTAGTAGCAATTAGTAGATACTGTTATTATTGTTGTTGTTATTATTATCATATGTTGTGGTCTGGCTGGCCCCTTGGCCGTTTTCCTAGCTCCAGTTTTTGTTTATTCTGGCAGCTCTGCACACCCAAACCATGCCTTCACAGTGATTCCAGGGCCTCCGGTTCCCCAGTGAGTTGACATGACTCCACTTGAAAGAGAGATCAAGTACAGAAAAGGAATGATTTATGAGACTCTTGTCAGCCAGGCAGGACACTTTCAGCATATTCTCAAATAATTCACAACTCCCCTTCTGCCTAGGGCTACAGGAGACTGGCCAGGGGAGACAGGATGCGGGCGCTTTCCAGGGTGGGTTGGCTGTGCCGGCACTGGTGTTCCCATGGAGCAGCCCTGCTTGTTACAGGCGCGGCGTGCGTTTTCATCTTTCACCAGTTTCCCCTGTAAATCAAACGTCTATGCTGTCCTTGAAGCTCCCTGGTGAGTTGTGTGGTAAACCTGTTTCTTCCTCCCTCTCAACCTTGGAAGGGAGCTTCTGAAGGACAAACCCCCACTGCCCTTCAGCTCTGTCCCTAGCTTACCTGGCAGAGGGGCTGGGGAAGCCCAGAGCCGCGTACACCAAGGGATGGCTCAGGATCTCAGCCTGCACTCGGGCTTCGCCACTCCTGAGCTGTCATATGCATAGCTCTCTTTTTAAGGGTGAAAGTTTTTAGAATAGGGAACTAATCCTCCTCAGGAAATAAGTTCACTGGTCTGTAGAAGGATATTTTATTCCATGAGCATTTTCCCAACTGGAGATTCCAGAGCAAAAGTGCCACCCCTGGGAGGCTTTAACAATCCCAATGCCTAGGTCCTGGCCTAGGCCAATTAAATAATAATTTCTGGATGTGGGACTCAATGTCAGTATGTTTTTAACGATGCCCGGATGACTCCAGTGTGCAGTTGAGGTTGAGGATGACTGTGCTCGGCTCTAGGGCCTCGGGTTGGCCAGGAAAGCAGTTGGAGCTCCATTGTATGCAGCACACAGGAAAGGTCCATGCTACAGACATGACAACAGAGGTCCTTCCTCCCCAGGAGAGCCCTGGCTGGCACATAGGAGGACTCTACACCTGTTTGTTTCCTCAATGAACAGATAAATGGAGGAGCCCACAAGTTACTGGGAGAAATGAGAATGGGAACCTCGATTCACCTAAATCTCTAGGCACAGGTGCAAGGTCAGATCACCTAGCATTGAATAGCAGGACTTTAGACTCAGAACACCTGGGTTTGCTATCCACTTACCTAACAACGTGACTTCAGGAGAGTGACCCTACTTCTCTATGCTGGTTTTCTTCTCTGTAAAACAGAGCCTTTCATAGCACCTTCTTCAGAAGGATGAGAAAATTAGCTGATTGATGTGTATATATAGTGCTCATGACAGTGTCTGGCACAAGTAAGTTCCCGATAAATGTTAGCAATCAGCGTAGAGCTAAGCGTTGATGAATGTGCAGCGTGTGTGAGGAGCTTCAGGAGCACAGAGAATGCCAGACTCATTCTGCATGGGGTCAGGGCAAGGTCCGTAGATAAAAGACATTAAAATGGAGTATACTGTAGGATTGTTTTATACTGAACAACTACAGAAAGGGAGGGGTTTGGCAAGAAGTGGGGAGGCATGGAGGGTATTTCAGGCATATGGAACCATGTCCTTTAAGTCGGTTGGGTGAGTTGTAACTTAAAGTAATAGAAGCGGCCAAAATGACCTTGCTATTCTTTAACACAGATAAATCCACATCCTAACTCTCTGCTCCCTCTTCCGTGGTCCTGTTTCTGGACCACAGCAGTTGATTTTCCTAGCCACCATCCTGAGAGCCCACACACCTACTTAAGCTACCTAAACAACTCCTTAGTTCTATAAGGAATCAGTTCAATGTTCTTTTATAACTGGAAATAATCTTTCAAGCTACAAACTTAGACAAAGAGTTAAAATTTGCAACCTCCTTTTTTATTAGTTTTTTTATTTAAATAATTTGATATGGGTTGGCTGTGTCCCCACCCAAATCTTATCTTGAATTTCAATATGTTGTGGGAGGGACCCACTGGGAGGTAATTGAATCATGGGGGAAGGTCCTTTCTGTGCTGTCCACATGATAGTGAATAAGTCTCATGAGATCTGATGGTTCTATGAAGGGGAGATTCCCCCCTTTTTTTCTTTGCCTGCTGCCATCCGTGTTAGATATGACTTGCTCCCACTTGCCTTCCACAATGATCATGAAGCCTTCCCAACCATGTGGAACTGTAAGTCAATTAAACCTCTTTCTTTTGTAAATTGCCCAGTTCATGTGTGTCTTTGTCAACAGCATAAAAACAGACTAATACAGTAAATCGGCACCAGTAGAGTGGTTTGCTGCTGAAAAGATACCCAAAAATGTAGAAGCAACTTTGGAACTGCATAACATGCAGAGGTTGGAACAACTTGGAGGGCTCAGAAAAAGACAGTAAAATATGGGAAAGTTGGGAACTTTCTAGAGACTTGTTAAATGGCTTTGCCCACAATGTTGATAGCACTATGGACAATAAAGGCCAGGTTGAGGGGGTCTCAGATAAAAACGAGGAATTTGTTGGGAACTAGAGCAGAGATAACTATTGTTATGTTTTAGCAAAGAGATTGGTGGCATTTTGGCCCTGACCAAGATATTTATGGGACTTTGAGCTTGAGAGAAATGATTTATGGTATCTGGCAGAATGTTAATCCCCAAGACAATGGGGAAAATGTCTCCAGGACATGTCAGAGATCTTCACAGTAGCCCCTCCCATTACAGGCCCTGAGGCCTAGGAGGAAAAAGTGGTTTTACGGGCTGGGCCCAGGGCCCCTCTGCTGTGTGCAGCCTAGAGTCTTGGTACCTTGCATCACAGCTGCTTCCGTTGTGGCCGAAAGGGACCAATGTAGAGTTTGGGCTGTGGTTTCAGAGGCTATAAGCCTCAAGTCTTGGCAGTTTCCACTTGACATTGAGCCTGCTGTGGACAGAAAGCAAGATTTCAGAGGATGTGTAAAAACACCTGGATGTCCAGGCAGAAGTTTGCGGCAGGGATGGAGCTCTCATGGAGAACCTCTACTAGGGCAATGTGGAAAATAAATGCACAGTTGGAGCCCCCACACAGAGTCCCTACTGGGGCACCACCTCATAGAGCTGTGAGAAGAAGGCCACCATCCTTGAGACTCCAGAATTGTAGATCTACTCACAGCTTGCAGTGTGTGCCGGGAAAAGCTCAGACACTCAACATCAGCCCATGAAAGCAGCCGGGAGGGAGGCTGTACCCTACAAAACCACAGGGGTGGAGCTACCCAAGATATGGGAACCTAACACGTGCATCAGTGTGACCTGGATGTGAGACATGGAGTCAAAGGTGATCATTTTGGAGCTTTAAGATTTGACTGCCCTGCTGGATTTCAGATTTGCATGGAGCCTATAGCCTTTTCATTTTAGCCAATTTCTTCAATTTGGCATGGTGGCATTTACCAATGCCTGTACCATTGTATCTAGGAAGTAACTCATTTGCTTTTGATTTTACAGGCTCATAGGCAGAAGGAACTTGCCTTGTCTAAGATGAGACTTTGGACTGTGGAGTTAATGCTAAAATGAGTTAAGACTTTGGGGAACTGTTGGGAAGGCATGAATGGTTTTGAAATGTGAAGTTAGGAGATTGATTTGTGGGTGGGGGGCAGGGTGGAATAATATGGTTTGGCTGTGTCCCCACCCGATTCTCATCTTAAATTCTCACTTGTTGTGGGAGGAATCTGATGAGAGGTAATTGAATCATGGGGGCAGGTCTTTCCTGTGCTGTTCTTGTGATAGTGAATAAGTCTCACGAGATCTCATGGTTCTATAAGGGTTCTTTAACAGCAATGTAAAAATAGACTACTACATAAGAGAACTTAATGTTTGTCTCAGTTCCATTTTACCTGGATAAAATAATTTATTCTTAGTCAATTAAGAATGAATTTGATCAGGTCAGCATTTTCCCTCACTCTTCCAGGGTGTCTTTTATGTTTAGGGGAGCTTGCTTAGTGCACTGTGGTAAAGAAGGGGCAGTAGGAGGTGGGTTCTGTTTCTGGACATGCTTTGACCTGGAGTTGCCCCCTGAAATGCTTTTGTTTCAGTGTGGTCTTGTGTCAGTTTCCCTATGACATTGTAGCAGGCATCTATGGACCCCTGCTCAGCTGTTTACACACCAGAATATCTGGGAAGTTCTCTTGAAATTTACACACCAGAATAACTGGGCAGTTCTCTTGAAAAGCTGTGTGTGGCTGTCTCAGCCTTTATTGGCCTGAGCAACCCATGTGGCCATCTCTGCCGGGCACTTCGAGGCCTGGGAACCAACTTCCTCTGCAGATTTCCCACCCCCGTTTCTCTAGCCAAGGGATTTTTTATTTCTCCTGGAGCAGAAGGAAAGGGCTGGAGGGCCATCCTACTTCCAGAAATAGTTTTATAAAGGGTGTCCACCTTAGACACTCTAAGCCCATGGATTAATGTTTGTGATTTCTCTTCACATGTCTGCTGTTAAGAACAATGCCCGGAGGGCATAGGCCTGGAATGGCTTTGCTGCCTCAGGAAGGGGGCAATGAGAAAGAAAAAGGAGAGAGAAAGGAAGATAAAGTAGTTGGATTTAACAGGGGATGAAATATTGGCAAAAATGCCTAAACACTATTCTACCATACCTTTCATTAAAAAGTTACTAAAACTACTGAATGTTTACTACATGACACTCTTCACTAAGTGCTTTTTCATAATTGGCTCTTCTATTTTTTACAGTCACCCTCAGAGGCAGGTATATATTGTGGGGTTCAGAAGGGGTAATTAACCTGCTTATATTATGTGGTGGGAAGAAGCAGAGCCCAGATCTCACCCCAAATCTCTTTGGCTCAAAGCCCATGCTCTGCTGTAATGCTTCCCCTCACCTAATGTGTGAAGTTATGCAAGAACACACCATATGAATGTTTAAAAATACTGTTGAGGAGCTTGGCATTAATATATGACTTTGGTAAGTAAATGCGTATTTTAAAACTGCTACGGTCTTTTTTTATATAAAACGCATGCTGTGACTAATACCTTTGAAAGATAAATAACCATTTTCTAATTACACGGCCCTTTGTTCTCCTGTTTCTTCAGTAGACTTTGTATATTGGGGTCTCTCTAGGCAACATGCATTTTCAGGTTCTCTTTTTGGTCTGGAATGTTCCATTTCCTGTGTCTGAGCAGAGGCACCTCCAGAATATCAACTCCGGGGTCAGACTAGTATGTTCCAATCAACCTCCATCACTCACTGTCCCTTTGATACTTTTTCATTGAATTATAGGATATGGAGATTACTGTGTGAAATTTGCAGAAATAAAGATAAGGCACATAAAGTGAGATCACTTTAGTCACACTGAGCAGTGGCATTAAAACTTTACTTTCTGCTGCAAGGGCCAGGCCTGGGAGATCTTCACTTGAGATCTGACCTCCTCTACTTGATCCTGCCTAGTCCATGGAAAGCTGGCAGATGACCCATGGGTCTCCCTCCTACTGCTAATGACGCTTGATAAATAATGGGGAGACATGATTGATAGCTACCATAAAAGGCAAGCATATCAACTAACGATGATGTTTCAATAAACTAGTGAGCTCTTCCCTAGAAACTGCATACTTCTTGACTATGGACTTAACATGTGAGAACAGGCTGCCTTTGTCCATCACAAGTTGTCTAGCTCAGCTGTCATTTCTGTGGCTCTCCCTAGACTTCAGACACAGGAGAGTGCCAGCTCATTGCAGTACTACATGTTCTTAGTGGTTTAGTTTTTCATTTCCTTTTGTTTTTGCAAGAAGAAGAATCAACCATTTTAGATTAGTATGTTTTTTAAAAATTCAGGTAGCTTCTTCACCAGCCTGCATCCCCTCTAAAAAACAACTTTGTAAAATAAATGTGGTATGAGTTTAGATACCTGTCAGAAAGAAGTATGAAACAAAAAATACATTATCTTTGCTTTAGTACATAAATATCTCCTTCTTAAAAAGCAATCCAGGCCAGGTACAGTGGCTCATGCCTGCAATCCCAGCACTTTGGGAGTCTGAGGTGAGTGGATCACGAGGCCGGAGTTCAATACCAGCCTGACCAACATGGGGAAACCCCATCTCTACTTAAAATACAAAAATTAGCTAGGCATGGTGGCACATGTCTGTAATCCCAGCTACTCAGGAGGCTGAGGCAGGAGAATCACTTGAACCCAGGAGGTGGAGGTTGCAGTGAACCAAGATTGCACCACTGCACTCCAGCCTGGGTAACAGAGCCAGACTCCATCTCAAAAAAAAAAAAAAAAAAAAAAAAAGAAATCCAAATAGCTTCAAACAGGTAGGGATTTTTAGTCATTGATCTTTCTCTCTCGCCTTTCCTTCACTTCCAAATGTCTTGAAAGCCCAGGCTATTTTTGTCACCTCTGCTTCTTATTTTCTTATTCAATCTTCATTCACAGCAATCCAGTTTCCACTCCACCACTGCACAAACCACAGGCTTGCTAAAATTACCCATCGGCATCTCAGATATGGACCTTCTTATTTCATCCCTCACACTTTTCTCATGCATTTTTCCTTCTTCCTGTCACCAGAGTAATCTTTTCAAAATGCAAGCTGAATCGTAACACTTCTCTGTTTAACATTCTGTCTGGGTACTCAGCTCCCAGAGATGAGTTTGCATCCCTTCACATGGCATCTGAGGTCCTTGCCTCTTCCCAAAAACATGCCTTGCTTCTGGGCCACCTGTCCTCACATGCCTTGCTGGCCCCTAAGTAGCTGTGACCCTTTATCAGGCTGTTCCTCGGAACAGCTTCAAGCATTTGCCCTGTGTGCTGATTCTGCATGTGGTTCTCTTGTCCTCCTTGTCTGCCGGCCAAAGTAAAGACTTATCTGAAGCGTCACCACCTCCATGAAGTTTCCCAACCCCCCTCACCATGCAGACATACAGAACATGAACATATCAATGCATGTCACTTCACACTAAGTGTCCTGAAAGACACACACTCCAATTGGCTGTAGTCTTTTTGAAAGCTTGGACAAAATTCGTTTCTCAGCTTTGTGTCTCCAGCATTGAATAAATGTCCTGGCACATAAAATTGAATGGATGAATGAATGAATGAGCAATCAAACCATATTTATATCCCAAAGTGTCAATCCATGTAAGATAACGGCAAGAGAAGAAACAGGGATTCTGTATGAGGGATTTAGAATTTAAATTCAATTTGAAATGATTGCTGGCTAAATTATCTAGGAAGATCATTTTAATTGTTTGTCCAGAATTGTAAGTTGTAGTTTTGCCTTATGTTAAGAAACTCGATGTAAGGCTATTACGGAAAAAATGACAGGCATGTGTTGAATTGTAGTTATGAAATAGTCTACATACACAAGATAATAATATTATTATGTGACATTTTAAGAAGAATTTTATAAATAGGTCACCACTGACTATGCTGTATCTCCAGCTAATTTTCCTGCCAGTTATCTCAATAATTGGATCTTAGGTCAGTCTTTAGCTGTGGAAGAACAGTTGACAATAAAATAGATATTTATAAATCATCTCTTTGTAATTCCATCCAGAATAAATTCCTGGGTAAATAGCGAGCCAATTAGAGAAATATATATGTGCCGACGAGGTTTTGAAAGCTTACACCAGTGAACTAGTGGAGACTTTTAAATGCCTGGATTCATCAGGAACTTTGAATTGACAGCCTCTTTTTGGCAAATGCAGTTTTTAACTGCAAGTAGCTTCTTCCAGAGACTTTAAAAAGAATGTTTGGAGAAATGAGTTTGGAATTTAAAATGGGTGATCAGTTATCTTTTCCTTGCACTAAGTAGTCAGTAAAGCTGAGGCAGGCCAGAGGAGGCCCTTTAGAGATGCTCAGGAGGCAGACCACGACGACTTGGGAGAGAGGGCTGTGGATAGAGGTTGGCTGGCAGGCTGGCTCCCAGGGCCCAGATGCAGTCAGATGTTTTGAACAAGAACTGTGGCTCAGGGCCTAGTCTTCAGTCCTACCAGGCCCAAACGTGACTTTAGCAATACACCCAGAGCTATGCAGCCTCTCTCACATTGGCTAAACT
Organism: Sapajus apella; assembly: GCF_009761245.1. NCBI lineage: Eukaryota > Metazoa > Chordata > Mammalia > Primates > Cebidae > Sapajus > Sapajus apella. The sequence continues at coordinate 2,609,540 of NW_022436956.1, forward strand.
CACAGAGATGGATGTATAATCCAAAGGGCTAATTCATTTATTATGAGATATTTCCCTTTCCAGTGCAAGCATTTTACAGACACACTTAGTAGCAACGTAAGTTTTGTCTCATGATTATGCGTTCTTTCTGCTGGTCCTCGGTGGATCCAGGGAGCAGAAGCAGGTAGATGTCCCCAGGTGACTGTAGTTCCAAACGGTTTAGCACATGAGACATCTGTGTGGGCTAGCCCACAGCCTTCCTGGAGTGCATGTGGAGAGGGGACACCCCAGGCCAAAGCATGCACTCCGAGCTCGAGCTCATTTGAACAGCAGCTGGCAGAACCTGGCCCCTGCCTATGTGTACCATCTGGAGAAGTTGAGGGGCGTCTCATAGAAGCTGTGGTTAGGAGAAGACACCCATTTTCCTAGCTTTTCCTTTTAATATAAAGGGATTTCTGAGCGTGTCTGACTGCTTGCCTCTCTCCCTATCCCTTCCTGACTTCTGCTGGGGGAAGAAGCTGTTCTCCTCCCAGGGGAGCTTGTGAGCAGGAATCTGCCTGGCTGAAAACACACCCCTTCTGGTTCTCCTTGGCAGCGTCCTGGCCACAGCACACAGACATCCTGGTCTGCTGTTGGCAGTGGCACGGAGGCCTGCCTGCGACCACATGATTAATTTAAATCCGGGAGAAGTAAGGGAAAGCCCCTTGTACCACAGCCACGTCCCTCCCCTATGTCTGGAGCACTGTTGACACATTGACCTCAGACTCCCTGGTCAGTCTCTCAATGAAGCCCAAACCCAGAAGAGGGACGTATTACTTATACCCTCCCAGCACCAACCCAAACCAAACACAGGAACAGGGAAGCAAGCCATTCACCACACAGGATGTGCCTTCGCCACTCACAGGGCATGACCTGTTTGTCTCCCCAAATGAACATGTGGAAGAAGGGCACACGCCCCTACTGTGGTAGTGTCTGCATGACAGAAAGGCACGCACCTCCGCGATGGCCGGCCCTGGCCAGCCAGCCAGAGCCTGGCATCAGGGACTCTCTGCCCTGCTTCCTGGGCCCTCTCCTCTGCCTTCTATGGAGCTGTATTTTGGGGTCAGCCTTGAGAGGACTGCAGTTCTCTGTGACGTCACCTCTTTGGGCCTCAGGGAGGGCAGGATTGACTGTAAAGCCATGAAGCTATGCCTCTGCCTTTCACTTCCTTTCCAGAACCTTTGGAGACTTGGAGAGGAGCCCTAGCAATGTGCTCAGATAGTCATCTGATGATAAAATCTGCAAAATAGGAGATGTCAACCCAGGAGGTCACTGTCTCTTTCCCTTCAGACTCTGCTCCTTCGCACTCCCCTCTCTTTCCTGACAGCTGGGGCTGGAGTAGGAATATGGGGCTTCATTTAACCAGCTGGTGTTTATGTGGCCTGCCAGCCCTTCCCTGTGCAGTGAGATCCCTGCTGCCCTCCCTGGGATGAACCCAGAAGCACACGTGTCACTATCCACAGTGGTGTAGCTCCCCTAGCGGCAGAGGTTCAGGCCACATCCAGGTATGGACACGTCAGCTAGCGCCTTGCGCAGGAGCTGTAGAGGGACACAGAAGAAACGGGCTGGCCTGGGGGACTCGCCCCACCATCGTGAGAGTAAATCCACCAATGGACAACTCAGTTCCCATGGATGCCTGGTCCTAAGGGATTTCTCTCTCGCTGTGAATATACAAGGCCATGCAGCATACATACACAGTTAAAAACACATCCTACAATGTTTTAAGACTTGTAATATGTTGTGGTTTATTTTATCATTCCGAATACTCATTTTGAATGTAATTTAGCACTCATTCTTTTTCTTGAAAAAACACGCCCCAAGTTTTAAAAAACGCAAATACCATAACACCTGAACCCACCAGTGGTGCTACAGAATAAAATTGAAATCACTTCTGCTCCACTGCTTGAGCTCAAGGAGAATCTCCTGAGAGTACAAGCACAGTACACCAAGACCAAGGGGGAAGCCAGTGAAAGAATGTGAACCAAATTGGAGCGGAGACACCAAGCTTTGGAAACCGAGTTGGCTGTTGACTGGAAAAGATGTTTGTCTCATTTCCTTGGCTCCCCAGCTAGGGTGGAGGATGTGGTTTGCTATCAATCCACCTTGCGGATGGTGTGAAAAGGGAGCTTTCCTGTACCCTGTGCAGAATGCAGAAGGAACCACAGGATTCCTCTTCACTGATGGTTGCAGGGCCATCTACTTGTCCTTGGTAAACTTGATGGATTGAAGATCCCTGGCTAATGCTGTCCTTGCCTGTATACACAGCACAGCTTATTGACTTCGGTATCTGTTGTCATTCAAAAATCACAAACTTCCAAAACTCAAACTGTATTTCCCTCAAAGGGAGGGAGGCAGGATTGGAGGTAAAGAATCTACCTTTTTTGTAAAGCTGTACCTTATCTTTCAAGTAGATACATTTTCCAAAGTTTCTTCCTTTCTTTTTATTTTCTGAGTTTGATTGTTTGTTTTAGATAAGGGAAGAATTATCTTTTTAACTACAATATAATGTATGTTAATCTTAGAAAATTTGAAAATTATAGAAAGTATGGAGAAGAAAACAAACATTTCTAATAATCCCCCCATCCAGAGATGACCACTGTGAAATTTGGATACGTTTCTGATCATTTTTGCTTCATACATGTTTGTTTCCTTTGCGTAGTGGCAGTGATGTTTGCATACTATTTTGCATCTTGTTTTTTGCTCCTCTGTGGACATTTTCAGCCTATAAAATATTGCTTAAAACATAACTGTAATGGCTGCATAATATTCCAGAACAGAATATTCCAGAACATGCTTCTTTAAGTCCATGTCTATTATTAAATATTAGGTTGTTTTTATCCTTCCATTATTAAAAAATATATACTCTCGTATTATCTTTGAGCAATAATTTATATTCTCACCTCTGATCATTCCTTTATAATAGATTCTAAAAAGCAAGACTGTTGGCATCCAATAACACTTAAAGCGGTCACACTCGCTTGTGTGTTTGTTACTATGAACAATAGTGACAATTCCACAGGGCCCTTCTCAGCCTTGCACAGTATTATTGTGGTCATTTTATTTTTTTGTACATAATTATTTATTATTATATGATAAATGTCCAAAGTATCTCCATGTTTAAATTTTCAGTTATTTGCTCAAGAGCAAGCAAAGTTGAACATTTTTAGATAGGCCTACTGATGATAACCTTACTTTCTGTAAAGTTTTATTCATGTACTATATCCATTTTTCTATTGAGATACTTCTAAAAATTATTTATAAGAAAGAAAGAACTCTTTTCCTGTCTTATCTTGAGGGCATTTAAAATATTGTTTTTATAAGAGACTCACCTGGTATACTCCCAATACCAAGCCTGTACTAGGTACTTAATAAATGATTGTTCAGTTTTAGATCTACCTGAAAACATTAATTTAAAATTATGGAATTAGACTTCAAAAGTGCTGGGTTTTTTAAAAGTAGAGATTACATCTATTTCTGTGTTGTAAAAACTACGTATTAAAGTTATATCAAATAGGAAGAGTACATTTGGCAGGGAAATTCTATTAAATCGCATCTCCTAGCAAAGGGATTTAAATTAAATTTTCCTGATAAAGTTTTTATTCACATATAATCCTTTACAGGGTTCATTTTTCCAGGGGTTTTCGATTGGCATTTGGCTTTTTCAGATTAGGTAGATAGATAGATGGTAGGAAGACAGATGAGAGATGATAAACAGATAGACAGACAGACAGACAATAGATCGATTTTTGTTTCCACAGTCTTTTAGCAGGAACTATCTTCACTGCAGTCCAGGTCACTTAAATCTACACTCTGCTTCCTGGATAGTGCTTCTGAGTCTCCGGGTTTCCCAGGTCAGTGACGCCAGGCTCAAGGACGTGGCTGGAGTGAGTGCGGGAGTCTGCTCTGCTCTCATTACCTGCCTGCACGTGGGAGGCGTGGGCCACGGTGCAGATCTTCAGGCAGCCTCAGCAGCAGCTCTCTCACCTGGAGCCGCCCTCCTTCTTTCTTTCCTTTTGTGATAAACTGCATTTGGTGAATAAAGTATATCTTGTGCTGAATTCTCTAGCTGATAGATTTCTGAAAATTAATTGGCACCGCATTTTTTTCTAAGGAACATAAATGTGTTTGGAAAGTCAGATAGGCCTGTCATTTAAAGCATGCCTTCTATTGAGCATCGACTGTGGGTCATCCACTTTATGTGTTTCTACCTCTATTCCGGCCACTAATTTGTAAGGTGGGTTTCATTATCCCAGTAGACTAGATGAGAAAATGGGGTGGCTTCTCAGTCAATTCAGAATGCTGTAATGAACTGCCACAGACAGATGGCCTATTCAACAACATAAATTTATTTCTCACAGTGCCAGGTGCTGGAAGTCCAACATCAGGGTGCTAGTGTAGTTGAGGTGTCTTAAGGACCCCCTTCCAGGTTGAAGATGGCCGTCTCCTCATTGTAACCTCACATGGCAGAAAGCAGAGAGATAAAGCAAGCTGTCCTGTCTTTTCTTAAAAAAAACCACTAATCCCATTCATGAGGACTCCACCACAATACCTTTCAATATCATTACACAGGGGGCTAGGATTTCAACCTATGAATTTAGGGGGTACACAAACATTCAGTCCATGACAAGGGGTCGTTGTGGATGCGTAAATTGTTCAAGGTCACCGAGTTGACAGTAGCAGAGCTGAGGAAAAGATTCAAATTTACGCCGATTCTGTGTTCTTGACACTAAGGAACACTGTCAATTTGTGGACAGCTCATGGGCAGAAATTGTGCATTACTCATCTGTATATCTGTAGCATTTAATGTGATGCTTGGCACATAGTAGATGCTTAATAAGTCTGTGTTGAACAGATTAGCAAGTGATTGAGCCAGTTAAACTATTCCCAATGAAAAGCCAGCGCTGAGCTAGACTCTGTCTTGCTGTTTTGTGACAAGTCACACTCAGGAGAGAGGGAGGGAGGGGGCCAAATAAGAGTGAGGAGTAGTGGAGTCACAGTTCCTGCTGCGGACTGGGGTGAGCTGTCTGCCAGCTGCCTGCCCTCCCTTGCCCATGAGCACGGAAGATGGCAAAGACCCCATTAAGTGTCACTAGGACTGGAGCAGGGATTGAAACCTCTGCCTTTCCCATTTTCCCTCCCTGGAGCCCTCCCTTCCTTTGCACTGTGAACTGTTTTCTGCTCCATTTCCTCCCCAAGCCCTCGGATCACCCTCAGAGCTCTGTTATCTTCCACATCATCCTAGCTGGAATAAAATATAACTGTGTCTGAAAAGTACAGAAATCAAAGCTCCCCTTGGGGATTTTTTTCCATATCACCTGTCGAATGGAAAGCCGGTGTGTCCTTGAAAAGATATGTATTTCAGGCCGCAGGGGTGCTAATTTGCAAGGCCCATTACTCAAATGAAACATTAAAAGAGTCTTCGATAAGCCAGGGCTCTCGGCCTGTTTCCACTCCGGCACCAACATAACCAACTATAGGTTTCCTGTCAAGCTTCAGAGCCCAAAGCCAAGATTTATCAATTGATATTTTGACTTTAACTTTCCCACTGTCTTTCTGCTGCTGCATCGCGTGCTCTGCCATGGCTCTCCAGCTTCTTCCAGGTTCCTCACGCTGTCCTTGAACTGCTGTAGAAGATGTGCTTTTGAAGCATCTTCCCCAGTGTTAAGCGTGAACGTTCTACTCTGACTCACACATTATGTCCATGAGATTGAAAACACGTATTTACAGGCGGATAACGTTTCAGACAGATGAGATATCCAGTGGTATTACAGTATGTCCAATATTATGGGAAGCCTTATATTGCTTTATATTCAGATTTTTAAAAATTTGAAATGTTTTCATTTGATATGTCTTAACATCTTCAGACAAGGGTAAAAGTAGGCGAAAAGAGAAGTCTTCAGTGACAGTACCAGCTAGAGAGGCAGACGGTATTTTGCTGGATATATTTTTCAGTCTCGTTTTGCATTTTTATAGGGTCTACATTATACTGTATTTATCCTTTCAGACTCTAACTTAAATATTCACATGCAAATTAAAATTTTCGTAAACGTTTTCAAATGTTTATTTAATAATATCCTGTCCTGGGTGTATAACATAAGTTACTTAACCCATCCTCTATCACTGTTTACTTAGGTTGTTTTCATTGCAATGAATACCACTTTAATGATAATTTTTGTCTATTACACCTTTGTAGGGGAAATAGGAAAGGGGATCGTTTTCATAGGAGACCTTTCCTGGTGTGGAAATACCATGTCAATAGTTATGAACGCTTTAGAATCTCAGTAGCGATTGACAGGCAGCTTCCCGCAGGTGGAGAACATACATCAAATGGCACCTGCATAACTCTTTCTTTCTGCCTGATTTTCATGTTCACAACTCATGGGCTTAGATGTTGATCCTGAATGCTACATAAATGGAATGGAATCCAGATTTCTGACCAACTCCAGATTTCTGGACGAATCCATTTTAGGTACAAAGTAGGAGAACTGAATACATCAATGAACATATCTTTGTTTCAGGATAGGAGATTTAAGGCTTATGACAGGAAATTTAAAACTTAGGTTTGAAGTTTTCTGTAAGACCCTTTTTATCATTGTAAAATTTTCTAAAAGAAATAAATGCTGTTCTTTAAGTCATGGGAAAGTGGCTTCTGTATATAATGATAGTATGTTCATTTTTATAAAGCTTTTAGAGTTTCTTACTGTATACTCGTTAAGATATTCACCTTATTGATAAACAGAATGATTCCTTATCAAACCCTTCCTGGAAACCAGGAAAGGTAAGTGTGATTTACAGTAATTACCGCAAACTGTTGCACCTGTAGGATTAGAGGCCATTATCCTCGAGTCTTATATGGATTAATTAATGAATTGGCAAATAAAGCACATGATGAATTACAAAGCATCGTGTCATTATAATTTCATGATAAAGTGTCTTGTTATGGATGACATATTTTCAAGTAATAACTGGCTCCCTCAAAATCTTAAAGGAACTCCCAAGCTCTTTCAGATGGAAGAGAGGAAACAAAGGGGATAGGGATCCAAGAGGAGGAAAGAAGCACGTGCCTCTATTGGGGTGTGGAAAACACCCTCAAGAGCCTGCCCTGGTCAGCAGAGGTGAATTGTTTAAATGCTGCACGCTGCTACAGAGGCGTGAGCATCGCCTACTCCAGTGATGAAGAGAGATGAGCCTTAAGCTGATGTCGGCTGCAAGATTTTAAAATTTACTTTATAATTTTATTACCTTTGTTTCTTTGTAAACTGCATGTCATTTCCCTTCTCCTTCCCTGACTGCCAGGCTGCCCCATGCCAGAGCTCTGCATCAAAACTGGAAACCCTGCAAGAAGCAAGAGCTGAAATTGCTTTTTGGTGGGTCCGATTTCATGCTGAGTGGGAAGCAGCAGCTCAGAGATGAATTGGAAGGCCACGCTTGTCAGCGAATGAAATGTGATGAACCTCAGAGTTTTATTGACATGCGGCGCGGAGCTGGCAATAGCAGCCAGCACTGCGTCTTCTTAATCCCATGTTCTTGGGGTGGGAGTTTGACCCAGTACTTTCTGTTAGAAATGATACATATTTATTAGACTATACGGCTAAAAAGAGAGAAACAGTGAGCCCGGTGTCAGACACTGTCTCAACCAAACCTTTCTTTTATTAAAATAAATACAGACAATTCCACTGTGACAGCTCTTCCACTGAGGGGGAGCCTTATTAAGTGGCGACCTTCATTCTCTCCGTAGAGACAGGCAAGCTTGCATCAGACCACTTGTTGGGGAGGAGGGAGGTGCGGGAAGGTGGGGGCACCTGTGGAGCATTTTATGGGTTTTGAGAAAACCAAGCTGAAGTCCTGAGTAGTCTGCAGTTCCGCTAATTATATTCATCCTCTCATTCGCCTCTACAAAATCAATTGCCAACAACATCCGATCTCATTTTCTGCAGTACATTTCTGTGAGATATAGCTGTACTACCAACCCTTCCCTCCTCTCTGGGTATGGCTTCCTGCCACCATCCTATGGGACAGGGGCTTTAGTGGGTGAGGGAATATGAAAGGTAGACACTTTATAAACAGTAGAAGCTTCCCAGGTTCTTTCAGACAGGTTCTGCCAATTGTGAGAGCCAGGGCAATCGTATAAATTTAAGGCACACTGTTGTTGCTACTTAGTTGAATATTTGCCCTTTAAATTAATCCTTGTGTATACTATTATTGTATGTGTGTTATATTATTTTAAGGAAGAAGTACATTGGCAGGGGTAGGGAAAAGAAGGGAGGATCTCTGTGATTGTCAACACATATATAGCATATGTAAGGTATGTACATATACATGTATACATATACACCATATGTGTGTGTGCATGTACACTGTATATCCACATGTATACTACACACATGTGCATATGTACACACACATACCAAAATCTCATGCACACATATACACACTCACACGATGATTCTACGCGGTTTCATAATTCACACTGTATGTCACCTCAGAAGACCTCACTGCCAATTGTTAGCTATGTTGGCCTGGAAAAGACACTAATATTCTTCAGCCTAAGTTTCCTCAAAGGTAAGTGGACATACATTAACTAGTTTAATGGGGAAGTATAAGAATCAAAATCAGGCAACTCATGTTAAATTTGTGTCAAGTTCTGGAAAACTTTCCAATCCTCATATGCGAGATTTAATCCCTGTGATATATTTTGGACAGTTTTATCTGTTCTTTAACTGCGTTTGCCTGTGTTCGTCCTATTGAATGTCATGCTTTTGGGTTCCTTCCATTTTTTCCATTTGCCAAGATCATTTTAGCCTTCACATCAGTTCATCACTGATATTAATTGAGTGTTCTCACTTGCAGAGAACCATATGAAGTTTTGTCAAGAGATAAAAGCAGTAAGAGAAGAATATCCCTGTCATTAGGCTACTCCTCTGACGTTCCTTTGTTTTATCCACATTAAGTTCAGGTGGTATTTTGGGGCTTCTTCCTAAGCAGCTCTCGTTCACCAACAGTTTCTGTCCCTGGCATTGTTCTCTTGCATTCAGCCTGGAGCCTTTGACTGAGGCTCTTGGTTATTCCTGAACTTCTGTTCCCTCCTCATCCTCTGCAGCATGCAAAGTCGTCCATCTTTCACTGTGTGTTCTCCGTGAAAGCTCTTCCAACTCCTCACCCTCTCTGATCTCTCCTTTCTTGATCCTTCACTTACTTTTTTCTTTTTTCTGTTTTTTTGAGATGGAATCTCATCCTGTTGCCCAGGCTAGAGTGCAGTGGTGCAAGCTCGACTCACTGCAACCACTTTCTCCCAGGTGCAAGCAATTCTCATGCCTCAGCCTCCCAATTAACTGGGACTACAGGTGCGTGCCACCACACCTGGCTAATTTTTTGTATTTTTAGTAGAGACGGGGTTTCACTGTGTTATCCAGCATGATCTCACTCTCCATCTGCCTGCCTCAGCCTCCCAAACTGCTGGGAATACAGTCATGAGCCACCGTGCCAGCCCTTTTTTTTTTTTTTTTTTTTTTTTTTTTTTTTTTTTTTTTTTTGTTAGATAGAGTCTCTCTGCTGCACAGACTGGAGTGCAACGGCATGATCTTGGCTCACTGCAACCTCTGCCTCCCAGATTCAAGCAATTATCCTACCTCAGCCTCCCGAGTAGCTGGAACTACAGGCACACACTACTACCACACCTGGCTAATTTTTTTTGTATTTTTAGTAGAGACAAGGTTTCATCATGTTGGCCAGGCTGGTCCTGAACGCCTGACCTCAAGTGATCTGCCAACCTTACGCTCCCAAAGTACTGGGATTACAGGCATGAGCCACTGCACCCAGCCTTCACTTGCTTTTAAAGTCAATACCAAAACTCACCATTTTACAACTAATAGGAAGTTATTCAACTAATTGTTTTCAACTTTCTAACCAAATCATGAGCAACTTTAGGTGGTCATGTCTTACATATCGTTTTATCGCCTTTATAATAGATGCCACTATGCTGATTGTAGTATAGGTACTTTACTTTTTGATTGAGAGATGAGATGACTCCAATTTTCGAGAAGTTTGTATCCAAATAAATACCGTAAACCTTAAAGTAAACATACCACTCTATTTTATATTCTATCATAGATTTTTTTTAACTGAGAAAAAAACTGAATTCTTCCTAATGGACAACTGTTTCTCATCCTTTGGTTTATGTCAGATTCCAGTCTGCTTAAATATGCTCTACATGAAATACATGTTTAGCTGAAATATTTGTGCCCCAGGTCTTTGCCTTTTTCAGAAGCTTCACATGTGACACCAGCGAACACCAGAGTTGGAGAAGCTACAACGGACTCGTGTAATTAGATTATAAAGGGGAACTGTTTGTTAGATTACCAGCTGTATTACAGATATTTAGTAAACACTAAGCATTTGTTTCTTTACTGAGCTAACACTAAATGTATCCATGTATCGCGTTAAAGTAAACTTTTGTTTAAAATAATAGTGCTAGAGGCAAGATCCATTGACCAATGCAGAAATTAGTGGGCAAAACATCAAAGAGAAGCAGGATATTCGCAGGGCCTTAGGGCATCCCCTCGGATGTTTATCAATCACTGTGTTGGTTTTAACAACTCACAAAGCCTTGGTGCCCCTCTCTCCAGGAGGTGGAGCTTAATCTCCCTCCCTTTGAGTGTGGGCTGTAGTTAGTGACGGTCATCTCATGAATAGAGTGTGGAAAGGGCAAAACGGTAACTTTACAGTGAAGAATCCTGGCAGACAGCACCTTAACCAAGTGATCTGAAACCCGGAGGGCATGCTACAGAATACCTGGTCCCTCCTCTTCAAAGTCAAAGTCATGAAGGACTAGGAAAGTCCGAGACACTACTACAGATTGGAGGAGACTTAGGAAAAGGACAACTAAATCCACTGTGAGATGGGGATGAAGTCCTGGAAATCAGTGGAAAAACTGAGGAAATCTCAATAATGAAGTTTGCAGCTTAGTTAATAATATTGTACCAATGTTCACGTGTTAGTTTTGATTATTATACCAGGGTTTTTAAAGACGTTCCGTGAAAGCTGTCCAGGAACACTCTACTATCATTGCAACTCTCCTATAAATCTAAAATATTTCAAAATAAAAAGTTGGGCACTTCTTTTTTAAGAACATGAAAAAGTGCCTGCTTGAAAGACTTCACTTTTATCGCAAACCACGCAGGATGCTGACATGTTTCCATTAGGCAAGTGAAAAGTATTTCACAAATGTAGGTGGAGGCACTGGGTTATCTGCTATGCATTATTGATGAATATCACCACAGGAAGTTAGAGCACAGCTTGTCAGAAAATTCCAGAGAAGAGAAATGACAACTGGTGAGATTCCCCTTAAGTTTATTAAATACCTGTCTTTCTTCTTTTAAGAAAAGTGAAACTATGGACCCATGAGGCTAAAAATAAAAAAAAACTTGAGACAAGGGACTGAGGGATGGCCATTCCATTTAAATATGCTCAGTATGAAATGAGCATTCTTTAACAAGAAATCATTTCGTTTAAGTGCTAAGTCCTTTCTCATGATCTTTTAGTATCTAGTGACACTAGTAGCCATACTGTATGTGTAAAGAAAAGATTTTACTGTTTGTGTCTAATTTTTAGAGCTATCTGCAACTGCCTTATTCTGATTCACTGAGAAAATTTCTTAGCTTCACTCCATTCTCCAACTAATGAACTTTCAATGTTTCTCCAGGAGCAAAGACCATATTAACCTCCTGATCCTTTCTATCAGAGTCTGAGTAAATCACTTATATTCTAATGACACTAGTAAGGCAAGAAGAATCCAGGGGTGTTCTACCTGTGTTACATACTCTGTCTGATTTTCAGTCCTTTGTTAATATAGAAGCCCTTTGATGATAACTGAGTATAAAGTAATAATAATGATAGTTCTTCAATCCCAAAAGGCATCCTAACTAGAAAGACCTTCACATATGGAAGTGTTATTGATATTTGAGGGCTTCTTTCCATTATTCGTGATACTCCTGTGCTAACAGGGCACTCCCTTACATTTGGAGGATTACAAAGAGAAAAAGGAAGCTGTATGTCGGGGAAAAAAAAGAAAATGTTAATTCCTCTAGGCAAACTCATTAGCCCAGTGATTGTGAGGGTTGTAGGTCATAGAGTTGTAGTTATATAAGTATACAATCGAAGGAGCTAGAGTTTTTCAGTCTATCCATTCAGTATAGGAATAATTTTCTGTTACTTCTTATACAAATACTCATTTAGCACTCACTTTAAATATTCACCAGAGCAGAAGCACACTATAAATAATGCTACCTCAAAACATGAGGCACATTCCATCATGACACAACTCAACAGTTGAATTTTGGTGAAATATAAATTTGTAGTTTTTATCATTCTGGAAATTTTACCTATTGATTTTACTCATTTCCTGAGTAATTCTTTTGTTTTTATGTGACAGCCCTTTTCCACTTAAGAGAACTGTCATATATGTCCCAAATGACTGTTTTCAGGCTCAATGGTTATAATTTTTTCATAATTTCTTCTATAACATGTTTACCGCAAATGTGCTTGTTCATTAATATTATTCTTAAAGGGTGCTACCCAGAACTGTATACAATCTGAGCCTTCATTAGTTACTGTCAATATGTGTGTACATATCCAGGTTGAAGGATGCACACACGCTCAGAGAATATTTAGGGAAAATACCCATATGGCCTGCTAGTGATGGCTGTAATAGGGTAGTTTATCTTATTTTGCCAACTAATTCTGCACGTTGGTTAAACAATACCCCTTTAAACCATTTCTCAGCCATGTGCCTGAATAATGTGGCTATACTAGCAGTCCTCGTCTATGTGCCCTATTTGTGCTCTCATTGTCACTGAGCAGATGTCCTTTGGTATCTTCTCATATAACTGAAATATGCTATATAGGACCACAAGTGCCTAGCAGAGTGCTGGCAGATGCTAGGTGTTCTACAACAATTAGCTGCTTTCTTTTTCTTTAATGTTTCTGCTTAGAGCAATAACATCATTTACTCCGGGATCTCCTGCGGTCTGCCAGAGCTGATGAAATGCTAGAGCGTATGTGTTTGTTGCTGTCTGGTTCTGCCCACTGGGCCTTGGCTCTGAAGCTCACTGATGCACTTCCATACATTGCTGTGCCTAAGTTTTCTCTCATTCAATGCATCATCTGTGCTATTAGCTCTGTCAACTTTCCAAAGCCCTTTCTTCCTCAAAACCCTCTTGATCCTTTTACCTGTAGAAACAGTATCTGACTATTTTATCATCTGGCTATTTCAATTAAATTACATTTTAAAAAAGCATACAGTAAGGTTAAAAATGATCACTATATCACTCCAACTTTCTTCCATCCCCAGAAGGTTAATTGAAAGGCGGCCATCTTGGCGACGTTTAGACAAATGAGGATAATTATGTGTTCTCCAGCTCTTTGAGAGGTTAATTGCTTGGATGTACGTAGCCTTGAAGAACAAAGAAGGAATAAATCAGAAACAGGACTATCATCTGATAATGTAATTTGGTATATTCATGTACAACTCAAACAAATAAACCCCTAATTAAATGAACTCATTCAGTTACATGGACACACTACTAGTTTACCAGGGTCAGACACCTCAAATCTACTTACTTCATTCAGAGGCCTCTGAGAGGGTGGGGGAGTGCTAGCTCATGCAGAGGTAAAGTGGGGGCTCGTAGGGGAATGGTATAATAGGGGGTTAGAGGAGAACCTCACATAATAGAATTTTACTACATTGTGTAAACACATCTAAGTAGGTTTACATCTTTTACCTCCTAATCAGAGGGTTGACTTTTGCACTTCTCAAACGCATCTTTTCCTCAGGCAACATCATTTCAACATCTAGGAAGAAAGAAAGGAAGTCGCATTAAAAAATCTCTATAAGAAGCAGGGAAGGGCAGTTGTGCCTGGTAGGGGGAATCAGAACTGACAGTCGTGGAACCCTATATACTTATCCTCTGCTAGTTTTTCACCAGCTTTTGTTGTGGTGGCAGAAAGTAACTTCTTCAGAAAAATATGAGAGAGAGAATTGTTCTGAATCCTTGCTTACATATTTGATCCTTTTTTGTTTTTTTTGGCTCTTTTAATTGCATATAGTATTTAGTTTTAGGTCCCTACAGACAAAAGCACTTGGAGTTTGGATAGGCATCATAGTGATTGACTCCAGCCAAGTATCTTCAATGCCTTCAACTTTGCTCTCCCTTGTATTAGGTCATTCTTGCATTGCTATGGAGAAATACCTGAGGCTGTATAATTTATTAGAAAAAAGATTTAATTGGCTCATGTTTCTACAGGCTGTAGAGGAAGGGAGGCTGCTGGAAACACAATCATGGTGAAAGTTCAAGTGGGAGCTTACATGTCACATGGCAAAAGCAGGAGCAAGAGAGGGGGGGAGTTGCCATACATTTTTATTTATTTGTTTATTTATTTGAGACTAGGTCTGGCTCTGTTGCTCAGGCTGGAGTGCAGTGACATATCTGGACTTGCTGGAACCTCTGCCTCCTGGGCTCAAGTGATCCTCACGCCTCAGCCTCCCTAGTAGGTGAGACTGCAGGCACATGACACCACACCTGGCTAATTTTGTTATTTCTTTGTAGCGATGGTGTTTTACCATGTTACCCAGACTGGTCTCGAACTCCTGAGCTCAAGTCATCTGCCTGCCTCAGCCTCCCAAAGTGCCCAGAGTACAGGCGTGAGCCATAGTGCCCAGCCAGCTGCACACTTTTAAACAACCAGAACTCACAAGAACTCACTCACTATCACAAGAACAGCACTAAGGGCATGGTGCTAAAACATCCACGAGAAATCCACTCCCATGATCCAATCAGCTGCCACAGTCCCCACCTCCAACTCTGGGGATTACATTTCAATTGATATTTGGTGGGGACACATATCCAAATTATGTCTTCCCTTCAATCAAAGTACTACCTGCACAAAGTAAAATAAATAATTACATACTCTCTATTTTTGTATGATTACCTTTGAGCCAGATCTGTTTGCTCAACATTTACACAATGGAAGTCAGCACTGAGCCAGCCCTGTTTGCATGCTTTAGTCTTCCATTTCTTTATCTTTATTGGTTAAACATTAACTTCCATTGATGTTAACTGTCTGTTTTGTAACCATGTTTTACTTTATTAGTCTCTAAGTCAATTCTAAAGGCTTAAAGCCAATAAAAAGTATTTACATTACAGCTCTGTAAATGGCATTTTCTGTAGAATGACTATTTCTCAATGACTTAGGGTGACAGTTTCTTGGATACTTGAATTAACAATAGTCTTACCATCTAGGTGATACAAACTGGTTTTTCCTACTGTTGACACATTGTTCAAATTTATTTCACTTTTCAGTTTGCTCCATATTTTGACCTTACTTTTGTTTATTTTAGAGTTTCTAAACAACTTTCTTTTTTCTTGCTGAGAAAGTAAGTATATGCATTTTCATATATCTGTAATGTCTTTCATTTATTTACATATTTCACTCCAGTGTTAGAATCAATTTATTCCTCTCAAAGTCATATTTCGGGGGTACCTACTGGCTTCTAGTTCTGATATAGACTGTTGCTTTCTAGTATGCTTTCTGCCATACTGTTATTGGTTTAAAACTTATTTACAAACTGGTTTAATACCATAATTTCTTTTATCCAATATCATCCTCTTTTCACCCTTATTTAATTGTCAGTAGACTTTCTTTGTTTTTGTGATATGGTAAAAGCCCCATAAAACTGCATACCTCAACCGCAGCTCAGCTTTCTGTTGAAACTGTTCTCTGTAACCCTGATGTGACAGGCAAGCAGTCCAAACCCACGCTGTCTTGGCCCCTGCAACTTGCAATAAGTAGCTAAAGTCTGTAATTTCCACCCTACCCAGGCAATGTGTGAACTAACGCCTATCTTGATTTCTGTGAACCACTTAAGTAACAATCGGAATGTCCAAAGTCCCCTGGCCCTCAGAATGTCCGAAGCCCCTCACCCTCATCTCCACCCAGGAGGTGATTTACGGAATGGCCAAAGTCCACTGGCCCTCGGAATGTCTGAAACCTCTCATCCTCACCCCTGCCCCTCACCCTCACACCTGAGGTGGTTTTAACAATAAAAGGTCTTGACACCCTCTTTTCAGGGCCATGGGTTGGAGATACTCAAGTCCTCCGTGGCCGCCGGCAATAAAGATCCTGCAATTTGGCATACTTTTGACTTGGTGTTGACTTTGTATGCTCGCTCTGGTACAACATTTTAACCCTAAGTTTTCTTCAGTACATTCTCAAGTAACTTCTTCAGAAAAATAGGAGAGAGAGAAGTGTTCTGAATCCTTGCTTACTCATTTGATCCTTTTTGTTATGTTTTATTTTGGGCATTTTAATTGCATGTAGTAATTTAGTTTTAGGTACCGGTAGACACAAGCGCCAAGCTGGCTCCTATGGACTCAGGATCTAGGTTTTCTCCATTACTACAGCAGTCCCTGTGCCCTCAACTCCAACAAACACAGGGCCCAGGCCTTTCCAAGTAGACCCCCAAAAAAACTCAGATCCCAGGCCTACCCTTGCAAATCCAGGTTTCAAGTCATCGACCATAGTCTCAGCCACAAGGTCTACTTCCATGGATCCCAGTACCGGGTCACCTACATAGAATCAGAACGAGGCCCATCTTTGCAAATCCAGATGCCATTCCTGCCTCAGCACCAGGTTAGATTCATGGATTCAGGTTGAGGCCTGCCCTAACACCAGGACAGTCCCCTAAGATCCAGGCTTTATGCACACCCCTGTGAACCCAGGTTTCAGGCCTACTTACATGGAACCCAACTCCTGTCTTGCTCTCAGTGGAAACAGGCTCCAGGTATGCCCTCTGCAGACATAGGTGCCAGGTCAGTTTCTCTAGATCCAGGCACTAGACCTGCTTGCTCACTGACATATATACCAGATCATTCCACCTATAACAACAAGCCTACTGGTAGACCCTACCAGCCAGCCCACCAGAATCTCTGGGCAGACTGAGTGGGAAAAGACTTCCCTGTCAAAGACAGTCTATACAGACTGGAAGAGGTGTGTACGTCTTGTACAGACACCAACAGAAAGCCACAAGGATTGCAAATATCAGTGAAGTATGATGCCACCAAAGGAACAAAATAAAGTACCAGTATAGTCATACACCGCACAACAACATTTTGGACAATGATGGCACATATATAGAAAGGTGGTCCCAAGATTATAATACCACATTTTTACTGTATCTTTTTAATGTTTAGATATATTTATGTCCATAAATACTTACCCTTGTATTACAATTGCCTACAGTACAGAATAACAACATGCCTATAGCCTAGGAGCAATAGGCTACACCATATGGCTTAGCTGTACAGTAGGCTATACTACCTAGGCTTGGGTAAGTACACTTTATAATGTTTACACAACAAAATCACTTAACAACACATTTCTCAGGACATATCTTTGTTGTCAAGCAATGCATGAGTGTAACTCAGCCTAAAGAAATGAAAATCTGTGAACTCCCTGAAAATTTTTAAATAATTGTCTTTAAAGAGCTCAGTTAGCTGTAAGACAAAATAGATAGGCAACCAAACAAAATTAAGAAAATGCTACATGGATCATACTTGTATTAACTCTCTATCTGCACAATAAAATTCTCCAACAGTTTAGCTTAAAAAAAAAAAAAAAGAAAAGAAAACACTATTTGAACAAAATTACAAGTTTAACAAAAAGATGAGAACTATTAAAGAAAAAACCAAGCAGAAATCCTGGATCTGCAGAAGATAATGACTGAAATGAAAAATTTTATATAAAGCATCAACGGTAGACTCAATCAAGCAGGAGAAATAATTAGCAAAATCAAAGTCATGTCATTTGAAGTAGAGGAACAAAAATGAAAAAAGAGTGAAAAAGCCTACGGGACTTATGGGACTCCGTCAAATGAGACGATATATGCATTACAGGTGTTCCAGGAGGAGCAAAGAAAGAGGAAGGGGAAACAAAATTACTTAAGGGAAAAATGACAAAAAACTTCCCAAATCTGGAGAAGAAAATGAATACCCATATCCATGAAGATGAAAGAACTCCAAATAGACTAAACAAAAACAGATCTTCACTTTTGCATATTGTAATCAAATTCTCAAAAGCCAAAGACAAAGAAAGAATGTTAAATGCAGCAAAAGAAAACTGACTCATCACATACAATGGAAACCCTCCCCCAACTCCCATAAAACTGTCAGCAGATTTCTAAGCAGACTTGAGCCAGGAAAGAGTGGGACGGTGTAGCCAAAGTGCTGGGGGAAAAAAGCATTAAACAAATGTGTTATTCCGGAAATGAAGGAGGCTATCCTAGGCAAACAAAAAACTGAGGGAGTTCATCACCATGAAACCTGCCTTACAATAAATGTCAAATGAAATTTTTCAAGTTGGACTGAGAGAACACTAACTTGCAGCAAGGAAATATGTGAAAACTAAGTCACTCTAAAGGTAAAAACATAGTCAAATTCAGGATAGTCTAATACAGGAAGAGTGGTGTGTACATCACTTTTAACTCTAGTATTATAGTTCAGAGGCAAGATTATTAAAAATAATTATAGCCATAATAATTTGCTGATGAATACAATTTACATAAAAATATGTAAATTGTGATGTCAACAACAAAAAATGTGGGGGAGAAGTTAAAGTGTAGAATTTTGTATGTGGTTGAAGTTAAGATTTAACAGCTTAAAATAGATAATTATAACTATAAGATGTTTTGATGTAAGCCCTATGCTAATCACAAAAAAAGCTATAGTAGATACACAAAAGATAAAAGAAGGAAAGCACACCACCATCACACACACACTCACACACACTCACACACACACTCACATATACACACACGATTATCAAATTACAAAGAAAGGCAGCAAGGGAGGAGGAAAGGAACAAAGAAACTACAAAGTAGTCAGAAAACAGCAAAATGGCATTAGAAAATTATGTATTATAAGTAAGTACATTAAAATTAAATGGATTAAATTCCCCAATCAAAAGACAGAGTGGTTGACAGCACACACAGACAAAACTGGTCCAACTATTTGCTGCCTACAAGGAGCTCACATTAAAGACAAACATAGGCTGAAAGTGAAGGGATAGGCAAAGATATTTTGTGTAAGTGGGAATCAAAAGGAAGCAGGGGTGGCTATACTTATAAAAACAAAAATAGACTTTAAGGAAAAGCCTGTCATAAGAGACAAAAATGGTCATTGATATGGGTTGGCTGCGTCTCTACCCAAATCTCACCTTGAATTGTAGTAATTTCTAGGTGTCAAAGTGGGGCCAGGTGGAAATAATTGAATCATGGGGGCGGTTTCCTCCACACTATTCTCATGGTAGTGACTAAGTCTGGTGAGATCTGATGGTTTTATTAATGGGAGTTCCCCTGCACAAGCTCTCTTGCCTGCCACATGTAAGATGTGTCTTTGCTTCTCCTTTGCCTTCTACCATGATTGTAAGGCCTCCCTAGCCATGCTGAACTGCGAGTCCATTAAACCTTTTGCCTTTATAAATTGCCCAGTCTTGGTATGTCTTTATTAGCAGTGTGAGAACAGACTAATAAAAAAGTAGCCATTATATAATGATGATGAAGTGGTCAGTTTATCAAGAAGATATAGCAATTGTATATATAGGCACCCAATATAGGAGAACCTAAATATGTAAAGTAAACATTAACAGAATGAAAGAGAAAAGTAGATAACAATACAGTAATAGTAAGGGACTTCAATACTTTTTTTTTCAATATCCAGACAGAATTTCAATAAGGAAATATGAACTTTAACTACACTGTAGACCAAAACATACCTAACAGATACATACAGAACATTTCATCCATCAGCAACAGAACATACACTCTTTCCAAGGACAAAGGGAGATTGATAGATTATATGTTCAACCACAAAGTAAGTCTTAACAAACTTAAGAAATTTAAAATTATATCAAGTATCTCTTCTGACCACAATGGCACAAAACTAGAGATTAATAATAGGAAGAATATTGGAAAACTCACAAATATTTGGAAATTTTACAACACACTACTGAACCACAAGGGGTCAAAGAAGAAATCAAAAGAAAACGTTTTAAAAATCTGAGACAAATAGAAATGGAACCACAACATATAAAAACTTAAGGAAGGCAGCAAAAACAGTTTCAAGTGGAGATACTATAGCAATGAACACCTATATTCGAGGGAAAAAAATTGCAGATAAGCAACCTAACTTTACACCTGTAGGTACTAGAAAAAAAAAAGACCAAAGCAAGCCCAAAGTTAGCAGAAGAGAGTGATAAATGAATAAAGACTGAAAACAATAAAAGGTTTTAAACACTGAGTTGTTTTTTATAAGGACAAGCAAGAGAGACTAACCTATAGCTAGGCTAAGAAAGAAAGAAGAGTGAAATTCTAAAAAATTAATAAAAGAGGACACAATACAGTTTACACTACAGAAACACAAAAGATCATAAGAGACTACTATGAACAGTTATATACCAATGAATTGAATAACCAAGAATAATTTATCAAGAATGAATCATGAAGAAATAGAAAATCTGAATAGACCAGTAAGTAAAGAGATTGAATCAGAAATTAAATAACTCCCAGAAAAGCAAAGCCCAAGAACTGATGGCTTCACTGGTGAATTATACTACATGTCTAAATAATTAATGTCAATCCTCAATTCTTCATTTATCACTCTCCTCTGCTAACTTTGGTGTGTGTTATATAAAAGTATACAATGGAATATTATTGTCTGTGACAACATGGATAGACCTGGAGGGCATTATTCTAAATAAAACAAAGAAGGCCAAGGAAGACAAAATACTACATGGTCTCACTTATGTGTAGAATCTAAAAAAATTCAAATTCACAGAAAGAGAGTGTCAAATAGTGATGGTCAGGGACTGGAGGATGAGGGAAGCAGGGAGATGTTTGTCAAATGATACAACATTTTGGCTATGCAGGATTAATAAGTTCTGGAAACCTAATGTATAGCATCATGACTATAGTTAATAATAGTGTATGAATACTTGAAATTTGCTAGGAGAGAAGATCTCTTAAATGCTCTTACCATACCCAGAAAAAAAGAAGGTAATTATGTAAGGTGATGGATATGTTAATTAACACGGCTGTGGCAATCATATCATAATATATACATATATCAAAACATCATGTTGTGCATCTTAAATATGCACAATTTTTCTTTGTCAATTATACCTCAATGAAACTCAGGAAAATTTTCATTTTAAAATAGTTTTGCCACATTTAGCTTTTTTCATCCAGGATTCAAAAATAAGACAACTGCTGTCAGTCCTGATGACTAATCCTTTATATAGGACCTATACATATGAGCATGAAAATATGTTTATTTTTGTTTAGAAGCTTTCATGATGTTGTTTTATTCTTAGTGTTTGGAACCTTCACAGTGATGTATCTGTATATGAATCATTTTCCATTAATCCTGTTTGGTATTCAGCCTATGATTTTTGTAACATTTTCTTCTACTATTTCCTAAATAATTTCTTTTCTACTTTCTGAATTCTCTAATTCCACAACTTTTATGGGTCAGCGTTGGACATTTTGGGTTGACTACATCTTCATGTGTGACTGTGTGTGTGTGTATGTGTGTGTGTTTTTGTGTGTGTGTGTGTCTGCTTGTATAAGTTTTGTTGTATGTGATACAACAGTTCCTAATAGGATCAGTGCTTCCTCACACACACTTTCCATCACAGTCTTTTTTGCTCCAGTTCTGAGAGATTTCCTCTGCTTTATTTGTTAGCCTATTAATTTTATCTTAATACAGCAATATTATTTTTAATTCCAAATTGTTATTGTTATTTTTCGCTGATGATTACTTTAACATAGTTTCTTCTTCTTTATATTATTGGTATAGTATCATCTTTTTATCTGAGAATACAAATCCTAGGTGCTTAATAAATACTTTCTCTTGTTCCCTGTTTCTTCTGAGACCAGATTTCTTTGTTTATCTTTGCCTTCTAAAAATTTACTAGTTTTATTTTGTGATCATCATATGTATTTGTGAGGCAGTGGAATGGAATTTCATCACAGCTAAGGTGGGCTTTGTCTGCTGTTGTAAATCCTTCTTCCTACTGAGTTTCTCCCATGAACGCCAAAGCATCTAGGTGCTGAATGTGATTAAGCTTATTTACTGGCAGGTGTCACGTTTCTTAACACAGACATGGAAATAAATTTTAGGGCTGGGCATTCTCAAATACTAGACCGGGACAAACTCCCTGGTAACTTATTTATTTATTTATTTATAACAAGAAATCATTTGTTTATTTGCCTGGGTTAATAGTGGGCTGTGTTCTGTATGCAAAGAGATGTGCAGACAGGGCTACAGGAAGAACCGACTCGTGGGTGAAGCTGCCGTTTTGTCTCTCTTGTTGGCCCCACTGCTCCTTTCTGCCTTCCATATCTCTGCCTTAAATTCTAAGCCACTCCGAATCCTGTCTGACAAGTTCACACGTGTGCTAGAGCTCTCTCCTAAGGAGTGGCTTCCTTGGGTCTTGTTCATCTTTCTCCATACTTCCAGGATTTTCTTGAAAATGCTTGTCTGGGCCGGGCGCGGTGGCTCAAGCCTGTAATCCCAGCACTTTGGGAGGCCGAGGCGGGTGGATCACGAGGTCAAGAGATCGAGACCATCCTGGTCAACATGGCGAAACCCCGTCTCTACTAAAAATACAAAAAATTAACTGGGCATGGTGGCGCGTGCCTGTAATCCCAGCTACTCAGGAGGCTGAGGCAGGAGAATTGCCTGAACCCGGGAGGCGGAGGTTGCGGTGAGCCGAGATCGCGCCATTGCACTCCAGCCTGGGTAACAAGAGCGAAACTCCGTCTCAAAAAAAAAAAAAAAAAAAAAGGAAAAAGAAAAAAAAAGAAAGAAAATGCTTGTCTGCTGATCCTCCCTCACCTTTGCTCTCTGATGTTATGTGCCGGTTCCTTTTATTTACCTTGTTTACTATCATTTTAATGGGTGTCAGGAAGAGGAAACAGCCAATAGATGTGCCTAGTGAGATCTCCTAGTTCAGGTCCTGCTGGCTGCCCTCATCTGTTGTGTCACGACATAAATACACAGTGCACACAGGTTTATCAAGCTTGTTTTCCTACGTTATCAGTTAAGCCTAGCATAGACTAGTGAAGTTATTCAGCCTGGTCAGGAAACCCCTCAGCATCTGTCTCCTTTAAAGATGGATTGCTAAGCTCCTTAACGTGTTATATAAGCTCTCATGCTCAGCCCTTCACCTCCTTGCGCATGGATCACTTTGAATTGCACATTTCCATAATATGTCTCCTGCCTCCGCACTTCCATGGCTTCCGCTGCACTTTTATTTGGCATAGAATACACCATACCATCACTCCCTTCCTCCCCAGACGAACAGTACCCATCACTCAAGGATTATACAGCATGTTATATTTCAGGAATATTTACTTGACTCCACCTCCCAAAATGGACAGGCAAAGTTCTAAGGGGCTCTGCTTCCAAAGAACAATCTCTCACTGTCTCTCCGTATTTTTCATAACCATCACCACATTCCCTTTAATTAATTTGCATATGTGCCTGTAATCCCCCTAAGTGTCTCAAGGGGATGGAAATAATGCATCAGCTGAGGTTGTATTTGGCTGCAAGTGATATAAGGCATTGCCGGGGTTGAGCCAAATTGGAATTCGTTTTTCTCAACAAAAATCTTTTAAGGTACGCATTTCAGAGCTAGACCGTAACTCTTTAATGTCATTAATGTCGCAGGTGTTATCTTTCCTTTCTCTGTGTCACATGTAGTCTATAGTTTCTATTCTAAGTCTTGTCATTTCCCTGTCTCAAAATGCCCGCTCCTTCCTTTGTCACCACAGACCACAGCAAAACTAAGGAAGGAAGGGGAGGGTGGCAGCATAGGTATCCGGAAAGCCCAAATTCCCGGGGTCCTTGGGCAGATAGCCATCTTCCTCTTATTGGACAGGATTGAGTCACGTGGTCACTTCCGGCTGCAGGAACGTGTAGGAAGATGTGTTTTATCTATGCAATCACCACCTTGAACAGCACTGGGGTTCTCTTAGTAAGAAAGAAGGGGAGCATGGAGATTAGGAAGCACCTGGCAGCATGTACAGTTGTTGCTCATTTTTATATCTTCTTTACTTTCCGCAATAGCTGGCACATAGCACTCATCAAGTAGTTACAGAAAAAGACATGGATTTTAAGTCACAGAAGGAATCTTGTTCTCTACGAGAAGGAAGATTTTAAATGACTTCACCAAGATTCATAGCTAGATGCAGCAGAACTATGAGAAGTTTTAGGAAGAAAATCAAATCTGAGCCTCTCTCAGTCATCCTTCAGGGAGTTTAGTTTAGATTCTAATTTCTGGAACCAATCTGGTATAATAAACTAGAAAAATCGGTCACGTGTTTCTTTGTCATTTGAGTTTAAGATTCTTATTACTGGGCCACAATTTCCATCCAGACTCACGTAACTCCTATTTTCACGCTGAAACCAAATCACTCGGAGTCTCGTGTTCAGATGTGTCTGGACCTCTCAGTGGTGGCCCTTGATTTTTTTCCTAGCCCAATAAAAGAGAATGGAATTTCAATTTCTAAAGGAAAACGAAAACAAATTATAGCAAACCTTAACAAGAAGGAGAAGGTGGTGGCTTATACCATTCCACTTCTTCAAATGGGTTATTTGATTTTGCTTAATCGTTGGTGAAATTTTCTCAAATTGGCAATTATAATCTGGAGCTGATTGCTTACCCAGGTAATTTACAGATTTCTCATTTGGCAAGAATGCTTCAGAACACTTACCATGAAGCATGGCTTCATCATCCTTCAGCTGAATTTTCCTTTTTTAATATATTCTTTATTTGGAGGATGTTATTACCTTTGCCCACAGGAAGTTTAGGTGCTAATTCTGTTAGCCGCATGTTTCTGATGAAATCAAGGGGTTGTTTGTACAATTTGTTTTAAATCATTTAGGGCCCCAGTGGAATTGATTAGGTGTTTCCCAAAGCAAAGGAAATAATCAGGCTAAGGTAGACATTCATCAAAGTTAGCTGCAATGTATTAACAATAAGTCATACTTTTTGGTCCTGAAGGGGGATTTTATGAGGTAACTACTGTGCTGTCTCTTCTGCCTTCTATCTTAGAGCACAGTCTTCCACTCACTCCCTTGTCAGTCTCGTCTGAAATCAAAGTTTAATTATCCTTATTTGCTCTTGTACTGTGCATTAAGATAGAGTTTATCCAGTAGTCCAGCTGTTTTGAAGATAATTAGTAGAGAATTCAACCTGCTATAAAATAATCCTTCTGGGCAAAGAGCCAGGAACTGAGGACATATTCTCCAATGATACCAAATTCTCCATTACTTGTAAGTCACAAGTATTTCTATCTCAAGTCAAATACTGTGCATTATACCATCAAGTTAGGAATTTCAATTGCAAAGCATGGTTTCCATTCTTAATAAGTGTCTGCTTTGGGAAAATTGTACTATTTTTATTGAAAGAAATGTTTGAAGTCACTGGGAAAATGTGGTTCATGATCAGTTTCAATATAAGGGCCAATGGACATTTTAATTTTTATTTTGGCAAGAACTTGAGTGGTAGAAACATCTTTGCACATAAATGTTGGTGATGTTTGCTTTGTTTAATTATTATTCAGTAAACATGCATGAGGCACCTATTATAACCAGACACCATTCTAACCATGTGGGATGAAATTGTGAACAGGATTTACTAGTTCCTGCCTCTGGAAGCTTAACATTTTGAAGGGAAAATGCTTCTGTGTTTTATTTTCTATTGCAGTGAAAGCACCTCCCTTGAGCGATTTATTAATTTTTCCAACACGTGATTGATTTATCAATTTTCCACCAAAAATGGCAAGCTGGCTTTGGATGTAAGACTGGATATGGAGCAATATAGCCAGGTTCTTTTTAATGTAGCCTACCAGTGTCATCTGTCCTCTCTGTTGTGCTTTAGTTTAGAGGGAAACTGCCAAGTCCCAAAAGATGCCTGATCCTATAGATGCATGAGCTGCATGGCAACGAGTGTTAATTACCAGCACCTAATTACAGCACTCATTTTATATGGAGTAAATTTAGTGCTGGACATATCAACCTTCTCTCACTTTCTTTGCGAACAGCAGCTCTTTTTTTTTTTTTTTTTTTTTTCTGTAGCATTGCCAATGACAGAAAGAGAAGCAAAAGGCAAACCTGATCTTCCTGTTGAACTTCAGGTTCTTGAATTTTCAGGTCTGCTAACATTGCTTGCAATAAATGATGCTTTTCTTCTGCTGCTTTTGATTGAAGAACACTAGAAATCAGTTGGGGAGCAGGTGCTGCATTGTGTTAGATTAACGCTGATTGAATTCTTACACAGCCAGCTGATTGAAGCACGTGTTCTGCAAGCTTATGATTCTACAAATGCTAGGTTGCAGCCGGGAGGGTATTTTGCCATATCATGTCCCTTAATCAACACCCTCAAATCTGTCTATACTGTCAACCAGAGCTTAGACTTCTCAGCCCACTCTGTGAAATAGTACCCTAAGCTGGTCACAAGCATAAAAATGGATTTCTGGAAAAAGAAGAGACGCGGTTTCAAATGCTGTTTCCTTCTCATGCTGAGTAGATGAACATTTAAATCATGACAATAATCAGATGTTCATCAGACTTGGTAATGAAACTGGATGGACATAGGCCTTTTGTTCTCCATTTAATAGCATCCAATTTGCTAACAGGATGAAAAAATTCAAGTTTTTGGCACAAAATGCTTGAAACTACCCATGGGAGTACACCAGGTGCTGTCACTGGATGGTCCAGGCCAACACTCCACATGTAGCTGACACTCAATAACTTTTATCCTACATTTTTAAAATGCATGATATATAAACCCAATGACACTGCAGAGGCTACCCTACTGGGAAGAAAATGGAGTTAGTTGGTAGGAGAAATAACACAGAGGTTGACACAATTGCAAATAAGGACTAGGACAATCTTGTAAAAACCAAGAGACCATTATTTTTCTGCAACGACTTTAACCTAGTCTTCACATAGTTCAGAGAGCTGTTAGGAGGCTCACTAGCTGTTTTGATTGTGAGTAGCCATGCAATGGGAAGTCAGGAGGTATCAACGGTAAGCAAAAGTATCTTCCCACCATTGAATGTATCCATTCACTCTCAATTCACACAGTCAAATGGTTTTCAAGTATACATTATGTAATATATAAAAGAATCTTAAGAACAAAGAAGAAATTATCTGTGGCTCATTTTTCTCATATTTAAGTGGGGTCTATGTTAGCATTTACTTCATAGGGTGGTCACGGGGCTAAAAATGACTAATGTGTATAGGACAGTATCTTCCACTTAGTGAGCTTTCTATGCAACATCAAAATCAATGTTAGGTCTTATTAGTGCTCTGATGAGAGAATGAGTCAACCTGAAAGGTTTTGTAAAGTCTGTGTTGCATGTTTTCTTTATACAAACGCACTTTTCTATATGGAATCTCTTAATTTCTTATGATATTCCCTTTTAAACTGAGAGCTGCTTTCCAGCTAACACATATAGCAGAGTCCAAAATCCTGCTGCCTTTGGCTTGAGGTGAGCAATGAGTTCCTGCCTCTTTTTAGGCTTTATTAATCCCAATGCCAGGGTCTTGTTCTCTCTCCTTTTATGTTGTAACCCAGAATCTGCTACTATGCCTGTGCAGGCACACAAGCATGAGCACACACATGTTCACACTTAAACATCCCAGGCACACGTAATATTTGAATAATGACTAGTTGTTTGCATAAGCAGTGGAAGGAAAAAAAGAATGGTTTGATATACCAGCCATTCCATTTCTCTTCCTCTGTCTCAAGCACTGGTACTCAGAGAGAGAAACATGCTAGTCACTTCAAGCAGTGAGCTCTCTTAGCTTTGCTTTGACACACTCCAATAGAGATTTTATTATACAAATAGGCACTGGGAGATGATAATGCATTGCAGTCTTCAAAGCGTGCTCACCATACCAGCACCATAAGCACTATCTAGTCTTGTTAGAGATGTATTTTCTAACTCTGACCCCACTTCAGCTACACTGATTCAGAAGCTCTAGAAGTGAAACCCAGTAATCTTGTTTTAATAGGTCTTCCAGGTGATTCTGATGCACATTAGGTTTAGGAACCTGGCTTGGCCAGGCATGGTGATGGACTCCTAGAACCCCAGCTCTTTGGGAGACTGAGGTGGGAGGATTACTTGAACCCAGGAGTTTGAGGCCAACCTGGGCAACTTAGTAAGACTCTGCCAAAAATAAAAAGAAACTGATCTAAGTGAAATCTAAACCTATATTTTGATTAATGTTCTTAGCCTTGGGCCAGTGTCATTGAGCACTGTCACATAGAAGGTCCCGGAAACGTGTTTAGAATTTTGCTTCTGTTTACATACACAAGGTGAGTCACTGTCTCTCAGAATTAGGTATGAGCACTCCCACAGGTTTTTTCATATAAATGATTTCTTATGGTCCTTGGCAAATTTTAATTCTTTGTTAACTTCTTTATAAAGAGGGTATAAAGGTATATTTAGTGTGGCAAAATGAATCTGCCCCATTCTTTCCATTGATATATTTTACAAAGCTTATTTCATGTGATAAAGATTCTCTTAAGTTTCAGCAACTTGCATAAGTTCTCACAGGTAAGCAAATGGCAGGGCTGAGTCGGAATGCTGGTGTTTTGACTGCATAGACTATGTTCTTAAACATGACACCTCCATGACACCTCGTCTCTACCCTCCAGAGATGTTAAATATCAATTTACGACATCGAACCATCTCAGTCAAAAATACAGCTAAACGAATGTTTGTCTAAGCTGTCTGTGACACAGTCTACTTTTGAACCAATGGATAAGGTTGCAGGCATTTTTCTCTTCTAATACCCTTAGCTGGGAATGGGATTGGTTTGGCTTCTAGAATCACAATTTTATCAATACACAGAGAGAGTCTTTGCCCTGTTCCTCAGAACAAAACCATTACTCTTTACTGCAAAATTTGAACTGTCAGTCATCCAAACAATTTTTGCTCTTTATAAACTTGTCATTTTAAATCAATGAGAAAACAAAGAAGGGCCTTATTCCAAATGAGGAAACCTCGCCACATAATCCAGTGAAAATCCCAACGTAGCAATCTAATTGCCCTTCACAATTTAGATGACATTATTGAATGTTTTCTTTGTATATTCTGAAAACAAGCTTAGAAATGTATTAAAAATAAATATGGAGCCCTGCCTCATAGGCTGAAACAGCATCCCCAGGATTCGTTACATGTTGCATGTAATCCCTTGGGCAGCTCAGGGACTCAAAGAGCACAGTCAGCTCATTTTACTAACAGTTTGTTGCTTAAATGCATAAAAAGGAACTTTTCTATTTTTACATTTTGTATCTATTAGATTATATGCTCTCTTGCTGAAAATGCCTCCTGGTTCTACTTAATGTAAGGTTATCCAGTCAGTACCAATTCCATCAAAAACAGTGATACCATTATTATTTCCAGTCTGCATTGAATATACTATAATTCCTTGAAAAAGGTTAAAAAAGACAGTTTCTAAATTATAGCCCCTAATTGGAAAGGTCTTGACAACCATCACATCCAATATCCTGGATTTCAGATAGAATAACTGAGGCCCAAGAAAGCTCTTTTGATTTCCCAAGGTCACACTCAAGGTCTCAAGCTGGTGTCAGTCAGGACTAGATTATGGGTACCAGTTTAGTGCTCTTGTTTCTCCTCATGTTTTGTCATTTACTGACAGTTCAGAGAGCATAAATGAGGAAAAATGTGCTCATCCATTCAACTTCTTTTGCTTTGCAAAGGATATGTTGTTTTTTAACTACACAGGGGAATATGGGGTTGTTCTGAGGGTGTGTGTGTGTGTGTGTGTGTGTGTGTGTGTGTTGAGATGGAGTCTCACTCTGTCGCCCAGGCTGGAGTGCAGTCTTTCGATCTCAGTTGACTGTAACCTTTTCCTCCTGGGTTCAAACGATTCTCCTGCCTGAGCCTCCCAAGTATCTGGGACTGCAGGCACCTGCCACCATGCCTGGCTAATTTTTGTTTTTTTTTAGTAGAGACAGGCTTTCACCATATTGGCCAGGCTTGTCTCAAACTCCTGATCTTGTGATCCTCCCATCTCGGCCTCCCAACATGCTGGGATTATAGGCGTGAGCCACCATGCCCAGCCTGTTTATTTTAAAGTTAAATTTTTGGCAAGGATCATGAAAAAAAAAAAAACCAACCCATGATTCCTAAACAGAAAAGCAGGAATTAAGGTACATTTTTGTTGCTGTTGTTATCCAAAAAGGGCTTTTTCAGGAAACCTAGCAAATGTCCCTTCTTTTAAGGGACATTTGCAAATAATATAAAGTCATTACATTTGCAAGTAATATAAAAAAGTATTATTTGTAAGTAATACAAAGCCAGTTTCCTTAGACCACAGTGAGTTCTCCATCTCCCTTGTCAGGTACTAGAATCGTCATTTCCTGGATAGAAGAAGCAAAAACCAGAATGGTGAAGCGCCTTTGTGTGAATGGCAAAGCAAGCTATCCCTAGATTTTTTTAAGTCTCCTGGAGTGCATTCTTTAGTAAATCACAGAGAGCTTAATTTGCAAAGCAAATTAATGGAATATCTGTTTTATATCAAACATTTAGCTCTAAAAAAGTCTACCCCTCTGCTTTTCAGGGAGTATGAAAGCAGTTGCAGAAAGAAAGTAAAGTGACTGATGCAAATTAGACTGGAGATATTACAAGAATCAAATCACTTTCTAAATACTTGTTACTTAGTACTTTAATTTGGAAGTTGATTTTGTGACAAACAGGAGAGCTGTTTTTAGATGGAAAATGCTATGATATGACCTCAAATGGTGAGATTAAGATGGAAGAAGCTGATTTAAATATGAGTTCTGCTTTTTAATTCTCTGAGTATTTGAGGGATTAAGAAGGAAAAGAATAGAATAGAAAGGTATTTTTAAAAATAATTTTCTATGCTGAGGAAAGGCTGGGTTTTAAGTTTTGCAGAAGAGCATCGGATTTATGTTAAGGATCTTAAATTGCAAATCAATGCTACATCACTTCTTGCTATCCAGATTAAAATATATATATGTAGCTTAAGGCAGAGCAGTTTATAAGAGCTGCATAGATTGAGAAATAGAAGCCCAAGTCTTGAGCAGAGCATTCAAATCAACAGAATATACCAACATATCCAAATCAACATAATATGGCAAAACTGACCTTAATGGGATAAATTGAAATCAAGAAAAATGTGGTCCCTTAGTGAGGGGAAAATTCCTAACAGTAATACGTATGAGATGGTAAAACAATTTCCTGAGGGAATTGTCTTTCTTCCTGGTATTATTCAGTGTTTGTCAAGTGCCTACATTTACAGTGGATCTTATTTAAAATAGAATTAGTTATAGTCTCTGCCCAATGACCCTACAATATTTGTGTGACTTCAGCTCACTAGAACTATCTTGGGGGGCAGCTGAGTAGCATAAAATTATCTCTGATATCGAGGATGGGTGTCTATTCTCTAGCACTGTAGCCAGAAATTCTGCTTATGGATCTAGTTTTCTGTGCCACAGCCTTTTCTCCTTGATATCCATCAAGAGGGAGTGTTTCCCCCTGAAAATGGGGTTTGAGTGGGAATGAAACACTCCTGGTCAACCTGTGGGTGATGTGTCCAGAATAGGGCATTATAAACATCAATGTGGGGGAATAGAATACATGGCAAAACAAATAAAAATTTTAAGAGTCCTGGAAACTGAGGGTCAGTGGACAGCTAAGGAACCTTCTCAGGACACCGGGGAATGGGATTCGGAGATGCTCCTATAGAAGTGTTTTGAGCAGTAAAGAAATTGGAATAATGAGAGGTAATTTGTACTTCAGTTCCAGAGAACTCAGGTGCTGGCCATTAACTGAAACTATTTGCATAAGAGGTATGATGTTTGGAGCAACTTTATATGTGGAGAACGGGTTTGAAAAGTAAAAAAAGGATTTCTTCAATTGAATCAATCAGATTCCATTATTTGCAAGTAATATAAAGTCAGTTTCCTTAGGCTGAAGTGGGTTCTCCATCTTCCTTGGTAGTTCTTGAGGAGAGGACAGATCAGACCTTCATGGATTCAGCCAATTATGACTGAGAAAGCCTAGAAGATTATTGTTAAAACTCCATTTTCCAAGGCAAGGCACTGTGGTTTCTGTCTTCATTTTCATTGTTGTTGTATTTGGAATTGTCATGTCCCCCAAAGGCAAGTGGCACAGCCTGAGTTAGAATTGATGTTCTGCACACATCTGCTTCGGGGAGCTTGGGGCCAGCACCTGAAGGACAGCCTGATGCTGATCAACCGGAAATAGACCAGAAGGTTTGGAGAGAGATCACAAAAGGACTAGAATCAAAAAATGGACAGCTCTATAGGTGAGGCAGACAATACAATGACAGCAGGCAGGAGTAGGCATTAAGTGAACATGGCTCATGCCGCACGACTCAAAATAAATGCCAACCAGAACAATAACAGAGGCCCAAAGGAAGTTGCTGTTCCTTTTGGGATCCCTTGTATGAAACCCGAAGTTACACACTGCAGATTCCATTGAACTGGGGGCTAATTTAGTGATTTACATTGCTGAGAAAGGATTAGTGAAACCTCCCATTTCAATGGCCTGTTCCTAATTTGCATCTTTAACGAGGTGGGATCCAAGCCAGGTTCTGCTCCTTTGTGTTTACTTCTCAGGAACTGTGTTTATTTCTGATAATTACAAATAAATCTCTCTTCCTTTTCTCAAACTGACTGAATAAAAGATGTGGGGAGTGTGTTAACTCCATAGCTTGAATAACTATGGAAAAAAGGGAGACATAAAATCCAATTATAACTCCTTCAAAAATGTAATTAATGTTTCCTTCCCAAAGAGGATGATGGCTACATTTCATTTTAAAACATGTGTCTTCTTTGTAGTTTTTTGCAGCTTTTCTAAGAGAAACTTGTACCACAGGAAGTGGTGGCTCCAGACCAGGATGTCATGACCCGGTGTGTCATGAAAAATGACAGCACCAAGGAAAATGTAGGCTATAGACTTCAAATTTTGATCAAGAAGTGTTCTGATTAATTTCCAAAGAATTCAGGAAACCAAAGCCAATCTCTCAACATGTGCTACTTTTACAAGTCTCTTGAGGAAGCAGGGAGGAAATGTCATGGGTATTCTGAATTCAACTAAGATTCACATCCTACAGACATTGAAAACTATTCCAGGGACCACAAAAACTGAAAGGGAAAATCCAGTGCTTATCTACTGCAACAGACTATTGGCATGGAGATGACAGGGCAAGAAAAAGCTTGATTAGGAGTATTTTCTAGAGAAAATCTAATCCCAAGGCAATCATTTAAATGGTACATCCACAATAGGTAATTTAATCAGGTTTGGGCATCAGTCCTGATATCAAATTTAAAATCAACTCTATGCTTGATAGGTGTACCTGAATGTGACGGACAGAATGAATCCAAGCTGGAAAACACTCTTCAGGATATTATCCAGGAGAACTTCCCCAACCTCGCAAGGCGGGACAACATTCAAGTCCAGGAAATACAGAGAACACCACAGAGATATTCCTTCAGGGTTGAAATGAAGAAAAAAATGCTAAGGGCAACCAGGGAGAAAGTTCGGGTTACCCACAAAGGGGAGCCCATCAGACTTAAAGTGGATCTCTCAGCAGAAACCCTACAGGCCAGAAGAGAGTGGGGGCCAATATTCAACATCCTTAAAGAAAAGAACTTTCAACCCGGAATTACATATCCAGCCAAATTAAGCTTCATAAGTGAAGGAGAAATAAAATCCTTTATGAACAAGCAATTGCTCAGAGATTTTGTCACCACCAGGCCTGCTTTACAAGAGCTCCTGAAAGAAGCACTAAACATAGAAAGGAACAACCAGTACCAGCCACTCCAAAAATGTACCAAATGGTAAAGAGCATCGACACAATGAAGAAACTGCATCAACTAAAGGGCAAAACAACCAGCTAGCATCAAAATGGCAGGATCAAATTCACACATAACAATATTAACCTTAAATGTAAATGGGCTAAATGTCCCAACCAAAAACACAGACTGGCAAATTGGATAAAAGTCAAAGCTCATCAGTGTGCTATATCCAGGAAACCCATCTCACATGCAAGGATACACATAGGCTCGAAATAAAGGGATGGAGGAAGATCTTCCAAGCAAATGGAGAGCAAATAAAAGCAGGAGTTGCAATCCTAGTCTCTGATAAAATAGACTTTAAACCAACAAAGATCAAAAGAGGCAAAGAAGGACATAACATAATGGTAAAAGGATCAATGCAACAAGAAGAGCTAACAAGCCTGTATATATGCGCCCAATACAGGAGCACCAAGATACATAAAGCAAGTTCTTAATGACCTACAAAGAGACTTAGACTCCCACACAACGATAGTGGGAGACTTTAACACTCCACTGTCAATACTAGACTGATCAACCAGACAGAAGATTAACAAGGATATCCAGGACTTGAACTGAGACCTGGACCAAGCAAATCTAATAGACATTTACAGAACTCTCCACCCCAAATCCACAGAATATACATTCTTCTCAGCACCACATCCCATCTACTCTAAAATTGATCACATAATTGGAAGTAAATCACTCCTCAGCAAATGCAAAAGAATGGAAATCATAACAAACATTCTCTCAGACCATAGTGCAATCAAATTAGAACTCAGACTTCAGAAGCTAACTGACAACCACGCAACTTCATGGAAACTGAACATGTGGCTCTTGAATGTTGACTGGATAAACAATGAAATGAAGGCAGAAATAAAGATGTTCTTCAAAACCAACGAGAATGAAGACGCAACATACCAGAATCTCTGGGACACATTTAAAGCAGTGCCTAGAGGAAAATTTATAGCAATAAATGCCCACACAAGAAACAAGGAAAGATCTAAAATCAACACTCTATCATCAAAATTGAAAGAGCTAGAGGAGCAAGATCAACAAAAATCAAAAGCTAGCAGAAGGCAAGAAATAACTAAGATCAGAGCAGAACTGAAGGAGATAGAGACACAAAAAACCCTTCAAAAAATCAATAAATCCAGGAGCTGGTTTTTTGAAAAGATCGACAAAATAGACAGACCTCTAGCCAGATTAATAAAGAAGAAAAGAGAGAAGAATCAGATAAATGCAATAAAAAATGAAAAAGGGGATATCACCACAGATTCCATAGAAATACAAAGCATCGTCAGAGATTACTACAAACAACTCTATGCACATAAACCAGTAAATCTGGAAGAAATGGATAAATTCCTGGACACTTACACCCTCCCAATCCTAAATCAGGAAGAAGTTGAAACCCTGAATAGACCAATAACAAGGGCTGAAGTTGAGGCAGCAATTAATAGCCTACCAACCAAAAAAAACCCAGGTCCAGATGGGTTCACAGCCAAATTCTATCCGACATGCAAAAAGGAGCTGGTACCACTCCTTCTGAAACTATTTCAAACAATCCAAAAACAGGGCATCCTCCCCAAATCTTTTTGTGAAACCAACATCATCCTGATACAAAAACCCAGTAGAGATTCAATAAGAAAAGAAAACTTCAGGCCAATATGCATGATGAACATAGATGCAAAAATCTTCCATAAAATACTGGCAAACCAATTGCAACAGCACATTGAAAAGCTTTTCCATCACGATCAACTAGGCTTCATCCCAGGGATGCAAAGCTGGTTCAACATACGCAAGTCTATAAACATAATAAACCACATAAACAGAACCAAAGACAAAATCCACAATTGTCTCAATAGATGCAGAGAAGGCCTTCAACAAAATTCAACAGCCCTTTATGCTAAAAACTTCAATATACTAGGTACTGATGGAACATATCTCAAAATAATAAAAGCTATTTATGACAAACCAACAGCCAATATCATACTGAATGGGCAAAAACTGGAAGCATTCCCTTTGAAATCTGGCATTAGACAAGTATGCCCTCTCTCACCACTCCTATTCAATATAGAATTGGAAGTTCTACCAAGAGCAGTCAGGCAAGAAAAAGAAATAAAGGGTATTTGATTAGGAAAGGAGGAAGTCAAATTGTCTCTATTTGCAGATGACATGATTGTATATTTAGAAGACCCTATCATCTCAGCCCAAAATCTCCTGAAACTGATAAGCAACTTCAGCAAAGTCTCAGTATACAAAATCAGTGTGCAAAATCAAAAGCATTCCTATACACCAATAACAGACTTAAAGAGAGCCAAATCAAGAATGAACTGCCATTCACAATTGCTACAAAGAGAATAAAATACCTAGGAATACGACTAACAAAGGATATAAAGGACCGCTTCAAGGAGAACTACAAACCACTGCTCAACGAAATAAGAGAGGACACAAACAGATGGGGAAACATTCGATGCTCATAATTAGGAAGAATCAACATCGTGAAAATGGCCAAAGTAATTTATAGATTCAACTCTATCCCCATGAAACTACCAATGACCTTCTTCACAGAACTGGAAAAAAAACCACCTTAAACTTCATATGGAACCAAAAGAGAGCCTGCATAGCCAAGTCAATTCTAAGCAAAAAGAACAAAGCTGGAGGCATCACGCTACCTGACTTCAAACTATACTACAAGGCTACAGTAATCAAAACAGCATGGTACTGGTACCAAAACAGAGATAGAGACCAATAGAACAGAACAGAGGCCTCAGAGGCAATGCCACACATCTACAACCAACTGATCTTTGACAAACCTGACAAAAACAAGCAATGGGGAAAGGATTCCCTGTTTAATAAATGGTGTAGGGATAACTGACTAGCCATGTGCAGACAGCAGAAACTGGACCCCTTCTCAACACCTTACACTAAAATTAACACCAGATGGATTAAAGACTTAAACATAAGACCTAACACCATAAAAACCTTAGAAGAAAACCTAGGCAAAACCATTCAGGACATAGGCATAGGCAAGGACTTCATGACTAAAATACCAAAAGCATTGGCAACAAAAGGCAAAATAGACAAATGGGATCTAATTAAACTCCAGAGTTTCTGCACAGCAAAAGAAACAATCATTAGAGTGAATCGACAACCAACAGAATGGGAGAATAATTTTGTAATCTATTGCAGCACTGTTTACAATAGCAAAGACTTAGAACCAACCCAAATGCCCATCGATGATAAACTGGACAGGGAAAATGTGGCACATATACACCATGGAATACTATGCAGCCACAAAAAAAGATGAGTTTGTGTCCTTTGTAGGGACATGGATGAACCTGGAAACCATCATTCTCAGCAAACTGACACAGGAACAGAGAATCAAGCACTGCATGTTCTCACTCATAGGTGGGCGTTGAACAATGAGAACAGATGGATGCAGGGAGGGGAGCATCACACACTGAGGTCTGTTTCGGGGGTCTAGGGAAGGGACAGTGGGGGGTAGTGAGTTGGGGAGGGATAACATGGGGGAGAAATGCCAGATATAAATGATGAGGGTGGAGGCAGCAAACCACATTGCCATGTATGTACCTATGAAACAATCCTGCATGTTTTTTATATGTACCCCAGAACCCAAAATGCAATTTTATATATATATATATATATATATATATATATATAAATCAACTCTACATAAACACAATTATACTGCAGGTAATTTATTATTTAGGTAAAGGTGGATTAGTAAGAGAGCTTTTAGTGGGTACAGAAGAGATGCTCACTCTTAAATATCTAATAACTGTACCAATATTGAGCCCAAATTTTTTTTAAATATAGCTTTAAGAGAAATATGAAATTCAGTTGAAGAAAATCAACACAGAAGAGAATTGATCATCTTACAACAGTGACCATGTTATTTATTTGTCTGTCTGTTGGTTGGTTTTTGAGCAAATGTGTATAGAAAGCAAAGCTCTACAAGAACAAAAATTTTTGTCCGTTTTTCACTGCTGATTCTTTGTATATAGATGATATTCAGCACATACTGGGCACTCAAGAAATATTTGTTAAGCTAATGAATCCATTGATTTTATAATTATGATGTTTATTTTCATTATAGGATTAGGGATATTTTTGTCCTACTGAGGTAGAAAAATACATGTTAAACTCCATAAAAGCCAACAAATGAATTTAATTTAGATTTAGTATCTGTGTCCTCCACGGAACTGGCTTAATACTCTAATGTGCCGATTAATATATTCTGCTTTATATTAGAGTCATATGATGTCATATGAATTAGGGGTAAAGTGTTAGTTTTATAGCCACACTAGCTCTCCCACTTACTAACTATATTTTCCAGGGCACACACCTGACCTTTCTGAAACTCAATTTACTAATTTATAGAATAGGAATAAAGTTGCCTATCTCATAGATGTTGAGAAAATTCATGTAAAGAATCTGAATACTGTGTCTGCCATATAGATTTAAAATAGGCACTACTGTAGCAGCGCCCAACTTTGTCATTGTTATTGATTAAACATTATAAATAAATTCAGGAGAGTTATATCAAGCTCTTTAGTTTTAATCTCCCAGCCCATCAGTGATTATTGTGTAGCCTAGAACTGCTCAACACATATTTATTTACAAAAGGGATTTTTTAATGTAGAGATAACCAATATTGCATTATTTGATATATAACAAAAGTCTGTGAAAATATTAATACAAGTATAAAATTGGATATAAACATTCAGAAGGGGACACCTCGGGAAGCAAAATTATGATGTACCTGTTAATAGTAGCTGGAGTTATAGAATATTAAAACTGAAAGGGAGCTTAGATATGATGCAATGCAATCTCATCATTTCACAGAGGGCAAAGCTCACTCAGAGGGACTTTCCCAAGACCCCTTGCCCAAAGTCCCTCTGACACCTGCTTTGTATGTGCACGGGGATAGTGGGCCAACCTGACTCATGGCTAGACATCGGAGCTAGACTCCGAGTGACAGTGTATTCTGCTTTCTAAAGATGGAGCGAGAATAGCTGGAATGCTGGGCTGTAGCAATAAGCAAATTGGATTCATGAGTTATGGTTTCCAAACATCTTTTACAAATGCCTCATTTTATTCTCACAGTCAGAGAAAGTGTCATCCCAACATTAAAAATGAGAAAACTGAGGCTCAGAGAAGTTAAGTTACCAGAAGTCATACATTTGGTAAGTCGCAAGACTTGATATTAGGCTTTGTGACTCTAAATAATCTACTTTTTCCAGTATGAGAAGCATATCAACCAGATTTTTCCTTAAGAAAGTAGTGCACCTATCAACTTTTGCTTTTTTATTTTTTGAGACAGAGTGTTACTCTCTCACCCAGGCCGGAGAGGAGTGGCACGACCATGACTTAAACCATCCTCCTATCTCAGTCTCTTAACTAACTGGGACTACAGGCATGCGCCACTATGCCTGACTAATTTTTTAAATTTTCTGTAGAGACAGAGTCTCTCCAAGTTCCTTAGGGTTGTCTCCAACTCCTCCAGCCGTAGCATCCCAAATTAGGATTATGAGTGTGAGCCACAACACCTGGTCTTACTTTTATATTTTTTACAAATCTTTTAATACTCCATTAGAGCATAATGTAAATAAAAATCCCTTCAACCACTTAGATCTAAGTCGTATCCTAAACTGATAAGAACTTCAAAAATAGAATGAGACTGCTGTAAATGAGTTTGAGGTTTAATTCTTCTGAGTGGCCTTGAACACCTTATTTTGCCTCTACTCCCCAGTCTGAGCGGTGGGAAACACTCTCGAAGATGGCACCTGGTGGTTACAAGTGAGCATGTGAAAGGCCTTCCATATGCAGCGGAATTACACCTTTAGGGCACAGTATGAGAGAGGGTCAGATGTTGAAAAGGCTGATAGAATAGAAATTAGTTATCTATATAATGGGAGAAAGACTTTGAAGAGAGAGCAACTTTTACTCAGGGCTGAGATAGGTTCTTTACACAGATCTTGGCCCTCTATTCTCTCCCTGGTTCCTCTCTAGAGGAAAGGTTAATTGTCTCCTTAGCGCCTCTTTATTGCTGTGTGGGCGAGCACAAACTGCTTTGAGTTTGCCATAGGCAGACCTTGGTTCTACAGGTTTTCTAATGTGTGAGTGCTTAATTAGGGTCCCAAAAATGATTGCTCTCCCTTAACTCAGATTCTATTCCTTTTAGCAAGGATTTGAAAGAGCTGGCACCCTTTTACTCTCTTAACAGTTAAAAACAAAGAGAGAAAAGAGTTTTTTAAAAAGATGATATGTTATAAAATGTGAAGGAGATAGAGAATTTTCTTCATTTCCCCTTCCTCTAAGTAACATGAATTCTTGTGGTCTTTGCTGCTTCTTTTATGAGTGATTCTGTCAGCCTAGGTTGGAAACACTATTAAAACAGAAAATTTTTCTTGACCCTTCCCAGGCCTCATGACAAGGGTGCCTTGCTTACTCAGCCCACAGCTCTCAACTCCTTGTGGGAGAGGGAGCACTCCAGTGAGTGGGTGCAGGAGCTTCTGTGAGCACTTTTGGGTGCTGGCAGGAACAAAACTCCATGAAGCTATGCAGCAGCATCTGCAGGGGTATCTGTGTCCCTGAAGACCCAGAGGGCCTATGTTACAGTGCTGTTTTAGCTTTGCCACCCACAGATGGCTTAGGTGTTAAACAGCTCAGTGGAGCATCAGTGTGACCTTTTGCACCCATACCTGAGCTCTTGTCTGGCCTCCAGGAAGAATGAGGTTGCCCAAACAAATTGAAGGGTGGTGAACGTGGAAGATTTTATTACCAATGAAAGAGGCTCTCAGTGGGAAAGGGAGCTGGAGAGGAGATGGAGCAGGAAGGTGATCTTGCCCTGGAATTCAGCCATTCCTGCCAGACTCGTCTCCAAAAAAAAAGCCATCAAACTGTCCCTCTGAAGCCAAGCTACTTCTCTCTGACACCAAACTGCAGTCTCTGACATGCAGCTGTTTCTCCTTTCTGCCAGTCAAGTCAGGAGATTTTATGGGTACAGGTTAGGGGCAATGAAGGCCAGGGATGGCTTTGGAAAAGGCAGCATTTCAGCTGGAAAATGCGGATGTAAGGCTCTCACTTTGAGCTGCAGTTCCAGGCTTGTGGGTGGGGCCCTCACAAAGGACCCCATCCTTTTCTGCCTATAATTTCTCTGCCTCCTCTCCCCATCACTGTCAGAAAACAAGATTTTGTTTTCTGTCAAAACATGAGGGACAACCATGAGGCCTCACACTCCCCTGCCTGCCTTGTCTTTCAGGCTTAGGCAGGCAATCCCCAACTGCCAGCCGTTCTTGGCTGGAGGTATTCTGTTAATTTGGGAGATTACTCAGCAGCTTCATGGCCCTTAACCATCACCAGTGCCACACTGCACAATGCTTGCCTGAGAAAAGATGCCGTGGGTTTGGAGAGGGAGAAAGCTGACTGGGGCATGAAGGCAACAGGTGTCATCTGCTGCTGAATCCCTCACATGCAAGAGCGGCTTGTCAATATCATTAATGAAGCCAGCATGCAACTGCCAGAGTGATTCAAGCGGGGGCCTGCCTAATAGGCCCCCAGAGAGGACACTGACCAGTTTCTTTGCTGGAATAAAAAGAGCTTATCCACGGTGTTATCTGTATTGTTGACACTAAGTAAAATCATTCCTTGGAAAACTTCAAAATTAGCATATAAGAATGAAGAATCGTCACAATTACAGCTGAGGTAGCATGGCCGCAGCCGCCCCAGCTCCTTCTTCCACACATCTTACTTGACTGCACTTGCAGCCAGGGCCTTTCCTCTGGAAGGTTCTGAATCTGAAATTTTTATTCTTCAGCCCCGAGGAAAGTGCATCAGATCTATCTTCACTTGGGCGAAGGGAACAATTGTCTGTGTGGTAGGATATGTTTTAGCACTTATCCAAGGGGTGAGTTTCTCTCCCAACCTGGGAGAGATTTCCTGCCCCCTAGTGTTACCCCTTTATACTTGGTAATGCTGATGGGTTACATGAGTGGATGTGAGTTGATGAGCGGGGCCTATGATAAAGTGAGTGTTGGCCTGAATTGGGGTTATTAAAGCAGATGTCTGACCCCAAGGGGTTGGGTAAGAGGCAGGTCCATTGCACAATGGCTTGATCAGCTCTGGTAATAAAGCAGAGTGGTTCACAGCACCTGAATTTACCACAGCAACAAGGGAAATTGCGCTCTGTAGATCTGAGCACATTCTGGAATCCATGTGGGTTGATAAAGCATCTTGCATCCACAAAATAAAAGAAAAATGGAAGAATAAATTGAGATAAAGCCTTCTCTACTCTTGCATCTACTAAAATGTCCTTCTTTGAGAATGCATATCACCTACCACCCCATTTGTCTTCACCGAGCAGTTCCTTAGGATTGCCATCAAATCACACTCACATTTTTATAATCATAGCATTCATTTTGATCACCTGAAGACCAATATCTCTCTTGTAATAACATTCTCATTCGTGGTTCAGGCACACCCCTCCCTTTTTATAATAGTTTTATTGTGATGTAATTTATATGTATACACTTTGCTCATTTAAAGTGTACTCCTTGTTTTTAATATATTTGTAGAATTGTACAACTGTCTACACAATCAATTTTAGAACAATTCCATCATCCCCCAAATTAATCCCATATCTATTAACAGTCACTCCCCATTTCCTGCTCATCTTTCCTTCACAATCCTAGGCAACCAATCAACTATTTTCCGTCTTTTAAGATTTGCCTCTTCTGAACATTTCATATAAATGGAATCACTCAATAGGAGAGCTTTCATTGTTATCTTACTTCATTTAGCGTGTTTTCAAGGTTGATCCATGTTGAAGAATATATCACCTCCTTATTTATGGCTGAATGTATTTCACCATATGGATATACCACATCTTATTCACCTGTTCATCAGTTAACATTTGGGCGATTTTTACTTTTTGTCTATAAAGAATAATGCTGTTAGGAACATTTGGGTACACGTTTTTTGTGTGGACATGTGTTCATTTCTCTTGTGTATGTGTCTAGGAATAGAATTACTGAGTCATATGGTATCTCATGACCAACTTCTGAGCAACTGACACAGTTTTCCACCACAGCTGCCTCATTTTGCATTCCC
Organism: Sapajus apella; assembly: GCF_009761245.1. Lineage (NCBI taxonomy): Eukaryota > Metazoa > Chordata > Mammalia > Primates > Cebidae > Sapajus > Sapajus apella. Next base: position 2,652,668 of record NW_022436956.1, read on the forward strand.
ACAAGTAGTCCATGAGGATTTTCGTCTCTTCACATCCTGGCTAACAATTATTTCATTAATATTTTCTTTTTATTGTCAAATATTTTAATATTTGCCTTAATAGAAATGATTTTAGAGCATTTTTGGTTCACAGTAAAATTGAGAGAAAGTTACAGAGTCCCCCACATCCCCTGCTCTCCCCTAGAGCCTCCCCATCATTGCTGCCCCCACCAGGGTTGGGCACTGTTACAGTTTAGGAACTTACATTGACACATCATCATCACCCACAGACTGTATAGTTCACAATGACTATACAATGATTCATATTTTACTTAGTAATATGCATTTAAGTTATCAACATGTCTTTTTGTAGCTCATTTCTTTTTACTATTGAATAGTATTCTGCTGTCTAGATGTAACACAGTTTACCCACCCACCTACTGAAGAACCTCTTGGTTGCCTCCTAATTTAGGTAGTTATGAATAAAGCTGCTGTAAACATCTGTGTGCAGGTTTTTTAACGGTCATAAACTTTTAACTCCTTTAGAAAAATAGTAAATAGGGAAATTGTTGGATTATATGGTAGTAGTACATTTAATTTTGTACAGAACTGTCGACCTATCTTTCAAATTGGCTGTATCATTTTGCATTCCTACCAGCAATGAAGGAGAGTTTCTGTTGCTCCATGTCCTTGTCAGTATTTGGTGTTGTCGGTGTTCTGAATTTTGGCCAGGTTAATAGGTACGTAGTGGTATCTCCCTGTTGTTGTAATTTGCATTTCCCTGATGATATATGATGTGGAGCATCTTTGCAGATGCTTACTTGCCATCTGTATGTCTTCTTTGGTGAGGTGTCTATTAAGGTCTTTGACATCTTTTATAAATAAATTGTTTTCATATTGTTAAATTTTAGGAGTTCTTTGTACATTTTGGATGACAGTCCTTTAAATGAGGTGTCTGTTGCAATATTTTTTTCCAGTCTGTGGCTTCTTTTAAATTCTTTTGACAGTATCTTTTATAGAGCAGAATTTTTAATTTTAATGAAAGCCAGCTTATCAATTCTTTCTTTCATGAATTTTGCCTTTGGTGTTTGTCTAAAGGGTCTTTGTCAAACCCAAGTTCATCTAGATTTTCTCCTGTTTTTATCCAGGAGATTTAGAATTTTTTGTTTCCTCTGTTTTCCATTTTAACTTAATTTTTTTAACAAGTGCAAGGTCTGTGTCTAGATTCTTTTTCCTTCTTCTTTTTTCATGTGGACACCCAGCTGTACCAGTTGCACTTGTTGAAAAGACTGTCTTAATTGTATTGTCTTTGCTTCTTTGTTAAAAGATCAGTTGACTCTCTATAGGTGTATCTATTTGGAAGCTCTCTGTTGTGTCCCATTTATTTATTGTCTATTCTTTGGCCAATAATACATGCTGTCTTGACTAGTGTAGCTTTATGGTAATTCTTGAAGCCAGGTGGTGTCAGTTCTCCAACTTCATTATTTTACTCCAATATTGTGTTGTTTATTCTGGGTCTTTTTCCTGTCCATGTAAACTTTACACTCAGTTTGTCTATAGTCACAAGGTAACTTTCATAACTTTCAGGGATTTTCAATTGGAATTCTAGTGAACCGAGAGATAAAGTTGAGAAGAACTGAATTCTTGACAATAGTGAGTCTTCCTGTTTGTGAACGTGGAATACCTCTGCATTTACTTGGTTCATCATTGATTTTGTTCATCAGTTTTGTAGTTTTTCTTATATTAATCTTGTACATTTTTTTTTGTTTGTTTTTGAGACAGTGTCTTGTTCTGTCGCCAGGCTGGAGTGCAGGGGCACCACCTCAGCTCACTGCAACCTCTGCCCCCTGGATTCAAGCGATTTTCTTGCCTCAGCCTCCTGAGTAGCTGGAACTAAAGGTGTGCACCACCCTGCCCAGCTAATTTTTGTGTTTTTAGAGACAGGGTTTCACCATGTTGGCCGAGATGGCCTCAATCCCTTGACCTCGTGATCTGCTCGCCTCAGCCTCCCAAAGTGCTGGGATTATAGGTGTGAGCCATCGCACCGGGCCTATTTTGTTAAATTTATACCTAAGTATTTCATTTTGGGAGTGCTAATATAAATAGTACTGTGTTTTAAATTTGTTTCCACTTATTTCTTGGGGGCATATAGGAAAGTGATTGACTTTCATGTACTAATTTTGAATCTTGCAACCTTGCTCTAATTGCTTATTTGTCTAGGAAGGATTTGTTGGTCATTTATTTCACATTTTCTACATAGATGATTTTATCACAGGTGATGTGTGAACAAAGATAGTTTTGTTTCTTCCTCCTCAATTAGTTCTCTTTTCTTTCTTGTCTTACTGCATTAGCCAAACTGTCTAGTACGGTATTGGAAAGGAGTGGTACAAAGGGATATCCTTAACTCACTCCCTAGTTATTTTCTTTTTTCTCTTTCTTTCTTTTTTCTTTTTCTTATCTGTTTTCTTCTTTCCTTTCTTTCATTTTTATTATAGCTGCTCTAGTGGGCATAAAATGGTATTTCATGATGGCTTTGATGAACATATCACTGATGATTAATAATATTTAGCTTATTTCCATTGCTTTTTGACCATTTATATATTGGGGAAATATCTATTCAGATAATTTGGTTTTAAATTGGATTGTCTGTATTTCTTTTTTTGTTATTCTTCTTGAGTTGTAAGTGTGACTTATGTATTCAAGAAACAAGTCACTTATCAGTTATATAATTTGCAAATATTTTGTCTCATTCTATAGACCTTCTTTTTACTTTCTCACTGGTGGTCTTTAAATACAAAAGTTGATAATTTTTATGAAATCCAACTTATCAGTTTTTTTTATTTGTTGCTTATACTTTTGGTGTTATATATGAGAAACCATTACTTAGTCCTAGGTCCCAAACACTATGTCTATGTTTTCTTCCAAGAGATTTATAACTTTTACCTTTAGAGTTTTGATACATTTTGAGTTACTTTTTGTTTGTGATATGAGACAGAGGTCTAACTGTGTTCAACTATGGGTGGATATCCACTTGTCCCAGTACCATTTCTTTAAAATACTATTCTTTCCCCTGTCAACAGGCTTGGCACTATTGTCAAAAATCAACCAACTGTAAATGTGAGACTTTATTTCTGAATTCCCAATTCTATTCCATTGATTTATATATTTATCTTTATGCCAGTGCTGCCCTGTCTTAACTGCTGTAGCTTTTTGCTAAGCTTTAACATTGGAAAGTGTGATTCCTCCAACTTTTTTCTTCTTTTACAACATTGTGTGTCCCTTGAATTTCTACATAAATTTTATAATCAGCTTGTCAATTTCTGCAAAGGAGCCAGATGAAATGTTGGTAAAGGCTGCATTGACTCTGGAAAACAATTTGGGAAATATTGCCATCTTTACAATATTAAATTATCCAATTCATGGGCATTGGTTATATTTCTCTTTATTAGTGCTTAGGTCTTTTTAAATTTATTTCAATATTTTTGTTTTTAGAGGATAATTTTTGTATTTCTTTTTAAAAAAGTAGTTTAAAATATTTTATTCCTTTTGATTGTATTATAAATAAAATTGATTCTTAGTTTGATTTTCAGTTTTTTCATTGCTAATGTAGAGAAATACACTTAATTTTTATATATTGACCTTGTGTTCTACAACCTTGCTGAATTTGTTTATTCATTCTACTTGTGTTTTTTAAATTTTGATGGACTCCTTATGATTTTCTATATATATTTCATTTGCAGAGATATATTTTAAATTCTTTCTTTCCAAATTGGATGTCTTTTATATCATTCGTTACCTAATTGCTCTGATTACAACCTTAAGTACAATTTTGAATAGAAATGTTTGTGCTCCTAGATAAAAAGGGATATGAGGATGTAATTAAGAGCTATGCACTGTGTCACTGTGTACGAGGGGTTGTGCTCCAAGAGTTTTGTAAATAAAAGTGAAATGTTTCATATATGCAGATGTTTGTTTTTAATCTAAATTCACAGATGAAAGTATGACAGCTTATATATATATATGAATATATGTATGAATATACAGCATATATATGTGTGTATATATATATGTATATATATATAGGCTGTCATATATATATGGGCTGTCATACTTTTAGATATGGCAAAATTGGACCACTGAATTGCACCTTCTGGTTGCTTCCTAATGTGACTCACCTATGTAGATGGCCGCTCTTTCTGTAGGATATTTTATTTAATGACACAGAGGAATTTACTCATGTGAACAAGGAACATATAAATAATAGCTGATTTAAAAGTGGACAAGCTTATTCACAAAATAAGATAACTTAGAGTAGGTGATATAGTTTTCTTCACCGGACGCAGTGGCTCAGGCCTGTAATCCCAGCACTTTGGGAAGCCGAGGCGGGCAGATCACGAGTTCAGGAGTTTGAGACCAGCCTGACCAACATGGTAAAACCCCATCTCTACTAAAAATACAAAAATTAGCCTGGTATGGTGGTGCATGCCTGTAATCCCAGCTACTCAGGAGGCTGAGGCAGTAGAATCGCTTGAACCTGGGAGGTGGAGGTTGCAATGAGCCGAGATCATGCCACTGCACTTCAGTCTGGGCAACAGAGCAAGACACCATCTTGAAAAAAAAATACATATATATATATATATATATATATATGTATATTTTTCTTTATCTTCATGAAGGATTGCCATGGAGAAGAAGCACTGGGTTTATTTCTGCTGCAAGGAAGAACTGGAATGAGTAGATGTGCTTTAGACAGGGAGAATGCCACTCAGTGTGAGAAAGTCTTTTAAAAACCCTACCTGTTCTACCTTAGAGTGAGCTCCTTGTTGGTTTAATAAACTCCTTTTCATAAGCTTCCTGAATTAGTTATATCAAGTGAAAAATTATACTCGGAAGTATTATGATCTTAAGAATTTAATAAACTTTAATTAAAAAGCAACCATTATCACACCTCAAAGTCACTAAAAGTTGTCTTTGAATTAATTTAATTTTATAAGACATGTACCACCCCACCTTGGGTCTCTTATTTTCTTTTTGTCAAGAGACCAAGTCAAAATTTCAACTTAAAAATACAACACAAAATAAATCTGATTATTCACTGGGGCTGTTCACCCTGCCAAAAAGTTCAGCCTTCAATGGTGAGGCCAGGCTTCCTCTCCTGCCATCTGTTGAGCCTGGCTTAGCTTCCTGCGAATGTAAATGCTTCCTGTTTCAGAGACTGTGAATTTCCTTTCCCTGGATGCCCCTTCCACCCACAGCAAAACTGCAAGCCTCTCTACTTCTATCTCCTTTGGCTACTCTTCTTTGCTGTGATGCTAACTTTTCTTTTCTGGATTTATAGTAAAATTTCTTCTGAGAAGAGTGCAGTGCCTAGAGGAGAATGTTAGTGTATGTTTGCTTTGTTCTTAATTAGCCTCCTTCAAAGAAAAACCTCCTGGCCTGGTTTATTATCTAGCTTTGTCAGAACGTATCTGCTTTATCTAAACACTTTGAAGAGCCTCTTCACCCGTACTCTGCCTGTATGCTTTCAATATACATTTTCATAGTACTGGTCAATTGGAAAAAGGTAGAATCGGGTAGCACAGATGTAGGAAGGCCTCATGGTAAATTGCTAATGGTGGTTAGCAGAGAAAAGGGGAGGAAGGGATGGGATGGAATGGAGCTTCATGGAGTGGCAGAGACCACTACCCTTTGGGTTCATGCTGTCTAGTTGCTATTCAGCTTTTGGCCCCAATTCTGCTTCTGGGAAAATTTATGATTGCTCTTTTGACAAGTCATCATAAGGTGAGAAAAAATGGGTGGAAAAATTCTCCCCGTGAAGTTCTAAATGGTTACAGATAAGTGTTTTTCTCTGTCAGAAGTGTGGCTTCCAATACCCAATGATCAAAACAGAAAGTGCTTTCTCTCTGAAACTCTGAGAAGCCCCTAACCCCTTTCAAAACGGGGCATTTTTCCACCTCCCAATCTTGCCCCAACCCTATCAGGGCATAGATACAGCTAATCAACCCGGATTTATTTGAGGAGCTCAATACTGCCTCTTCGTCATCTGTGGCAGCATCAAAAACACTTGCTCAGCTTCTTGATTCTCACTCCTGAAAACAGTCTTCTCACTAGGTTCCTCCCCTGGGTTTTGAGGACAGTCACAGAGACATTTTTCTCATGTCTGATGTTCCGATGCCCCACCCACCTCTACCTCTCTTTCATCTGTTTTTCTCTGTTTGCACCATCATCACGATCATTATCATCGTCATGCATTGTATGTTTGGTTTGGTTTTGCTCATGAATGTCAACTCGGAGCTTCAGCCATGCGTTCTAGGGACAAAAACCAAGTCATGAGTGGACCTTAACTGTGCTGTGTCAGGAAGGACAGTATCACCACTCAGAGAATGGTGCCAGACCTCACCTGGGGCAAGCATCTTGTGCAAACTGTACAATGTAAAGTTGGTAGCATGAAACTTATTGGTAATATGCATTGATGATTTAGAAGTATCAACAGGGCAAATGGCTTTAGGATTTTTTTTTTAAGCTTGATAAATAAAGGCCTAACAAGAGCAAAGTCTCTTATTTCTTAGATAAGCGAAATCTGAAGCCCCAAAATATTTCATTCCTCATGTTCAGTTACCCTAGGATAAAGATGATATCACAACAATCAGTAAGGGTTTTCAAAACATCTCAGGATGTTGGGCCCTAAGCATGAACAAATGACAGTTCAATGAAATCAAGCAGGAAGCAGTGAAGAACTAAGCTAAGTATGTTATTTCCTACAGGAATCAATGGATCTCCTTTTAATAGAGAGGGGTTGGGGCTGGGTGAATATGGGATAGTGGAGGGTCCTGGAAGAGGTTTATTGGTTTGGAAACAATTCTCACTCTCTTAATTACCTCCTGATGATGGCTGCAGACAGCAAAGTGGTTGCCCTGCTGAGCTTTTCAGGTTGCTTCAAGTGACTTGGAGCTACACTAAAATAACAAATATGTTATAAATAGCATCAGCTTTACAGGAGCCACGCACAGAGAGCAAGGAGGGAGGTGGAAGTGTTTGATTTAAGCCTCTTTTTTCCAAGATTCCCAACTACTTCAGTGCTTAATGAAGGTAGGAGATGGTCTTTGAAAATGCATTAGATTGAGTACTTTAAGATCCCAAATGCACCAGTTGTCTCCCTTACGCATTACTGCCCTGATTCTTCAGTGCACAAGATGAATAATTTACTAAAAAGCACATGTAAGTATTTCTTTATTATTCATTATAATGAACTGAGACAGGAGTAATTCTCCACTCTGCTGGAATCCCCAAGGGCTTAACCAGACTGTGCTTTGCTTTCCCACAGTTAATCTGAGTAGAAGGCTACCCTTCTGTTCGTATCTGTGGCCTAAGTAGGACTTGTGCTAGTCGAGGTGTGAGCAGGAGGAGAATGAGCAACCCCGGGTGGACTGAAGGCAAGGGCAACGTGAGGTCAGGTTATACGAGCACAGACAGGAGATCTGTTGGGTGCCAAGTAAGGACGTGTTACAAAAGAATCATCACAGAATAACAGGAATCTGCAGCCAGTGTGCCGAGGAAGTGCATAATCATTGCAATAGTCACTGGAGTAGAACACAATTAAGGTGGTGCTTCGGCTGTGATGTGTAGAGTAAATTAAGCATTTTCTATGTATGCATTTCTAAAGGGTTATTTCTTCCCTTTTTCTTTTGTTTTCTCTTTTTTCCTTCCTTTTCTCCCCTCTCCTCTTTCTTTCTCAATTTATTGATTTAAAATCTATGGTAAGGAAACTCAACTTTCCCTACTTATACTGAAAATTTGGGTTTTCATGCCAGAGCTTCTTAAACCCTCTCAGTTACAAGTTTCTATGGAAGGATCCTCCACTATAGAGACCCCTACAAGCGCAATCTTTTTTTTTTTTTTTTTTTTCCTGAGATGGAGTCTTGCTCTGTTACCCAGGCTGAAGTGTGGTGGCAGGATCTCGGATCACTGCTGCAACCTCCACCTCCTGGGTTCAAGCAATTCTCTTGTTTCAGCCTCCCAAATAGCTGGGACTACAGGCGCCCACCATCATGCCCGGCTAATTTTTTCTTCTTCTTTTTTTTTTTTTTTTTTGGTAGAGATGGGCTGGTCTCTAACTCCTTACCTCAGGTGATCCACCTGCCTCGGCCTCCCAAAGTGCTGAGATTACATGCATGAGCCACCACGCCCAGCCACAAGCTCAGTCTTTCTTAGTGTTTTGCCCACATTTTGAGTACTGTTATACATATGAATAAAATGGAGAAGGCTGGAGAAATTCGGGTACCTTCAGGTCAGACTTCCTGTTCTTTTGGTTGTGTTGGAGCAATTCAGAGAGTCCCAGGAGCTAAGAATAACCTCTTCCTCCCATATGAGCAATCTGGTGGCACTGAATTCTAGGTGACACAAATTAAAAGCAGCAACTCTTGGGGCCTGAACTGGAAACATTTTCGAAAGTTAACCCCGTGGCCTTATTGCCTTCAGGGAATATCTCTCTGGGCTTTTTGTGGCCCAAGGAAAGAGTTTTGCCTACCTTCTATTTTTATTTTTTAAGAGAGAGAGTTCGCATAATCTATATAAAGTAAACCACTATTCTGGAAAAGATGATTGGCTTATTAAAAATATATAGCATATATTTTTAAACAGGCAGAGTTGACATTCTACAGGAGCAATGCTTTATGAACGGTGAAGACTTCACCTCCCATCCCTCCTCCGCCATCTGTCTCTGCCCATCTGTCTGTTTCACGAGAGTTTATTTTTAAAAACTCAAATAAGGTTTCGTTCAGATGTGTAATCTGTTCAGGATGGCACAGGATGAATCAAGTGAACTTACTGGCCTCCTAGTTGGCCATTAAGCCACAGTAACCTGAAGACACACAATTTCTGTTTTCTAAACTTGAGGCAGCACAGTCTATGGGCTGTGACTAGAAGGGATCGATGTCCCACTTAATTTTCCAAACTCTATAACTGATGTATGTGTAGATGGAGAGATGAACACTAGGAAAAGTTAAAATCATTATAAGGTTTGAGGTGTCATTATTCTTTAGTCGTACGTAATTACATAAATATAATAGCAAACATTTATTGACTATTCACGATGCTCCAGAACTGTGGTAACAGTGCTAAAAAGAATATTTTTTTTGCATGTTCACTACAATCTCCAGTTTTTATACAAAAAATATTTCTAAATGAGAAAACTGATACTGACAGAGGATCAGGAGTCTAGTAAATTACAGACCTGTGACTGGAACTCATATACTTCTTATTAAAATATTTATTATCTTACCCCATATGCTACACAGAAATTTTATGGATAGAATAAAAGAAAATCAATTTTCAGTATATTTTTTGGTTTCATAAATAAATCAGTCCTTTAGCAGTTCTGGGTGAGTTTCATTTGAACCAAAAAGGGGAGGAGGTTTGTTTATGCACAGTTCTGGAGAAAGAATGGCCTTTGAGGTTTTTCCTGTCTTTGGGATTCTGTGATCCCGTACATTATGTGTAGGAAGGTATTTGTAGGGAAATCTGAGGGCTGTAATTTCTGCAGTGCTGAAGTCTTTGCTCCCATGATACCTGTGCGGGAGCCTGTGGCTGACTTGCGCCATTCTTCAAAAAGATATCAAGCTCCCCAGACTCTCTGCTTTTAATTTAAAATTTTAATTTATACTTTTCCATGGATGATACTGAGACAGACATGGTCGTGAGTAAATATGTCAGGATAATCTATTGAATGGAATTAAAATGGTGTGTGCTTGGGAAACATTTTAATTTCATCTTGCTCTCTTCTTTGCCAAGTATAATGAACAAATTGGGAGGCTGAATTTTAAAGCTGTTCAGGATGTGGAGGAAGGGAGGGCCGAGTCAGAGCCAGATGACAAATAAATAACGGGAAATGTTCTGGGTGGCTTCTTAAGGCATCAGTGACTAGTCAGTGGGCAGTTCCCTAAAAGGTTGTATATAACAGGCAGACAGGTGTGAGTATAGTATACCTTCATTGCCTTTTACAACTTCACATGGAACTCCAAACCATTGGTGATGACCAGAGGAACTGGATATTGGGAAAGAAGGAAAATGGAGCTGGATATTGGGAAAGAAGAGACTTTTTATCATTCTTACCTTAAAAGACCCTTTTCTTCTATACCCAAAATCTCATTGCTTCTGAAATGACTTTGCCTTGTACTGTGGCACTACCATTTAAGTTAGTCACAGTGGAAGAAGGTGGACCAAAAGGTGTCCCAAGACACACCAGCCAGACTGTGCCTCTTAAAGAAGAGATGACAATACCCTAACGGGTGCATTTTTCTGTGGCGATACCATTTGCTAAAGTCTGTGCTTATTCATCTATTCTAAGATGCAACCCCATTACTGACTCTAAAAAACTGCTTCACCAGCTAATGGTGTCACCTTGGGTTCAGAGTAAGGCCCTTAGAATAATTTTCCCTTTTCCATGGTGCCCTGCAGTATCTGTGTAGTGAATGTGTCCTTAGGGAATTGGACGTGTTTCTCTGAAGCTCCTCAGCCCATTCACTTGCGATCTGATTCCCAGCACTCCATTTCCCTCATTTCCTTCAGTGCTGACATGGTTTGCGTCTAACTCCAAGAATGCCTCAATCTGCTTGAGAATGGTTCTTCTAGACTGAGCCGTGTCCTGTTTATACACTGAAGCTGCCCAAGACAAGGACATTGGCGCCTTAGCTACGGGGGCCTTTGAGCCAACCGAATTCTCTTTCAGATGTGCACAATGGTGTTGATTGATCTTTCAATTACGTATTTTTAGAAATACAGCATTTCACCAACCACAAGACATCAATCTAGAAACCAGCCCATCAACCACTGTGTCAACACACTATGAAAAAGTCCTGATCAAAATATAAGTTAAAGTTGTCTCAGTGGCTATAGCCGAGAAAATAAACCTGAGAGGGAAATGAATCCCACTGCAGAATTCTACATAGGTTGAGTATAGAACACTTCTGGAGAGTAAGCAATTTTTGAAAAAAATTGAAAATGTTGCTAGAAGTACAGGAATCTATAGGTAGACTGGAAAAGCCCCAGATGGATTAGCTAGATAATGCTAAGAATGTGAATTTCGTGTTATTTCTCATTAGCACCACTTCAACATCCATTCTTTATAGATTTGAAAATATAGAAGGAGAAGGCATCAGAACTCCTTGGAAAGGATATGCGAATGTATTCACTATCACATGGTTAAACTCACATGCATTCTCAGATAATAGAGCTTGAATTATGTTTGTTCAAATGAAACGACAGAGCTCTCTGACAGTAGTAATCGAGCAGGCACGGTTTATGAGGTATAATTCCTGTTTTTACACACACCACTTTCTTCAGTCCTTACAGTAGCATTGCATAATGTCATGAGGTAAATACATTCATCCCACTTCACAGATGCACAAATGAAGATTCTGAGTTTAAACAAAATGCTTGTCTTAGTGCCCTCTGTTTGTAAGTGGCAGAGCCCACATCTGTCCAATGACAGGCCTTCTCCTGAATACCACGATATATTCATATTATCTCTGTAATGCTCAATTTATACATTTCACAAAAGCTCATAAAGAAATCTCAACTCTCATCATCATTTTTGATATTGTCAGTATGAACTTAGAAGACCCAACTGGTCTCTAAGTTACTTCACACCCCCCCATCATTGACAAGGGTGACTATTGCTCATTCAACATTTATTTCAACTTTTCATCATGTACAGTTTCTTTCATTCCAGCTGATTTGCTCAAGGACTTCATTAAGACTTCTAATGCATTGAGCCTACCACATGCTCTGTATCCATCACCCTCTCCTATCTTCATTCTTCTTATTCAATATTTGTCAATTCCTGTCATCCTTGCCTTCTTCTCTGTTGCTCACCTGGTGTAATCCAACGCTGGATGAACCCATCATCTACATCCTCTATGCCTGCAGCTGGACATTGCTGGAGAATATTCTCAAAGCTAGCAGAATATTGTCACTACAAATTCTTGGTCACCAACTACAAATGGGACCTCAACACAGCCTATAAATCCCATTGTAGTTCCCTAGTAATTTTCCTGTCATTTTCTGCAAGTTATTTCCCTTTTTTGCATCTTTCATCCCCTTTCTTCTGTTCTCTTATTTACTTTCTTTTTTTTTTTTTTGAGACGGAGTTTCGCTCTCGTTACCCAGGCTGGAGTGCAATGGCGTGATCTCGGCTCACCGCAACCTCCGCCTCCTGGGTTCAGGCAATTCTCCTGCCTCAGCCTCCTGAGTAACTGGGATTACAGGCACGTGCCACCATGCCCAGCTAATTTTTTGTATTTTTAGTAGAGACGAGGTTTCACCGTGTTGACCAGGATGGTCTCGATCTCTTGACCTCGTGATCCACCCGCCTCGGCCTCCCAAAGTGCTGGGATTACAGGCGTGAGCCACCGCGCCCGGCTTCTATTTACTTTCAACTGATAACTTGGTCTTCTACTTTGGAGAAGAGAGAAAACATCACTCAGCTCCCTCCTGGCTTTCCCATAGCTGGATCCACAAAGCTACCCATGTTTCTGTTATTTTTTCTTCTCCTGTGATACAGCAGATAAAGCATCTTTCCTTCATGTGCTTTATATCTAATGTTTTCTCACTTTCCCTGTAACTTTATCTGACAGTTATCCTCTTTCTCCTGCTTTAGCACTTGCTCCCATTGATAAGTTCATTCCCATTAGCATATATACTTACATACTGCAATGTAAGAAGTCCTCGTCCTTGTCTTATGGAGTTTTGTTTCTACTGCCTAAAACCAAGCTACTCAAAGTACATTAAGTTCTCAGCACGGGGGCTTGTTGGAAATGCAGTCCATGGTTCCCACCCAATTTAGTGAATTAAGATGCACAGGTGATATGTGGGCTAACAAAAGGTTGAAACATCTCAGCACCCAATAGATATTCAGTAAACATTTGCAAAATGAATTAATTAGTTCCCAAGTGTTCCTATTCTTAAAACAAATAACAACAAAAAAGCAAAAAAAAAACCAAAAAACACTTTGAAGGGCCTAATTCCCTCTACCTCTGTGTCTCTTCCCCACTCCATTCTGCTGTCAAAGTTCGTGAAAGTGTTGGCGGCCAATATTTCATCAACATCTCACGCCTCATTCTCTGATGACTCCTTCCTTCACTCTGGCTCCCTCAAGCTCTTCTTTAAGTTGCAAACCCTTTTGCCATGCAATTGTACTCTCACATCTATACGGATGCAATAGTCCCTTCCCTATTCTTTCTGCCTCTGGCCCTGCTACAATCTCTTCTCCAAAGGAAGTCCAGCCTACTCTCATAAAACACAAGCCTTTACTTAAACCAATGCAGACTTTTTACCATAGAGGTGTCCACCGCTGCATCTTCGTGGAACACACCCATGCCCTTGTCTATCTTGCTTGGACTACTGTGGCTTCCACGCCATTCCTTAACTGAGTCAACCTCAATCTCAGACCCTGCACACCTGCCCCGCCTTCTATCTAATATGCTATCTATACCCAACACGTGTGCCCAGTGTTTCTTCTGAGTTATCAGCCTTAGGCATTAATTTGTTAGTCTAACAATTATGTTACGTCTTCAGAGTGGTCTGGTCTCTAGACTGCACGTGTGAGTAAGGGCTTGCCTGTGCCCCCAACTACATGACCATCTGATGTGGTATGGACATGTGTTTTCTCCAAACCTCATCTAGAAATGTGAACCCCAAGCTTGGAGTGGGGCCTGGGGGGAGGTGTTTAGGTCACAGTGGTGGATTCCTCATGAGTGGTATGGTGCCCTCTCAGCAGTAATGAGTGAGGAATCGTTTCTGACTCTGTTAGTTCACAGGAGAGCTGATTGCTTAAAAGAGCATCTCCTCCCCTTCTTTCCTGCTCCCCTTCTTGCCATGTGATGCCAGGTCCCCTTTCCCTTCTGCTATGATTGGGAGCTCCCTGACACCATCACCGGAAGCAGATAGTGGCACCATTGCTTCCCGTACAGCCTGCAGAATCGTGAACCACATAAACCTTTCTTCTTTATAAATTACCAGCCTTATGGTGATGGAAATGAACTACAGCACCATCCTAATTCAGTTTGTACTTATGAATGAGTGCTCTGTGACTTTGTTTATGGCATATCGCCACCACAAAGCTGCGAGCTTCAGGAGGGTAGAGATGGGGAGTCTGCTCAACGTCCTATTTCTAGGGTTTGACAGTGTCTTGTCTTTCGCAGGTGCTTACTAAATATTTGTTAAACAAATGGACAGATGCATACTTTTTATTGTATCCATGAATGTGATAGGGTGCCTTGTAATACTCTTGTGTCCTATCGTTTATCTGAGATAATAAGGTCCTTGAAAGCAGGCAATGTCTCTTTAGATGGTTTTTGTTGTTATTTTTATTTCAACGTTGCCTACCTCTTCTTGGGAAACTAAGAATGTGATCTCATTAACACACCCTGTGGATTTATAGAGTGACTTGGAGCCTGGCTCAATCATTCATTATTTTGTTCAGAGAGCTTTCTCTGGCCTTTCTGCCTACCCTTACTTTTTATAATTATGTTTCACTACCCTACGCTTTACTTCTGTTACCAAGATAGGAATTCTCCTCCCCTCTCCTCCCAGAGCCAAGCAGTTTAACCCATCTTTTGTAGTTGTAAGCAATTTCTGCCTCTTTGTGGAGCCATCTTTCCATATAAATCACTCCCTTCATTCTCCTTCACTGCATCAGATGCTCTGTTCTGAGCTGCCGTCAGCACAGCTGCCTCACTTGGGTGGTGTGGGAAATTGCTCTCTGCATTCAGGTAGAGCTCTCACTGTGCTTGTGGGGACCAGAGATTCCGCTTGTTTGCATGAGGACACAATAAGCAATTTCTGATGGACTCGTCTATCATCAGACATGGCTGAAACCACAGCAGATTATCATCCAGTGGCTGATTTCCTGCCTCTGGGGATGCTGTTTTCAAGAAAGGCTGCAACCTTCCTTGGTTGTATTTACACTACTCTATATCTTCACATGGCAGGGCCCTTACGTTGAAGGCATTAGTGTGTTTTCTCTGCATAAACTTCCCTCCCCCTCTGCACACATATACACATGCGCACACACATGGGCATGCATACTTCCTAGGTATTAATGTGACATCTCCCCTCCAGCTGGTGTTGGTGTGGTACTGCCTTCCAATATTCCAGCGAGCTGCAAACGTCATGTTATGCCAGACTTCAAAGCCAACCCTTGCACTACTAAAATATTTTTGTGCAGTGTTCTTCTTAAGTAGCTCTTATCCCTCACCATTTTTCTGCAGAGGCTTTCAGATACATTTTCAACCAATACCTTATCAGCAAGTATTAGTTCTAGCAGTTATTACTCTCATTGCATTTCCAACTATCTGAATCATAAAGTTTTCCCTTACGTAATTTAGGGCCCTTGTTGATGTTCTGAAGTTGGCTGTATTTGTAACTCAGGAAATAACTGAGGAAAGGCTCCGGGGGAAACAGCTTTTACAGTTTAGAATACCTTGGGAGTTGATCTAAAAATATTTCATTTTGGCTTGCTTATTCTTTTCTTTAAAAAATCTATTTATCATTGGTTTATGAGTTCATTAAAGCAAAATATTCCTCCCAGTTTTTGAACTGGCATTTTTAACATATTTTGATACATAGGAAAGTTTTGCTTAACAAAAATTCAATTAACTCTCAATTTATGAAAAAAGCAAATGACAAAACGAAAACGAAAAAGTTACAAGATAATATGCAGGTATGTATTTAAAAAGTAAATTCAGAGGAATGCATTTTGGGCTTTACAATTCAACCCAGCATTTCTTAAATTGAGGACTCTTTAGAAGACCACTTTAAAAGCACGGGTCAAGGATGGGACGAGAGACAAGATTTTCATGGATTCCCCATGGTAGCTATAAAAAAAACAACTTTATAGATGTGCAATCATAATACTAGGTATAAATGCCTTAAGCTTACACTCTTATATGACTGTAACGTCTGAAATTATAAGTTATGCACATATATAACCACTAAAATTTAAGCTTAGAACATTAACTTAATGGAACAGGTGATGTTTTATTAAAATTAAATCTCAAGTTGCAATGTGAATGTGGCACTGGCTGGTGTAAGGCTTCCCCTTCTGAGTTCCTCATGCATCCTGTGATGATGAAATTCTCCTTCCACAGTGGCTTATTCTGGTGCTTGGGAACCCTCACTACTACAGTGGACCCCGCATCATTTAGCTTTTGCTGGCAGGAAGACATCACTGACAAAACAAGTCACCTCTGTATTTTTGTCATTAGCCTCTGCATTTTTGTCGTGATGCGAGGAGCTCTCAATGTGCCAGTGTGGTGGACACAAATGCACACCTGAACATTTAAATTTAATTGTCGTCATACCACATCTAGCATAGGTTTATATTACATGTCTCCCAATTGTAATAGAAATGAAAACACTAAATTGGAAAATATACATAAAGAGCCCATGGACCCTGTGTGTGTCTATGTACAGGTAGACACAGACAGAGATATAGATTCAGATATCCTGCAGAAAGACACATATATGTCCACACATATATGTCACCTTATGTGGGTTCTTCTGATGCCCATTTGAAAAACATTGTCATACATCTTTTATCATTATAAATATGTATTGATGACCTACTAGCTGCTGGGTAGAAGCTGGGAGGTGCTGATGATACTGAATATGGTTACTATCCATGTGGAATTTACAGTGTAACACAGAAGAGTATAAATAATTAATTTCAGTGACGTAAGCTCTGTGAAGAGTGTAGAATCTTTGGTATTATCCCTATATTACAAAGAGAACGGAGGTTTAGGGTGATGAGTCTGAATTAAAGATTTAACTACATTCATCATAGTCTACTAATTAAAACAGAAGGGTATGCACCCTGTTTTAGGTATTATCACCATAACAAAGGAGGAACCATAAACGTATTTTCTAGTTAACTCTCAGTTTATCAGAATATCAATTATCAATTCTTTGAACATTAACATCTAAAACGTCATCAATATATGAGGACACCATTTGTGAGACTGGTTTAAAAGACTTGTTCCCCAGCTACCCAGATCACCCGAATGTTCCTGCAGCTATCTGTGCATGCATGTGAGACCAGAATTTCATTTTTAAGTTAGATATAATTTTCAGATGTGCAACTTATTGCACCCAAGCTTAGAGTTATAAACTGTTGAATGCCACCATTCAACATCTGGCATGTAGGCCATGGAGAGGCATTTCCTGGGACCTCTGTTCCAAATATGTTCACAGTCCCCATGATGCACTCTCCATTCCTTACGCTGTTTCATTTTTCTCCAAGTGTCATCCTGAAACAAATATATCTAGACATATATGTTTTCTTCGTCTCTCACTAGGGGCAGTGTCATGGAGCAGGAATTTTGTCTGCCTGTTCCTACTGCGTTCTCAGCTCCTAAAGAGTTATCTCGTGTACCTTAGCCACACTCATTAGATGTCTGTTAAATAAATTGTGGTACTTTCCTCTCTTTTTTTTTGCATTTTCAAAGACAAAATACAAAAACAGAAGTAAAGAACACAAAAATGTTAAACCTGGCTGATTTCACTTTGCAGTAATTACTTTGATTAAAATTCCAACCTGTCACTTGCCTGGTTTCTTTAAGGCAATAAGTGGGTCTCCAGGAGGAGTCCCCAGAGCTGCGGTATCAACATCCACTGGGAACTTGTTGAAAATGCACATTCTTGGTCCCTCCAGCTCCAGGAACCAAAAGCTCTTTGGGGACTGGCTTCAGCAATCTGTTTTTGATGCACAGTAAAGGCTGAAAATCACTGCTTTAAGGCATGGATTTCCCTAACTGCACCTCTTCCTCTGAAAACAAAACAAAAAACAACTCTGAATCTTAACCCCAGGGTACATATTCAGAAAAATCTCTGCCTTCTGATGTCTTTCAGGCATTTCTTTGCTCTTCCAGACTCTTACTTACACCTTCTTCCCTCACACAAGGCTAGAGGTTAAGAATGTGTACAAGTGTCTTCCAGATAGCTTTCTTTTTCTCCTATCTGTGCTTCAGATTCCTCATCTGTAAAATGTGGATGTAATATTAGTATACATCTCAAAGGGTAGTTGAGGATTGAACTATTTGATATGCGTAAAGTTCTTACAGTTCTTACAACTATGCCTGGTACAGTACAAGCAATATATAATTTTAGAGGTTACTTGTGATTTAGTTGTAATGAGTTCTGCTTTACCAAGGATCAGTAGGTAGGGTTAGCTTGGAATGTACGAATTTTAAATATCTGAAGTAATTTCTAAGAGATCAGAAAGTTGTCATTAACCTTCCTCAACTTGCCTCTTGGCTCCCCCTTATTCAACATCAAAAGTGTTCCCCTCTGTGCTTCTTGTTAATGAGGGTCCACGACATGGCCACAGACAGCAGGGAAGGGGCCTGACTTTAGAAGAGCACTCAAGTCAACCTTTTAAGTCCTTCCCTGAATTCTCTTTCCTGCTGTTCAGAGGACCTTCCTTGGAAGAGTCCTATGGTGATGGAGGGAAGCATGAAGCCATGAAACTCCATTTTCTTCTAAAGCACAGCAACATCGTGAGGATAATAACTTTCTGACTCGATTGTTTCATCAATTTCTCTGTTGTTAGGTTCTGAGAACCAAACAAACTGTGAGCCATCTTTGCCCACTTAGAGAGATGGCTTTTCCTCAGTTACTCTTTTCTGTTTCCACTCACGCCCATAAGGGAGTCCAGGTTTAAGAGCAAGTATACTGGATCATGGCCACTCACCTGGGGCAGGATTACCCAAGGTACAGGTTTTCCAAGGGCTGTGTGACCAGGGCACTGAGAGCGTGTTCTGGTCCAGAGAGTAGTTTTGGATTGATCTATTTCAAAGTCCACCCTTGCTCAAGCCTGTGGTCATCTGCACTGGTTTTATACACCCTCAACCTGCAGTGGTTGGTCCTATACGAGGATAATGATAGAATTCAGGAAATGCACTTCAAAGATCTCAAATTCCCTAAAACTGACTAAGTGCCTGAGGTCACAATGTAATTCTGCATCTCCCTTCTGACAGCTCCCGCTTCACACATTGTCCAGGAGAAAACCTTGTTTCAGTTTCTTTGAAACCTCCATCACCTGACTGTCATGGAACAGAGTATCACTCTTGAAGGAGAGTCCCACAGAAGCATAGCAGAGCAGCACTAAAGACAATGGCACATGATCGCATCAGGAATAGATTCATGGCAAAGCCAGGGCCTTTTCCATCTTGCGTTAGAACTCAGACATGAGATATGTTCTAACAGAGGGCACTGGGATTTAGCATATTAAAGCAAACAGTATTTTGTATTTTCCCGACATTTCAGAGTGTATTGGGTTAAACAAGCTACTTCCAGTAAAAGAATAACATCTTTTTAGAGTCATTTGATAAGGCCTGGTAAAATGTTATCACATACTTTCCAGATACTGAGAAACTGAATGAATCTAATACTGGGTTATAAACCCCTTTGCAAGTCAGATATTTTCCAATTCATTGTGTTAAAAGAAATTGAAAGAGGAATTAATTGATTTGTCAGCTGCGAGATCATTAAAATTATCTTTGAAGTTATATTACTATGTGATTTTTGGCATATATCTTGGAAAGCATTCAAATAATTGAATGGCACTGCTATGCACAATTTTCATTTCCATCTTCTTATGTGAACAAGGCTTCTCTAAAAATGAAAGTAGAAATAAAATTGATCCTGAGCTCCATCTCATTCTAGCAGTAAGTGATATTTATCTATGGCATTTTAAAAAGGGGCTATCCACCTAATCAAAAGCTATATTTCTAGTAAGTTTACTTTTTCATGTTTAATTATTATTTAACGAAATGTGCTATGTATTTATGTTCTATCAATTCTATATTTGTAATGATCATTCATTTAAGAAACATATTATTGCTTAAAGTTTTATGGTTGTAGGACATAAAAGAAATTTAAATTGCAATCTCTATATATTTTTGGTTGCAAATAAATATGACAAGTGATCAGTAAAAGACTTTCAGGCATAAACTATAGTTTTTCTGCAGAAGATAAATAATGGAAATACAAGTTCCAGTTTAAAAAGGAACAATTCACATGTTATGACTTTTAGAAAAAGAATTAGTTCCTGAATTTTGAAAGTGAATAATCATGAGTATCAATCACTGTGATACGCAAATTCTACTGAACAAATACACACACACATACACACACACACAAGGAATTCTGTGACTTAAAAAAAAAGTTTTAAATGTGAATATTTTCTAAAGACCAAAAAATTCATCCTTTTGAATTGTAGCTTAAACAATTTTTATGGCAACTTAAAAATGTGCAACGGGTTACATAACTGTGCAAAATTAAAGCAAGGATTTTTTTTGCAGTTAGTCACTTGGGTTACATGGTAACTAGAAGACCACACACTAGAAGGGACTAGAACACCATGACCTTCCCTCGGTCTCAATTTAGCATCTACTTCCAGGCTTGCTGAGTTTTGGAATTCTACTATGTGAAATTTCTTTAGGAGGAATTCTTCAAACAGAGATTTGCCCTTTATGAAAATTCACCTATCCTTAGGAAAGGTTGCACATTTGGCCTTATCAGTCATTTGCAACTGAGAATGAAAAAACTTATCATATTTTTTCCCTAAGAAAAGCCTTTGAAAGTGGGGAGCAGGAAGGATCCATTAGGTTTAAGATCCAATAGGTCTTCATAAGGGAAATACAAAAATGCTATGGAAGTAAGAATACAACAGGAAGAGAAGCGGGATGCCTCATGGTGTGGAGGAGGTAACGTGACTTCATTTTTTCATTATACCAATGACATTTCTATGACGATGGGAAGAATCATTCGATGGTACCTAAATTATCAGGTCCTCCTGGTGAATGCAGTTGGGCCCTGAACACCCGCTTACCTAGAAAGCATGCAGATGTAGGTCTGTAACTACTGGAGTGCAAGGGATACCTGCGGTCAAATAAAAAAGTTTCATTGGAATATTAGAGTATGGTTCTGTTTCAGGTGAAAGCAAATCAACACAAACTTCATACAAGTTCGTGCATGTGTATAAAAAGTAAGATGCACACAGAGATGTAACAGGCTGCTACCAAATCACGGTTGGGTGCTGGGCATTGGTGAGGAGTGAATGGTTAGCTGGGCCTGCATCATCTTAGTATTATTTACATGTATTATTCACTTTATATTGTTCACATGCTTATTTAGAAAAGAACAATCTCTTCCTACCATGCTGTGAGAGTACCTAACACCCTCCCCACCCAACTTCTCAGTGGCTGAAGGGCAGGTGGGCCAGCTCATATAAACGCCTGGGTGACTGGAAGCTGGTATTACTTTTATTCTTCCTACCAACCAGGGAGAGGACCGTCCTAGATCAGGTGTTTTCTCCATTCTAGAAGGCTGTAGTTTTGGTGCTTGGAGACCCTGAGCCGCGCAGGCCAGGTGAGACTGGCCATTTGGCCAGGGCCTGATCTCGCCTCTGCGGTAAGTGTCTCTGGGGTCCTTTGTCTCCTGAGACCTGCCTGCAGGATCTCTGCTGCCAGCCAAGTGTTAGGTCACATTTAGTGAGGGAAGGCCATGCCTCTTGCCTGTGTTTTCCTCACCTGCAGGCATTGGACTCCTGTCCCTCCTCTCTCTGCCAGGACATGGGCAAGGCTGGTTGTGACGAGTGTGCACCCACGTTTAGAAAGCATCCTCTTTCCTCATGCTTTCATTCCTGTGTTCTCAGTTGCTGGGCACATGCACAGACATCCAGCGCATTCAGTCCTGTATCAGGCCTGACAGCCCGCGGGCCATCCACACCGACACACAGTTCTTCTTTGTGTTCATAGCCTCGAATGACTGAGCAGAGTAGCTGGGAAGGGAAGCACAGCTCCCTGCCTTGATAATAGCCTTGTTCTATCCCCGGATGAGGAACAGGGACTCTGCTGATAATTTTCTTCTTTCCTCTCCTGAAGTCCTAAGACACAGTTTTGACTTCCTTAAAAAGCGTTGGCTTTCTAATGTGAATTTTACCAACCCATATTATAACTGTAGTTTGCAGGCTTTGGGCTGCCTTGGGGTATAAGGAGATTATCAACACCAGGGAGGTCTGGAGGTAAATATGTTCAATTTTTGATTAACTACAAGTTAAGTATTTGCTTTGTGGATTATCTGTGACCTATTTGAAATACTGATCCACTTTCTTTCCCATGTGCCGCTGGGCCAGCTCTCCCACAAGGTATAAATGGGCTCAAGAAACATAAACTAATTTTCATGTAAATCTAGGGGAAGAAAATAAGAGGGAAAGGAAAATATATGGCACAGATAGTCACATAACATGTCTCAAACTCAAATAGAAATGATTTTGTATCATCAGTTCTTCAAGATGATTCAGACCATTCTCAGTTTATATTTAGGAAGTTTCATCAATAATTGGTTGCTTCCTTGTAGCACTGTTAAGTTGTTTTAATTACTCCTCAAAATGCAATACCATATGTATCATATTATATAATCTCTCCACTCTCTCTCTTTCCCTTCTTCCTCCCTCCTCCACTCTCTGCCTCACTGCAGGTGTACCATAGATGACCGGGTCACCCGGGTGGCCTGGCTAAACCGCAGTACCATCCTCTACGCTGGGAATGACAAGTGGTCCATAGACCCTCGTGTGATCATTCTGGTCAATACACCAACCCAGTACAGCATCATGATCCAAAATGTGGATGTGTATGACGAAGGTCCATACACCTGCTCTGTGCAGACAGACAATCATCCCAAAACATCCCGGGTCCACCTCATCGTGCAAGGTAAGTCCCAACTGAACCTGGGGTTGCCATTCCCGTCAGCAATAGAGGGGAAGGACAAGTTGGTGTTTGTTCTACTCGTGTATGAAGACACAAAAGTCATCTTCCTCTACTGAATCCAGAGTTTGAGCATATATCTTGGAATTTTTCCCATGTCATGGGTACTTAATTAAGTGCTGAATATATTCTAAAAGTTTCTAAATGTTATCTTTAGTCCTTCTGTTCTCATCAATAAATTGTGTAATGTGCACTGGTTGAGCTCTCATAAGTGACTTAGCACTCTGGAGCTGGGGTGAAATACATTCAAAAGTAGATAAATACGGTACTATTCTCAGTGCCTTTTAATTCTCTTTTAGACTTACTTCATAATAAAAGACTAATAATGCTGATTGGAAACCAGGTGATGTGACTGTTTTTGCACAGTTGCTGGTCATGTGTGCTCTGGAGGGGTCTCTGAGTGCTGCTTAGGCAGGTCCTCCCTGGCATTGCTGCTGTGTTTAAGCACTCTCTTATAGCTCCGCAATGGATCCCAGACCCAAGAAGATTAGTCAGAGTGATATCTGCAGGTCAATGTTGGTAATAAATTCAGAAAATTTTAAAAAGGGGGAAGGAGGAAGACTTAGCATCTTCTTCCATTCTCCTTTAACAAATTGTATCACATGTGCATTGTAAAATAGTTTTTCATTTGAATTTCATATTACACCTAAAAAATGGGGCTGAAGAAATGTCAGATTCTCAGATATTAAATATTAAGAATTAAAACCACATGCAGATAGCAGTTCCGAGAATTTGAGAACTGTTTTAAAGCAAGGCAGCAATCCAAATGAACTTATTCTGAACTTGACCCCAACTATCATCACCACGTAAAGTAATTTCTGTCAGGTGTTGGCTCATGGCCGGAATCAAGTTCTAAGCAGATTAGTTCCATCACCCAGTGACACATCCTTCCTCCACCAAATGAGAGGTTCAGGTGGACTTCTTCAGAGCTTCCTTTACAGATCTCTTGCGGACACACAGTGAGCTCTCAGAAAGGGTCCCTATGTGTGATTTCATCTTTAACATCCATCTTTTCTCAGATCCCATCTGTCATAGATTCAATATATTTTTCTTTGTAGTTAGTGAAATGTATATGACATCCTTGCTTAGTTAAGATAGATACCTCATTTATGATTTTTTTAAAAAAAGACCTTGATGTTGCTCATTTCAGTTGGTTTCCTGGAGAGCAGTTGTGTGGGGGCTGTCTATTCATGCTTCAGTCACTTGCACAATTCAGGTTGCCCGTTCTTTCCTTTTGGCGCAAGCAGCCAGGCCTACCTCTGTAGCCATTTGTAATGGCATGTGTGGGGCCAGAGAGCTGTCTGCTGCCACTGCTGTTTCCCAGCAGTCCCTGGCACTGCCATGCTGCCTGAAGCTTTGCTCCTGCCCAGCCTCCAAGCCCTGCTCTCCTCCTCACGTCGCCTGCCATCCGACAGACATCTACAGACACTGTGGGTTTCCACTCTCCATACATATCCACCCACGGGTCTGGAACGACAAGACTGCCTGCCATCTGGAGATCAAGACAACTGTCACATCTGATACTTCACCTCAGAGGATGACAGAGGCACTTGGTGAGATCAGTCATCGGAGATGAGCTGGGGTATCTGATGAAAGTTTCTGGAGGTGTAGAAAACAAAAGACTGTGAGCTCTCACTACTCCACCTGCCTGCACCTGGGCTTGGTTCCAGAGGAGCTGACATTCTCAGCATCAGAAGTGACACCTCAGTGGCATCTCTGTGGCCCTGACTGCAAAGTTATCTTTAAATTCAGGAAATGTGGCACTGAAATAAAAAAGAACTGCCAGGCACTGGAGAGACACTCAAACCAAGCAAGCCTATCCCAGTTCAAGAAATAAGATAGATAATGTAAGCACATCAAAGTCAATGCACAACATAATGGGCTGGGGGGCTGAGTGACAGGGAAGGATGTCCTCCTTAACACATGTTCAGCAATCCCTTGGGTGGGATGTGGCAGCCCGTGGTGTGTCCCTGTGGGCCTCCAAGCCTCAGCTCAGAAATAGTCTGAGAACAGTGTGGCATCTACTCCAGGGGTCTGCTCCTCAGTCTCCACATTCCAGGCCAAGTGACTCTCTGGCTCCAGCCCTCTGAGGTGGCCTGGGAAGTCCAGAGACAGTCAGTATAGGCAGGGATGAGAGGGGAGGAATTTCTTTTTGGGAGGAGCTTCTCTTGGGGATGACATTCTCTTGAGGAGAACCTTTTCTTGGGGAAGATCTTCTCTCGGGGTTGACATTTTCTTGGGGAGGAGCTTCTCTTGGGAAAGATCTTCTCTTAGGAAAGAGCTTCCTTTGGGGAAGATCTTCTTTTGGGGATGGGTTTTTGGAGAGGACATTCTCTTGGAGAGGATCTTCTCTTGGGGAGGAGCTTCTCTTGATGATGACTTTCTCTGGGGGAGGAGCTTCTCTTTGGGATGATTGAGCTTTTCTTGGGAAGAACCTTCTGTTTGGGATGATCTTCTCTTAGGGAGAACATTATCTTGGGATCCTTGGCAGGCTGGTTTGTACCTTTACTGAGAGGCATAGAGAAGGAGGTCAGAAAGCTGAATCCTTTCATCTTGCTTAGTGATGCAGTGACTTGCTCTTCTTTGGAAGGCAGTTGAATTACCAGACGGTGAATATAGAGACCCCCCTACTCAATTAGAAAGAAGCCCCAGAGTTCTCCTTCTCCCAGCAGTCATCGGCTTTTGTCCAGTCTATAGATTAATTTTTCAGAGTTAGTGTTAGTTCAAGTTAGCTAAAGATAATGAAAGTTTCCTAATCCTCTTAAAGAAAATTTATCTGACTGAGTAGAAAGCTTTTGGAAGACAATAAGGCATGTATAAAACTAAGGCCTAATCTCGCCTTTAATTTTAAAGTGCTGATGGGTATTGATTTTGCAATGAGAAAAGCAAAAAAATTGCCGAGCTGCCACTTGTCTGTTTATAAAAACAAAAAGGTGTTTATGTATCTTCTATCCGTTTCAGGAGGTGGGAAGCTGATTCCTTCTGCCAACCAGATGCCATCGGCAGAAGGGAGTGCAGGCCCACGGGGCCCAGCTCTGTGGTCCCACCTGTCATGGGAACAACTGAGAGACACTCTGCCACCAACCTCTCCACCTGCCCTTTCCTGTTGTAGAAGGTGGCCTTTGCCACATATCTGATAGAACTAATTTCGAAATCCTTCTCTTTGAAAACAGAAGCTGCCTTCATTAAAATAGTGTTGCTGATACCTGAGGTACATCTCAGCCACTGAGGGGATCAGCGCAGGCACCGTGTGAGCATGTGACGATATGTTCTAGGCTGCACACCTCAGTGTGGAGGAAATCCAGAGCAAGGGGGAGGCCCCGCTGTGGGGTCAGATTAGTTGGGGGGAAATCAGCCTGGCAGCCCTGCAGAGCAGGAGCTGAAGTGGGAGAAGCTAGAGGCACAAGCAGAGGCAGGAGTGACTCCCCGCTAAGCAGTGCAGCCAGAGTGACCGTGGGCCTACCTGCAAAGATACAGATGTGCCTGAGAGGCACTGTCCACCGGAAACTCAGAGCTTTCATCCTCATGCCTGAAAAGAGGAAGAATTAAAATGATGTCACCCAGATTTTTAGTTTGGAGAAATGCTAGTGGTTGGGGAGATACGATCTCATGCCAGTTGGAAGGAACAGCGTTGGGCTTACAAGGTCTAGGGATAAAGAACACACAAACATTATGAAGATATTGCAGAACTAGGGAACAGGTGTAACCTAACACCAGAAAGGGTATATTTGAGATTCAGCATGAAGTTCCTGGCTGGAGAGTAGGTAAATGTTCTGAGGTTATTCCTAAAGAACAGTAAGAATCATTATTCAGTTATATCCAACCTCAGCACTTAGCACACTGTCTGAGGCATAGTAGGCACTCAGCAAGTGTTTGTACAATGAGCAGAAGCAGATTGATACAGCTCCTGGAGTGGCATAGGGACACACTGAGCAAAAAGCATCTTCCTGCAGATACAGGTAGCGGTGGAGCCAGACTATGTCCAGGTAACTTGGAGAGGACAGTCATGGGGGAAATGTCCCTGGAGGGCAGGGTCCTCCATGTGACACGCTAACAGATTGCTCTGAAAGAATAGCACAAATTCCATGCATTTATATAGTACTTTACAGAGATGGCACAGTCTTTGTCACCTTTGACTCTCACCACAAGCCCTGGGAGACTGCAGTACAATGACTGTTATCTCCATTAGCAAATTAGGTAACTGCAGCTCATGGAGGTTAAGAGCCTGGCTGAGTCCCCAGTGAGTAAGTAGCAGAGCTGGGTCTTGAACCAAGGCCACAGGACTTCAAGATGAGTGTCTTTTCAGCGTACTGGAGTCCCTCCAATGCCAACAACATCCAGAGTTATTTCTCTCCTCCATAGCAATGGAATATTTTTGGGATATCTGCTTGCGCGTGTGTTTTTATTTTTTTCATTTTTCCTTCTACTGATACTGCATCATAGCAGCAGGAATTGAGGACAAATCTCAAGAACGAAAATTAATGGTGGGCGTGGGACACCACAGCTACAGAAAATGATGTAGAGAGGCTGTGAGAGGGGCAAAGAAGGGGATAATTAATTTTCTAGTAGCTCGTCCCTCCAGGGATATGCATTTTAAATGTTACCACTTTATCCTATGTAAGTACTGAAAACCCTGGCCCTTCTGAGAACCCAGAATCTCATTGTCGTTCTAATTGTCATGAACTCTTTGGCATTCTGAAACAACGCAGAGACCTATGTGTACCTGTGACATGTCATTGCTATTGTTTGTTTGTTGAAGACAGACGGAGTAAGAAGATCCGTCCGTGGTTGCTTCTTGGATGTTGGTATTCTCTACCTGCTCTCCTGCCTTGTTCAGAAATCTCTTCACTACAGGGTACTTCTTTTCATGGAGTGAGCTCCTCTTGCTAAGCCTCATTTTATGCAGATGGCTAGGAATAATGAATTTTATTAATCTTACATTGGAGGCTCCACAGTAAGCTTATGCCATTTCTATGTAAACAAAAGACTCTGGATCTCTTAGCATGGTGTCAGTTCAGTGGAACTGGTTGGTATCTGAAGTTGAGCTTTGCATGTAAAGAAAAATGGGTTCCCAGCCCTGCCAGTCCTAGATATTGCTGTTCATCAACCAACCTCAGCATTGGGCGTGCTAAGTATAAACATTATCTCAGCCGTTACATCTATCTACTCTACAAAATATACACCGTAGTCATGTTTACAAATTAGGAAATGGAGGCTTAAAGATTAACAACTTACCCAACGCTGATGCAGCTGCCATGTGCTTTAAATCCCTTTCACTAGACTTACTCATTGAGGTTAAGCTTTTTTCTAGAAAAAAAAATTATCAAAATACAAATAGCTAACAAGGCACTTTACACACATTATCTCTTTTGATTATGCTTCCCAAAAGTCCAAGATGACAGAATAGAAAGGCACATCTTTCCAAGACAGGAAAGTGAGATTCAGAGAGCTGGAATTGATTTGTCCAAGTTACACGAGGGAGGAAGTGGCAAAGGAACACCCAGGGCAGGGTATTTTCACTAGATAGCTGGCAGTGTTCAACGCACCACTGAGAGCTAAGTAAGTGGACAGGTACCCGTTCTTATATGAGAAAAATGTCAGCCTTCAGAGGTGCTCCTGAAAAGGGTGGGACTCTGAGGAGACAATTCTGGGGTGGGGGCAGCACGTAGATGCTGGGATTGCACCAAGAGGCACTTGCAGCAGGGCCAGGGAGACAGGGCCATAGGTCACGATTTTGCCAGGGACTCAGCTATTTTCAAATGTTTCTTTGTAACCAACCTCTTTCTTTGGCTATTTTCTCCTCTTTTCCTAATCATTTAAACGAACATGTATGCTTATAGACTTAAAGAAAAGAAAGCAGTTAACCTGAAATACATTTAATGTATTCAGCCTCTATTTAAAATTGTCATCACATTGATTCTTCACAAAGACAGGGTAAAGGAATGGAAAACAGCAGGACCCACCAGCAGAACGCTCACTCCCCAGCCTGAGCTCCGCTCCTAACAGCGCAGGCCTGTGTCACTAAGACATTCTCCCGGCTTCTTATCATGGGGTGAAGAGTAGAATTCAGACAATTGATTTTCTTTATGTGCATGTATGCATACTTTAATCCTATGTGTACTGCTGTGGTTTGTGTATGTGTGCGTGCATGTCAGTTGAAAATAAGATTCTGAGAAGGTGTCTCTATGCTGCAGATTCTATGTGTGTGTGCAGATGAAGCACACAGCCAAAATTAGGGTAAGAACTTTTCTGGGCATCATTTCCTTAACTTTGCAATGGAAGGGTTGAGCTGATGGTATAAAAGTTCTTTCTAGTTGTTCTGTGTTAGATTTCTCAGTGTAATTTGCCTGGAGTATCTGTGCGTGATCAGGTTGAACTGATGGTATAAAAGTTCTTTCTAGTTGTTCTGTGTTAGGATTTCTCAGTGTAATTTGCCTGGAGTATCTGTGTGTGATCAGGAGTGTCTGCACTCTATGTCTCTCCTACTTTCACCACGGGATAGGGCAATTATTAGGTTGCTGTAAAAGTAATTGCAGTCCTTTGCCATTTGCTCTTTCTATTTCTTATTTGTATTTTCTTCAGAGGCTTTAGGATTTGGGGTCCCGTGCTAACACTGCTAGTTAGGGGTGACTCTAAGCCTTACTATTCACCTTTTTGGTTAGAGAAGGTAGAAGAGAAAGATACCCTTTGCTTCTCAGTTCTTCTCTGACATTTGTCACCTCCCAGCCCACATCAAACACACAAGTATTTAATGGACGGTGGGATGGAATTCCAGAGTCCACAGAGGAAATAGCAATAAAATCTATAAAAACTATGTGAGTGTGTGTATGTGACTGCAAAAGAAACAGATGTGAACCCGTGAAAACTATGTGTGTATGTGAGTGTATGTGTGAGGCCATTTGTGAGTGTGAATGTGTACATGGTGCCTCTGTGTGTCTTAGTTCCTAAGCAGAGCAGAACAAGCAACATACTCCTCCTCACAACAGTGGGAGAAGGCACCTGATAAATGGAGACGTCATCAAACCATATATATGTATAGGTGTATGTAAAGATACATGTGTATATATGCTGGGATATACACATATACGTATATATGTTTGATATTTGAGATGTATATATGTGTATGTACATGTGTGTATATACACATGCTTTATGGAAGGGTTGGGGTAACTAAGAAGGCAGCTATAACATAGAAGGGATCAAGAATGAAGTTACTATCCAGAATACCCTGTATTGCACATAAAGGAAGGGATCTCACCCTTCACTGGGAGGGTGTCCCCACACTGCCGTCTGCACCTGCCCCGCCCCCTGCCCTCAGGGTTAGAGCAAGGCTGCGCTCACCCCACCATGCAGTGGTCCTATCCAGCTCTCAGACTCTGTTTCTCACATATTACCTGAATATGACACCATGTGTAGCCAGAGTAAAATCGATGTCGACCTTCACCAAGTCTCCTACGTTGTGACCTTTCATGACATTGTGTGTAGTTGGTGACAATACAGTCAAAACATGATTTGTAACAAAAAAAAAGAAAGAAAAAAAAGATTTCTTCTTTTATCAGGTCTTTTCTCCCATTGTTTTGAGGCTTTGTTCTGCTCTGCTTTGTAACTAAGACACACACATGCACCACGTACACACACATACACACACTCACAGACATACACATTCACACATACACACTATTACACGCATACAATTTTCATGAGTTTTATGCCTGTTTCTTCTGTACCCACACACATGCACACACACACACTCACATAATTTTTATAGGTTTTATAGCTATTTCATCTGTGGCCTCTGGAATTCCATCCCAACGTCCATTAAATATGTAGGCTAAGCCTCTGTCTAGGAGAGGAGATGGGGAAGGACACACTCAATTTCTCCTCGGACACTTATAGTCCATTAATTATAAGAATAGGAAAAGTAGGTCTTTTCCAAGGTGAGTGAGACCAAAACAAAATGTGACCCTGGATGAATACACGTTCAGAACAAAGGATGGGTGGGCGCCGCCAAGGGGCAGCACTTCTGCCTGAGCGTCCTGGCTGGGGAAAAGGCAGAGAGGCAAATTGTCATGATCCAAGAAGATGCTGCCAGTCCTGGCACCTGGATTGATGATTTATACGGTAGCCAGAAAAGAGAAGTGTCAGAACCTGGGGCTGTCATCTGCCTTATTTGCAATAGAATTAAATAAACAGAGCAGTCATAATGCCTGTTCTCAGAATCATCACTGATGTGGAGATGGAGGGGAAAATGAAATGCCTGTTATGTTCTGCTCAATTTGCATGGTGATCTCAGCTTATTTCCTAAGAGGCCTGTCTGCCAATAGCTCCAGTAAATAGATCTTTTCCCACACATTCCTACTGCTGTGAGGAGGAGAGCAGTCACACCTCAGAAGAAGGGGAAATCAGTAAACGTTCATAAACTCTCCTGATAGATTAATGTTCACCATGACCCTCGTGTTGTCAGGATCTTACACAAGATTTCAAGCCTCACCATCCACAAGATTAGTTAGTCACTGTTTGGCATCTGGGTAAACTGCGAATTCGGAATAGTAACGTTTTTCTACGCACAGCACGTGTACACAGATTTGGAGAGTTTCACTTGCGTTCCTGAACCTAGTTTTGGGCTCCTAGTTAACAAGTTTTACCCGCAAACGCAGTGCCTTGACAACAGTAACTGTTGTCCCTATCCCTTCTGGTTTCTCAGAAAGTCACTGACTGTTCATTCACTAAAAATATCCTCAATAGGTGTAGAAATTGAAGAGCAAGTGAAGCAAAATAATCACAAGGAAAACGGTCAATAATCTTTCTTAGTAATTATAAACAATGGTTATCATCCATTGAATACGGTTGACCCTTGAGCCATATGAGTTTGAACCATGCAGGTCCACTTACAAGTGAATTTTCTTCCCTCTCTGCCACTCCTGAGACGGCAAGACTTACCTCTCCTCTTCCTCCTCCTCCTCAACCTACTCAACATTAAGTCAATGAGAATGAAGACCTTTTGATGATCCACTTCCACTTAATGAACAGTAAATGTATTTCCTCTTTCTTATGATTTACTTAGTCACATTTTCTTTTCCCTAGTTTACTTTATAAGAATACAGTATATTATATATATACAAAATATGTATTAATCGACTATTTCATGTTATCAGTAAGGCTTCTGGTCAATGGTAGGCTATTAGTAGTTAAATATGGGGGAATTTAAAAGTTATATGCAGATTTTCAACTCTGTGGGGGTCAGCACCCCCAGCCCTTACATTGTTCCAGGGTTAACTAAGTGGCATGGCAGTCATTTTATAAACATTATCTGATTCTATTTTCCAATTAACACCAGAGCGTTGGATTCGTGTTCCTATTTTTTTGAATGAGGAAACTAAGGCTCAGAGAAGCTACAGGTTCTGCTGATAAGTACAAGGATGTATTTTAAACTCACTTCTGTTGACAATGGAATTCTCCACTCAGCTTCTAGGCTTAACTTCCTGTCAATCCATGGCTTTTAAATAGGTAAGTCAGACTGCCAGGCCGGGTCATTTACAATACACATGCTTTCTGTGTCAGGTTGTCTCTGCTTAAAGCATTAGAGTCTATCTCTGTGCAGTCAGGATCTGTCCTCCTTAAACTTTTTTCTCCCCTTCTGTTTTGTTTATCTTAACTTTTATTCTTGGAGTTAACATCAGCTATATATCATTGTCTCCTAAATCTGAATGTCCAGTTTTTATTTCTTTTTTCTTATTTTTTTTCCCATTTATTTATTTTATTGCATTTTAGATTTGGGGGTACATGTGAAGAACATGCAAAATTGTTGCATAGGAACACACGTGGCAGTGTGATTTGCTGCCTTCCTCCCCATCACCTACATCTGGCATCTCTCCCCTTGCTATCTCTCCCCAGCTTCCCACCCCCCACCGTCCCTCCCCTATTTACCCCCAACTGACCCCAGTGTGTAGTGCTCCCCTCCCTGTGTTCATGTGTTCTCATTGTTCAACACCTGCCTATGAGTGAGAACATGCGGTGTTTGATCTTCTGCTCTTCTGTCAGTTTGCTGAGAATGATGGTTTCCAGGTTCATCCATGCTTCTGCAAAGGACACAAACTCATCGTTTTTGATGGCTGCATAATATTCCATGGTGTATATGTGCCACATTTTCCCTGTCCAGTCTATCATTGCTGGGCATTTGGGTTGGTTCCAGGTCTTTGCTATTGTAAACAGTGCTGCAATGAACATTCGTGTGCACGTGTCCTTATAGTAGAACAATTTATAATCCTTTGGATATATACCCAGTAATAGGATGGCTGGGTCAAATGGAATTTCTATTTCTAAGTCCTTGAGGAATCGCCACACTGTCTTCCACAATGGTTGAACTAATTTACACTCCCACCAGCAGTGCGAAAGTGTTCCTATTTCTCCACATCCTCTCCAGCATCTGTTGTATCCAGATTTTTTGATGACCGCCATTCTAACTGGCGTGAGATGGTATCTCAATGTTGTTTTGATTTGCATTTCTCTGATAACCAGTGATGATGAGCATCTTTTCATACGTTTGTTGGCCTCATGTATGTCTTCTTTTGTAAAGTATCTGTTCATATCCTTTGCCCACTTTTGAATGGGCTTGTTAGTTTTTTTCTTGTAAATCTGTTTTAGTTCTTTGTAAATTCTGGATATCAGCCCTGATTCCATTCTCTAACATATGATTATCTTCTGAGCTCCTCAACTTGGGTATCCCTTAGGAACTTTAACATGTTCTACCCTGAACGTACCTTCTTTTCTCCAAAACCTGTTCCTCTTGTTGTAATTTGCATTTCCATTCAGGGAAACACCATTGTATGTGAAATCTTGGCTTAAGCTTTGACTCTTTTTCTCTTTTGCTTCTATATCAAAGGAGATGTCATGTCCAATAACGTCATTCTCTCCCTTTCTGTTCCCACAACCACTATCATCAAAGTGTAGAATTTTACTCTCTACTGACTTTTCTCTGTCACATCCTAATTGATACCTCATCCTCATCTCTCCCTCACTACAATTCATTTTAACAGTGTTGTCTAAGTATTTCTGATGCACACACTGATCATGTCACTTACCCCACTTGTGTTTTAAAGGCTCCCTACTGACACTGAAGTCAAGTCAAAACCTCTTAGATCATCTTCCCAAGTGCTCAGCAATCCAGGGCCAAACCTCCTTTTCCACTCTTACTTCTTTTCTTCTTTTTTCCTTTTTTTGTAGGAGGAATGTTTCTTTCTTTTTAAATTGTTTGTTTCTGTAGGCTTTGGGGGAACGGGCGGTATTTGGTTACATGAGTAAGTTCTTTAGTGGTGATTTGTGAGATTTTGGTGCACCCATCCCGTGAGCGGTGTACAGTGAGCCCAATTTTTAGTCTTTTATCCCTCATTCCCCTCCCACCCTCTCCACTCTTATTTCTTCACCCTTACATCCTATGCACAATGTAGTCGAGGCTGTCCTCGTGTGATCCCCGCTGTGCACCATCCTGCATTCTTCTCCGTTTCTCATACAATTCATCTGTCTTGAACATTCTTCTTCTCCCTAGATATCCAAAGCCTACAAAAAGCAGTACTGTCCAGTAGAGCTTTCTGTGATGATGGAAATGTTCTGTATTTACACTCTGCAACATGGTAGCCATTAGCCACTAGTGGCTGTTGAGAACTTGAGTTGCGACTAGTATGACTGAAAAACCAAGTCTTTAGTCTTATTTAATTTTAATTAATTTAACTTGAAATAGGCACACGTGGCCGGTGCCTATCATATCCCACAATTTTAGAGTTGCTAAGGCTTTTTCCGAAGTGCTAGGTGCCACTTCACCTGTACTTCCTTATGATACCTGTAGCTTTTTGTTTAAATTTCAGTTATTGGTGGATGTAACTCTCTTCCTCGCCTACACTGTAACTTCCTTGAAGATGAGCCAGAGCAGGTGGTGCCATAATTTTTCACAGAGGCACAGCAAGAGTATAGCAATCTGAATTGGCATGGCCATAGAAGGCCCTCTTTCACAAATTCATATAAAAGGTTACTAATCCATAAAAGTAATCGCAAAATATCTCAAATATGTTTTTAGGATTTTATGAAGACTTGAGGGAAAATGTCAATTGTTCTTAGGAAATAATAAGCATCTCAAAGGGAGGCTTACTGGGGGAGGTATTGGCAGCGATGCCCAGCACGGATTTATTCTCTTCAAGTCCCTTCCCTTGGGAAAGATCACTGTACATTGCAGCATTGAAAACATGCCTGTTGAATAAAGAAGTTCTTAGTGGAGCCTTAAAAAGAATTCCTTAATTTAGGGCTTCTGGCGAAAATTTCTAACACAGCCACTTTGCTTTAGTGGTGTTGAAAATCACCCCCAAACAAGGTGCCCTGATGGCTGCCCTGGCAGACAGAGCTGGAAGTGCAGGGACCCAGCCTGCTGCAATCAATCTAATGGGGTGGATTATGTGCTCTGATTGGCCAGAAAGCAGCATTAATGACCAGTTCGCAACTGTGTTCAGGCCAATTAATTTATATTTGTATTTTGCAAACTAAAAGTTGCTCTGTTAGATTATTGATTCTTTGTCCCTGTATTCAATTTGTTTTTAATTGCACCATTGCTGGGCCAAGCCCTCCCTCCTGGCAAGCTGGCAGTAAATCTGCCACCATCTCAACAATCAACAATAAATGTGTCTCTTCATGTCATTATTAATATATCTCTTGGATTGGTTCATTACCATGGTTAACAGTTTATAAGGGCCCGTGGCACACTGCCAGGAGGACTCCTTTTCCCAAGGGCTAGTTTGTCATGATAGGATTGATGTTTTCAGGCCTTTGCGTGTCTGGGAAAGGGGTCTTGGATTTAATTTAATGTAGTTGGAATACAAGCTACCAAATCCTCTTTTTGTCATAAACAGCTTTAGAAGATGATATTGTTGTAATAGAAATTTGTGCTCTCTCTTTGAATACTTCTTCTTTGTTCTCATATTTTTTTCTTTTTAATTTTTTCTTAATTTCTGTTCAGATGTATTATTTCCGCCTTAGACACAACATAACAGCTCCCTGGGTAACCTAAAATCTTCGGGTAAGTGAGCCATGTGTCCCCTGGGAATCTGAGTTTTATTTCTGGTTTTTTGTTAGTTAAAAGCAGAGAAGGAGTTCCTTCTGATTGATGTATGAAGGGTGATTAACAGAGCTGTAGAAATATTAACAGAGCTTTGGTTCCTGCTGCTACATCCAGCTATTTTTGTATTTTTAGAAGGTACAAGGTCGGAAAAAATATAAGCCCTATCTATTAATAGAAATAATCATTAATTATAGCATTGTTATTGACTATTTTAGTTATTACTATTCTTCAAGGGAAAGCACAGATTTTAAATGAATTTATAGGTTGGCAGAAGAGATTCCTCTGCGTCCCAGAAATGCCAAGCTAAAATTTAAATAGAACTTAGAGTGTTTTCTAAAAACCCCACAGTGACCTGGAATCTGACCACCGTGAGGAGTGTTTGTCATTTCCAAGGCACAAGTTGCTCGAGGACAAAAAGTCTGGTCTCTTTCAGACACAAAGTTTACAGCCAATTTTTTGATTCAGGATATAGATTTTGCATATAATTTACAATTAGCAAAGCACACATACTTCTAGGTGCATGACTGTCTAACACGGACCGAACTGAGCTTGTTGAATGAGAGAATCACGGGAGAGTTTGACACTGGATGTTCCCCTTGATAAGAGTCTGAGTAGTCCAGAAGTGGAGGGCTGGAGGAGTGGGGCTCCTGCCTGAGGGATTTAGAAAAGCAAAAGATGATAAGGGAAAGAGATAGAAGAAGAACTTGAAGATGCCTGCAAAGAGCCACGGAGGTACAAATGGAGGATGTGAATAAAAAGAAAGGAAGCAGAGGAAAGTGAAGTCAAGAGCAAGAACGAAGAGACAGAGGAGGTTGGCCAATGGCTTGGTGTTTGGAGGTCGCCTCCCTGGGCAGAGGTGGGAAAACCAAGCAGCAGGCCCAGACTCCCTGAGGCTCTGCATGCAGCCTTCCTAGTGCAGGCCCAACCTGCACCCTGTTCCAGGACACCCTGTGGTTCTCTGGGCAAACGGCACACTCCCCGCAGGAGGGCCTCTGCTCTCCCGCCGCTCTGTCTGAGCTCCTTCAGCAAGAGGCAAAAATAGGAGTGAATTTGTTTTTTTTTTTTTTGAGATGGAGTCTCACTCTGTCACCCAGGCTGTAGTGCAGTGGCATGATCTCGGCTCACTGTAACCTCTGTCTCCTGGATTCAAGGGATTCTAATGCCTCAGCCTCGCGAGAAGCTGGGATTACAGACTGGTGACACCACTCCTGGCTAATTTTTGTATTTTTGTAACAACAGGGTAGGAATGAGCTTTTTAAAGTAGTCCCATGTGGGGCACAGCAGCATCAGGCCAGGTGTCTACCTCGCCCTGTCTGCCACCCTCCTTCCTTTCCATATCACATCGCTGGTCATAGAGGGCTGGGCTTGTGTTTTCCACGTGCTGTAATTTTGAGGTTAATCCAACAGAAAAGGCAACACTAATGATAGCTAAGGCCTTACTTAATTCATATCTGGGAAAGAGTCTCACACACTGAGCTGCTTTTAGGAAGAAGGTATATAAAATTTAACTCCTGGTTTGACCACTTGCCTTGCTCTGTTTCAGAGTCTTCATCTGTCAACTGTGGGAAAGAAAGCCCGCCCCCTCCTTCATGAGGTTGCTCACTAAGGTGCAACCCTCCACAGTTTATTGAAATGATGTGTTTTCAGCTGCTAGGTGACCCCCTGAAAATGCCTCTGAGGTTGCATGACAAGTATTACGCCAGGTTGTTCAGCAATTTCTAGGACTGTCGCTTCACTCATCCTAATATGGTTTTATCACATAAAAGCATTAGCCTCATGTATTTTGATAAATTACGTGAGATTTTGTGAATAACATTGGAATAACTGTGCCTCCTTTTGAATACAGATGAACACGTGTATGTGTTTATGTGATATCTCTTCCTTCAATGTCTTAGAAAATTCTTGTTATTTTTAAACATTCTTCTCATAACTAGTTTGATATTGTTGTCATAATTTTATAGTTCCATGTCCAAGGTGTACTTCTGAAAGAAACAAAACAAAACACAGTTGTGCTCAATGAGAGAGAATTAAAAGATGAACCAGACAACTTTGAAGCAAAAGAGAAATAATATCAGCAAGACCTCATTAAAGCTTTCATGATAGGCTTTACTTTCCTTAAGAACCTTCCATTCCAGCATCGATATGACTTATGCTAGGAAATAGAAAATGTAGAGACCTTCCCCAGGCTGTGTCTTTCAGGGGCCACGACTGCCTACTCAATCGAGTCTCTTGTTATCTGTGATCACATCCAAAATAAGATAAAATAATATACAATAAAATAAAAGCCTATTCTCTAGTTTCTAAACAAAAAAGTCTGTAGCTGCGGTACGGAAATCTCCATCACCTCCTTTTAAACACCCCACTGATGTGAGCACTGAAAGACAGATCCTGAGCATGGGCCACAGCTAATCCAAAGTACCAACAACTAATCACAGAATTGGAGAAGGCAAAATAGCTACTTGAGGAGTAAAGCTTCCCAGTCCTGGTTCTGCAGCAGCAGGGTGGAAAGTGAGGGGACAGGAAAATCAAAGTTCCTTTAAAAAAATTTATCACACATAGAGGCAAAATGTCCCCGCAGCAGGAAAGCAAGTGGAAAACACACCAAATCAATCACCTTCAAAATAAGGCTTAAAATCTTCTACTGCATAAGATGTAGGTGGGAAGGGAAGAATGGGCCCAGCGGTTTGAAAATGTTTTATTAAACTGCATGCTGACTGCCACAGCGCATACAGGAAAATGCAATTAAGGCCAGGCCATTAAAAAGACGCCCAAGGATAGCTCTGAGAGAGACCAGGGGCAATCAGCAGGCAATGTTCAAAGGAAACTCACTTTGAAAAAGTGCCAGGCAGGTGCTGGAAGCATCTCAAACAGGACGGGATGGGCCTGACCTGGGATCTTTTGCGCCCACCCTAGGAGGTGAAAGTGGCAGTTCTGGGTGAGGAGAGGAGGTGGAGGTGTGTGTGGAAGGGCCTCTCAGTACCTTTCCTCAAGCTGAACTGGAACCGGTGCTAACCAGCATAGCAAGTCTTTGGTTTAAGATGTCCTTAAGGAGCATACGTGCTCAGGAGGGGGGGACACAGCAACTACAAAGCCACTTTACTATCATGCTGGGCCCCCAGTTTCCTGAGTAAGGGGGGCCTTGGAGCCTCGGAGATAGAGGCCTTACCCAGCTTCTCCACCAGTTCCTGTCCGGGTGGTGCCTGCTGCCCAGAGTTGCAGGTGTGGACCCCTGGTGTGTGTACATGCCACCTACTCAGAGGGAGAGACCAGAGGATCCTGGAGCAATCTTTTAACGGAGAGTTTACCTTCTCAAGAGAAGGTCCACAACACACAATGTGTATGCCAGGCAGAAGTTGTCCTGTTCAGGGCCTTCTTAGGAGGTGCAGTGTGCCCTGATGGTCATGTCATGGCAGACCCGGGGCGATGCCCACCCTCTCCCTGCCCGTCAGTACACCCTGCAGTGCCCTACTTCTTCCTGCTCAGTTCAGGACTCTCTCTTACAAATACCTGAAGGTGTCATTTGAACTCAGGCCTTCCCGTTTCCCAAACCCCTGGGTATGGCTCTCTCACACTGTGCTGTAACTACTGGGTTACCCATTATCATGGCTTCCCCACCAAAATGTATGCACCCTGAGGATGGGAACAAAGTCTTTACCTCTGTATGGACAGAAACATTTATCCTTAATGTAAGGCACAGAACTCACATAGATTAGATGCTCAAAAATGCTTATTAAATGTGTCTGGCATGTAATGAGTAATCAATAAGTATTTCATGATAAAAGAAATGACAATATTCGTTTGGAGAGAACAAAAACAAATTGATTTAGGCATCTGTGAGGGTGAACAAATAAACTACAACTCCTATATTTTATAGGCGTGGATCACTGCAGTGTGTGGCTGATGTTAACGACCAAGACTTTCTCTCTAGGCTCTAAGTAAATGTTTGAGTCAGGAGAAGCGTAGACGCTCGCTCCTGTTGTGCTGATCCCAGGGTTCCTAATTCTTGCCTCCATCCTACCAGGCCACCCACTGATGTTTGCAGTCACACCCACACTGCACATTTCCTTTTGCTAGAGACAGCGTGCTAATGGCTGTGGGTTTGGTGTTTTCCATGCTCAGGCTCCAGGATATGGATCCTGCCTCACTCTTTCTCCTTCCATTTCTTGCTCCAGAAGTCTGTGGAATGCTGACAGGGCAACTCTGCCAGTGTGAGCAGGTTCTTCTGAGGTTTCTAGGTGAAACATCAGCAACAAAGTACCCATTGTGGCTGTAGCAAGAGTGATTTTATAGACTTCTCTAACTTTAGGGAGGGAAAACAATTTCTGGGCCTAACACAATTTACAAGATGCTCACATTTGCCTCAGAAACTATTGCCTTGCAGTGATTTTCCGTCTCAAGTGAGTAAATGCTCCCCAGGCCCAGCTACTGTCCATGACAGCCATCCCAGTGCTACCTTAACAGAACTTTGCTTTCTAGCCATGACTTGCTTATTTATGTAAAGGTTATGCTTACATCTTCTTTCCCCACGCTATTACTTTCTAAAGTTATCTGTTGTCCTCTCGCTTATTCTACCAGCTCCTTAATCCTCCCTCTACGCAGGCAGTGCTTAACTTTTGCGGCAGGAAAGGTCTCTTTGGAAGGCCTGAGGGCCAGCCCAACTTGCCAGTACATTTGCATATATTTACATTTAGTTGGCCTGCAAACATGAGGATTATGCAAAGTGCAAGTCTGAGCAGTGAAAGGATTCTGTTTGGATTCAGGAGCTTTAGGGTCCATGGAACACAAGGAGGTAGGAGGGGTTGTAATGACTGCTGTTCCAGGGAAAAGCGTGAGTGTGATTTATGGGAATGAGTGATGGCCCCAGGGGCCGGGGGCCAGCGTTAAGTCTACAGCCTTCCAGCAAGGCTCCTGCCTCGTCCCGCTCACATCTCCCCAAGTGTCACCTTGCACATAGTTAGGCTAAGAGTTGAGATGCTGCCTCTCACATTTTGAGAGCATGCCTCTGGCAAGCTGCTGGAACTTTCTCCTCAGTAAGCCTGTTTGCCAGGTGCCCCGGCTTCTCTCATTTAGTGAATTCTGCACATCTCTGTTGAAATGAGCTTTCAGACCACCAGCCTGCTCTTTCCTCGTGTGTTAAAAGCTGTACTGGGTCCCGACCGGCTTTGCTTCTCCTAGTCAAGGTAGGGTCCATAGGTAGTAAGATGTTGCCAACATCTTTTGAATGCAAGGGTCTAGGGCTCTCTTTGTAGAAAATAATCACGTGGCTATAAGAAAGCAGTGCGATGAGTCAAAAGACCTAGAAAACTACTCCAGTACCCATAGTCACCCAAAGAATACACAGGAAAATCCAGCTCACTGAGACATTGCAGTAGAGAAAGAGTTTCACGTATGCAAGGCTGGCCACACCAGAAAACTGGAGTTATTACTCAAATCAGCCTCCCTAAAACCCTGGAGGTTAGGGGTTTTCAAGGATAGTTTGGTGGGCAGGGGGCTAGGGAATGGGAGTGTTGGTTGGTTGGGGGATGAAATCATAGGGATGTGGAAAATGGTCCTTGTGCACTGAGTGTGCCTTTGGGTGGTGCCACAGGGCCTGTTGAATCACAAGCAGCAGATCTGGATGGAGTCAGCAATTCAAAAGTCTGAAAAGACATCTCCAAAGGCCAATCAGAGGGTCCTACAACAGTGATGTTATGTGTAAGAATAATTGGGGAAGTTACATATCTGTGACCTCCAAAATAATGGCGGGTTATCATTGAACTATGCCCATATCTTAGCAGAATTCAAGCCCTTGTCACAGCCCTAACTTGACGGACTTTCAATAGTTTTACAAACGTGGTTTAGTTTTGGGAAAGGCTATTTTCATCCTTGTCTTAAGGTTAAACTATAAACTAAATTCTTCCCAAAGTTACTTTTGTTCACACTCAGTAGTGGCATCTTGGATGTTAGAAGCAAGATGGAGACAGCTATTTCAGATTTCTCTTACTGTCATAATTTTGCAGTTTCATATCTATTACCTGTGCTAACTTAGGCAAATGTATTAACCTTCTGGAATATGTTCCTTAATGCACAAAATAAGAGAGTAGAAGACGATCTCTGAAATCCATTTCCGCTCTAATGTTCTGGATTTTTATTCCTGGGAGTATATATTTTGTAACACTTCTCAAAATTTCCTCACAGATAGTTTTATATCATAGTCTATCAGTTGTTTCATTTGCTCACTCACTAAATAGGCATTAATATCTCCTGTGTGAAGGTATATTCGATGAGAATTTGTTGGGCACTATCTCCGAATTAGGCACTTTGCTGCACACTGAGGATAAAATGATATAAATCATTACTATCTGTCTTTTGTAGGATTATTTCCACACCCCTCAGCCTGTATTTTAAGCACTTGGAGTACACATCGATTGTGTCAACCTGATCACCTAAAATGGGCAATGTGGATGATAGTTCTCAATCAGGTTTGCTTAATGGAATCAAGTTGAATTCACTTTAATTGTGTTTTGGCCTTATTTTAATATATTTTTTTCTTTTTTTTATATCCTTGACTCAAAAGTGCGGGGTTTACAAGCGTGAGTCACCACACTTGGCCTTATGCAGCATTTTAAAAATAAAACTTTCCTGTGGTTTTATTTCTAGGCAGACTTTATATTGAATAGTATTTGGACTTTTTTTTTTTTTTTTGGAAGCCTCTTTGAGGGAGAATTTGTGATTGCATTAAAACATGAGTTGGGTGCCAGATGCACAACCAGTTTGCTTTATTTTCTTTTTTTCCCCCCAAAAAAAATAAATAAATAAAGAAGAAGAAAGAAAGAAAGAAAAAAAAAGAATTAAAAAAAAAAGAATGAAGAAGAGGGAGAAAGAGAAAGAGGAGGAGGGAGAGAGAATGGAGCTGTTGCTTTATTGCCCGGGCTAGAATGCAGCCTAAATATGGGTATGCCTATAATTGTGCTTAATAATAGAGACATGAAAAAAAAAATGAGGGAAGAAAATAACAAACAAGCAGCCAACCAATATTTCATTTAAACCTGTAAATAGATGTGATGTGGTACTGATAAGAGTGTATA
Organism: Sapajus apella; assembly: GCF_009761245.1. NCBI lineage: Eukaryota > Metazoa > Chordata > Mammalia > Primates > Cebidae > Sapajus > Sapajus apella. Next base: position 2,695,639 of record NW_022436956.1, read on the forward strand.
TTTTGTGTATTTAAAGTGGAGAGTTCTATAAATGTTAATTAAGTTTACTTGTTCCGGACCTGAGTTCAAATCCTGGATATCGTTGTTAATTTTCTGTCTCATTGATCTGTCTAATATTGATGTTGAAGTCTCCCACTATTATTGTGTGGGAGTCTAAGTCTCTTTATAAGTCTTATATATCCGGGTATTCCTGTATTGGGTGCATATATATTTAGGATCTTTATCTCTTCTTGTTGCATTGATCATTTTATCATTATGTAATATCCTTCTTTGCTTCTTTTGATCTTTGCTGCTTTAAAGCAACTCCTGCTTTTTATGTATTTATTTATTTTTGCTCTCCATTTGGTTGGTAAATCTTTCTCCATCCCTTTGTTTTGAGTCTTTGTGTATCCTTGCATGTGACATGGGTCTGGATGCAGCATATCGATGGGTTTGGCTTTTTTTGCCTGTCTATGTCTTTGGATTGGGGGATTTAGTCAATTTAAATTTAGAATTAGTAATAATATATGTGAGTTTAATACTGCCATTTAATGTTAGCTGGCTGTTTTGCCTATTAGTTAATGTAAATTTTTGATTATATTGATGCTCTTTACTTTTTGGTATTTTTTAGAAAGGCTGATACTGGTTGTTCCTTTCTATTTGTAATGGTTCTTTCAGAAGATCTTGTAAAGCAGGCCTGGTGGTGATGAAATCTCTGAGTGCTTGCTTGTTCACAAAAGATTTTATTTTTCCTTCACTTATGAAGCTTAGTTTGGCTGGATGTAAAATTCTGGGTTGAAAGTTCTTTTCTTTAAGGATGTTGAATATTGGCCCCCACTGTCTTCTAGCCTGTAGGGTTTCTGCTGAGAGATCTGCTGTGAGTCTGATAGGCTTCCCTTTATGGGTAACCCGACCTTTCTCTCTGGCTGCCCTCAGTATTTTCTCCTTCATTTCGAGGCGGTGGTTAAAGATATTTTAATATTTTTAATGGTGAGCAGAGACACTGACAAAGGAGACAGTTGCCATATTGATGGAGTTTTCTTTTCTTTCATTAGAAGTATACTTTGGGAAATGTTGCAGCAGATGAACGGCTAAACTAATCTAACCCTACTCTGAACATTCTAAGATACTCTAAATAATTCTATATCTTCTGGGTACCAAACCACCACTTCTTAAGAAATCAGTAAAATGATCTATTGATTTCTTAAATGTCGATTATACTTATGATATGTTAGAAACTATTGGGGAGGAGGTTGAGAAAAATCCAAGGATGTTTTTATTCTGGAAAAGAGACATTTACTCATAAAACAATTAGAGGAAATTCTTTCAACTGAGCAAGAATTAAACTACTTTATAGTATGCTCAGTGAGAGTCTATTTACACTTCACATGGACTGAATTGACATTTTCTTTTGGGTATTTTAGGGACACATCGAAGTCAACATGTGCAGAATTGAACTCAAATCTGGCTTATGTCTAGTATCCCTTTCCCAGTGATTGGCACCTCCATGAACTTAGGTTCATGAGCCTTAAACATCACCAGTCACAGACACTGACTTCACTTTCTGTAGCCAATTATACCTCTCCAGTCTTCACAGGCTGCCAGAACAAAAAACCACAGGCTGAGTTCCTTGAGCAACAGAAATTTATTTTCTTGTAGCTCTGGGGGCTGGGAGTCTGACATGAAGTTGGCACCAAGGTTGGTATCTGGTGAGAGCTCTCTCCTTGTAGACAGTGCCTGATTGCTGTGTCTTTACTTGGTCTTTTCTCTGTGCGTCTCTGGCACAGATCACTGGCGTCTCTTCCTCCTCTCATAAGGACACCAGTTCCATCAGGTTGAGGCCCTAACCTTATGGACTCATTTAACCTTCATTACCTCTTCAAAGGCCTTGTCTCCCAAAACTGTCAAATTGGGGGTTATGGCTTTGATGTTGAATTTGGGGTGCACCTAATTCAGTCCATAACAGGTACCAAGTAAGGCAACTTCAGCTTCTTACAGCCGCAGCGTTACAGTGGCTTAATGCGGTGAAACTCTACTGCTTGATCCTATATTCCGATTGTCGAAGAGGCAGGAGAGGGCAAAAGGCTAGGTTATATGCAGTCATTCAGGAATAGAAGTTGATGGAGGTGCTGCCATCTTCAAGGCATGATGATAGCACCAACTTTGGTCACAGACATCCAGCAAGCAAACTGGACATGAAGGTAAGGACTGATGGAACAAAAGCTTTGTTTTTTATTTTTTGGGGAGCTGTTTTTGTTTGGTGAATAGCTAGCTTGTCTGTGTCATACCAAATTCTTTTCAGCATTCTACAAAAATACTGCCCAACATGGTGAAAGCCCATCTCTACTAAAAAACACAAAAATTAGTCAGATATGGTGGCACACCTGTAATCCCAGCTACTTGGGAGGCTGAGGCAGGAGAATTGCTTGAACCTGGGAGGCCGAGGTTGCAGTGAGCTGAGATTGTGCCACTGCACTCCAGCCTGGGAGACAGAGCAAGACTCCATCTCAAAAAAAAAAAAAAAAAAAAAAAAAAAAAAAAAAAAAAAAAAAAAAACTCTGAAATCTATCCACTTCTTTCCACCCTCACTACCCAACAATCTAGTTCAGAATATCATTGTTACTTACCTGAATTATCACAAAAACCTACCAACTTCTTTATCCACACAGTTCCTTGTAATTGATTTTATTTTAGTAGAATGTACCGAATATAAAATGTATTCTTTTGTTTTAAAGTGTATAATCTTGTGGCATTAATTACATTTAAAATAAGGTGCAACCATCTCCACTCTATCTCCAGAACTTTTCCATCATTCCAACCTGATTTAACGCACGCATTAAACAATAACTTTCCATTCGTTCCTCCCTCACTCCCTGTAACCTGCACTTGACCACCTCCAATTGCCCCTGCAGCCAGAAAAATCTCCTAAAAAGTCTAATCATGTAATCATTGTACACACACAAGCACACACGTTAGAACTTTAAATGCTTTCCTGTTGTTTCGAGGGAAAGCATGGAAGCTCCTGCGATGGTGGGCACTTTCTGGAGCGCTCACTCATAGCTGTCCTTTAGCCTGATCTAAAAACACTCTCCCCTTTAGATTCTGTACTCCAGCCAGACAAAATGGTCTTTCAGAGCTTCATGTTCCCCAAGCGCTGACCTTTCCTCAGCAAAGTCATCTCGCAACTTCCCAAATAGGCCAGGCCTCCCATTATGGAATCTCATAGCATTCCCCGTGTCTTTAAGAGTATATGTTAAATTACTACACATGTTTTCCTAATTTTGTAATAGAATCTGTCCTCCTATTGGATTTCAAATTCCACAAGGGCAGAGACTGTACTGTTTATGTTCACTATTTTATTTCTATTACCAAACACAGTGCCTAGTGTGTAATAGACACTTGATGAATAAATTATGAATGAACAGCTGAATGCTATTGGCATCAGCAAAGGTTGAAATCAGAGTTACACAGAAAATGGCTTGGAATAAAGGAGCATGAAAACATTGGTAAAATTGGCCTAAGACAAAGAGGCAAATATTCCCTATTGAGTGAAACTACATAATTAGTTTACATTTTATTATTATTCATTTGACATTAAATTTATTTAACGTCTCCTTAAAAAATCTCAGTGATAATGGTGTGATGATCAGAATCCTATTGAAAAATAAGATATTTTCTTAATTTTAGAGCATGCTTTGCTTTGAAGGAAAGGAGAAGAAAAATCAATACTGTTGAATAATAACCACTGTATAAGCAATTTCACATGAGATCATATTTGATATTAAGGTTCTCTTAAAAGAGTATTTATGACATTTCTACTGCATCCTTGAAAGCTTTAACAAAGAATGAACCAGAGTCAGAGCCATAGACTAATGCATTGAAACTCACAGATATAAAAGACAAGAGTAGAACTTGGTCATTCAAACTCTTAAATAAGTTGTTTCTTTCTCTCTCTTGGTCCTGGTATCCTAGTTACACACTCACATTTCAGCTCTTGAGAAATTGGATAGATTGGCAATATTGATCAAGCCTAGTTAATATGTTAAGGAATTTTCCCCCAAACTATCTTACTGCTGGGTCCCTAGAAAACAGACCTTGAGAGAGTGATTAAATGCCAATGCCTTATTTCTGTGGTAAAATCACAGGGCAGAGAGATGGAAGGCAAAGGGAAATCAGGAAGGGAAGGATGGAAAGCAACCCAAGGTGATGCTTTACCAACACTGGCTACATAGCAATAATGAACAGGAGAGAGAAACAGCTGGTGATTTGGCAGGTGTTTCTACCCAGCCACGCAGGAGGTCTACAGATGGACCACAGAGAGAGTGTGTACCGTGGAACCACAGGCTTTCAGAAAGAACAGATAGAGATGCATTGACCTGGCTCCCTCTCATCTCATGTCCTGTCTTCTTTTGGTGTAAGTTTGCTCCAAGGGAGTGAACACACTTTCGATGTCTGGATTGCCTTCCATGGCCCCTGCAAAAATCACTAGAGAAGCCAGATCCCTTGCTCTGAAGTATCACATTTCATCTGAGGTTGGGTGTAGCAGAGGAGCCAGAGATATTGGAGGCTCAGTTGGTTAGCTTCAAAAGGGGGAACTGTGAGGCCGGGCACAGTGGCTCACGCCTGTAATCCCAGCACTTTGGGAGGCTGAGGTGGGCGGATCACTAGGTCAAGAGATCGAGACCATGGTAAAACCCCATCTCTACTAAAAAATACAAAAATTAGCTGGGCATGATGGCATGCACCTGCGGTCCCAGCTACTCGGGAGGGTGAGGCAGGAGAATTGCTTGAACCTGGGAGGTGGAGGTTGCAGTGAGCCGAGATTGTGCCACTGCACTCCAGCCTGGTGCATGGCAACAGAGCAAGACTCTGTCTCAAAAAAAAAAAAAAAAAAAAGGAGGAACTGCAAGATCATGCCAGCTACAATGGCAGGGGAATCTGAGCAAGCAGACCAAGGTTTGGGAGTGAAGGAAGCCAAAAGAATTTGAGGACCCATGTAGGACACGTGTGATACGCAAGGCTTTTGAAGGATTGATGCATTTAATGTGGTTAACTTGTAAATTCTAAAATCCTTTCATATCTACCAGATGGCTAAAATTTTAAAAGACTGATAATACTGTCTTGCTCAGGATGCATCTTAAGTGAAACATTCAAATATTGCTGCAGGGATTTGGCTCAACTGTGTTAGAAATCTGCTTGGTAATTTCTATTAAATCTGAACATGCATCATTTTATGCCCCAAAATTCAACTTCTACATATTTTCCCAATAAAAATTAGTACTTGTACACTCAGAGAACGTGAATAAAAATTTTCAGAGCAATTTTATTCAAAATGACCAAAAGATGAAAAACAACCAGTGTTTTATCATAAGAGAATGAATAAATAGATTATGGAATCTGTAAATGGAAAACTGCTCAGCAATTTAAAAAACAAACTATTAAAACACACACAGCATGGAAGAATATCATAGATATTATGTTGAGTGGAAGAAGCTACACACAAATGTGTACCTCCTACATGATTACACATAGTAAGTTCTCCTTGCTGTACATGTAAAATCTCTGTCCCTTTGCATGTGGCTTATGCCTCAATCACACAGACACACACCCAGACTACTCTCTTCCTAAGGTTTCGTGAAGTAAATTTTAAGTTTTCCATGAAAACATACAGATAAAAGCACAAAAACCCATAGCTTTTGGATGTGTCCTTTAAAACCTTTTGTGTAGGAGATATGGAATATGTTTTCCCTCTCTGGAATTTGTAGACACTGCAAGAAAAGAATTGGTTTCCAATTACTGAACTAGAGATTAGCGATCATCTCTTTCTACCTCTAGAGCCCAGACAGCTACAATTAAGATAATTGATTATAAAAGAGAGAACAAACATTTAGGCCAAAAAAAAAAAAAAAAAAAACCACCAAATGAATCACATAGACTGCTAAAAAATATTTGCTTTCTGTTCCAAGAAGAATGATGAGAATTAAAAAAAAATAAAGTTGACTCACAAAGAAAACACAAAGATGGCAAAGCTTTAGTCCAGCAGTAAAGATCAAAATTCAAGTCCATCAAGTGACAAGAGAAAAATCTCAGGGAGAATAACAATGAATAGAGGGGAAAGGCATCCTAAAAAGAGGAGTCAAACAACAAAGGGGACTGAAGAAAGTGGGCCTCTTACAAAAGAGCAAACATGAAAAGAGGAGAGGGAAGCGTGGAAACCTATAAAAAGGCCACTGAAGAAGCGAAGAGCACAAAAAAAGGACTTGAGATGAAAAATAAAAATGGAAAAGATTAAAAGGAAGAGGTGAAACGGCAGAGAGAGAGGGACTAACCGACGGCTCTGAGGAAAAACATGGCTTTGCTAGAAAATTGATGTTTTCACACCAGCGGGGGCCGAGCCTGATGTGGGTCAGGAGGCCGCTTCATCTGTTCTGTTGGCTTCCGCTGGCTGATCCTGGAAGTCCAGTCCAGCCAGGACGTCAATGGAGAAGAACGCTCAGGATCAGGAGACAATGTCAGTGCTTCTCAGGTCCCTTGGCCCTGGATGGAACACTGGGGTGCTAGCAAGAGAGCTCCCCTTCTCTCCAAGGTACCACATTGTGCTTTGGAGGCTCCCCTACCCTTCTCTTCTGTTGATCCTGTTTGCACATATTAATCAGACTGCACTGGTGATGGGGAAGCATCTCCATGCAGTGGACAGGAAAAGAATTTGGAATCAGAAACCTGGGTTTCATCTTTAGTTCTCTGCTTACTGTAGAGCCTCAGGCAACTCACTGTATCTCTTTGACCCTCAACTTCCTCAACTCTAAATGGCCATTATTTCAATCAGGTAATGTAGAAGAAAGAATTTCAGCCTACCCTACATAAAGTATCTTATAAATTTTAGTAATCTTATTATCAGCTTGGGCTATCTGGAGGATGTTAGAAGTCTCGCGTCATTTGCTAATAAGGTCAAAGGGGAAAAACACACACATTCTGAATGGATGTCGTGGCTTAATGTTTGCTCCGCAAAGGAAAATGCTGGCATCTGCTTCTGAGCGGTAAAACCCCTGAGACAGCACACATAAACCCAAGTTTATTAAGAAGTGTGATTACCTATCAAACATGAAACAGACTGGGCTCTGAGCTTCACTTCACCTGGAAATTTTAAACGGCTTCTTCATTGCCCACCGTTGCTCCTATCTGGTGCATTTTGAAGAACTGAGACGTTAAAAACAACAACAAAACAGAGCTGATTAATGACTACAAAAGCTGTTTTGGGGGAAAAAAAGAGAAAAGTTGTTGTCCTATTATATCTCTGAAAAAAATGAGCATTTTATTGCTTCTACAAATTGCTCCCTGGAAAGTACTTTCATTTTCTAATTGTTCATAAATTTACTGACAGGTGGTTACACAGTAGGTATAACATCGTTATTTTCATTTTATTATATACACTGCTTTAACGAGAAAATCTGGAAAGGCTGGGTATCATATATCATCTGACATACCCTGAAAATGTGTGGGTGGGCAGGCATGGCCCAAGGCTGCTATTTCCCCTAGCATGTCTGTTTCTGATTCCTCTCGCATAGGGTCAATTTGGACAGCTGTGACTGGTTGAAATACATTAAGATGATGACAGTAGAAATAAGTTGCTTTTCTATGCTTACTCTTTTGCTTAAAAAACGATATTAAAGAATAGTCTCCACTTTCACTGAAAGATCTGTCACAAGTTTTCATTACAAGAGCAAGAGAAATATCGGGGGTTATACGTACACTAAACAGTTGATATTTGATGACCGTTAGTTCTGTTGGATACATTGCTCTTTGCAATGTGACATATGTTGGTGCTCCCACTTTAGATTCTTGACTTTGTGATGCTAAGAATTGTTTCACTGCTGCTTAGCACATCTGCAACACCTAATGTTTTGGTGACATCATAGTAAGAATTCAATAAATATTGCAATTTACTGTACCAACTGCTATTCAACATTTATTTGTAAGGATTAATGTATTGATTAATAAAACTATCCTCTGATGAAAATGATAACCTTATAATTTTCATAAAGACAACCGTAGGCAAATGCCTTCAGCAACTGGGCTCAAGTGTTTATCAGAAATGAGGAGGTAGAACACGTTTGTATAGTTGGCTTCCCACCACACCCTTACAGAAACTGCTCCTATCACTAGCAGGGCATGATAACAAGGCTATCATTAACATCCCGTTAGCTGGCTTTGCTTCTTTTCACATTTCTCAATAGGTTTTGAAGCCATTAGTCACTTTCCTTATAGAAACACCCTTTTCTTGTTTCTGTGATATCACACACCTCATGCTATCTGTATGCCTTTACCTACTCCTTCCATTCTCTTTCAAAGGTGTCTTCTCCTCTCTGTAACCTCAAATCACTGGACTTCCAGTGATTCTATCACAGTCCTTCTCTGCTCACTCTACCCCTCCACCACATTGGTTTCATTGATCCAGGTTTCTAGTCATAACTCCACTCGCTCTACCCACTGCTCCATGCTGATCTCACTGATCACGGTTTCTGGTCGTAACTCCACAGTCTCATCAGCGGCTAAGTCGTTATTTACCAGGAGACACAAACACCTCTGTTCCCACAGGTTACCTTATGCTTAACGTGTCCAAAACAAATCCTCATACTCACTCCTTCTGCACTTCCTTTTCTTTTTTCTATTATCAAACATGCCCCATATTAAGGTTGCTAGATTTTTTAGTAAGCACAGCAACAGGACATTCAGTTTAATTGGAATTTCAGATCAGCATCAAATATTTTTTTATTCTAATTTAACTGGGTATCCTGTATTTTTTCAGGTAATTGTACCCCCAGCTGGTTGCCAAAACCTAAAATAAAAGAGCCAACTTTGACACTTCCCTCTCTCTTGTTCCCCCCAAAATAATATGTTTAAACCTACAGTTAATGGAATGTTTTTTTTTTAATTATTATACTTTAAGTCCTGGGGCACGTGTGCAGATAGTGCCATAGGATCGTTACATAGGTATACGTGTGCCATGGTGGCTTGTCTCATCCATCCCCCCATCATCTGCATTAGATATTTCTCCTAATGTTATCCCTCTGCAATCCCTCCATCCCCTGCTATGCCTCCACTAGCTCTCCCAACACCCAACAGGCCCTGGTGTGTGATGTTTCCCTCTGTGTCCATGTGTTTTCATTGTTCAACACCCACTTAGCATTGAACAATGAAAACACATGGACACAGAGTGAGAACATGTGGTGTTTGGTTTTCTGTTCTTGTGTCAGTTTGCTGAGAATGATGGTTTCCAGCTTCATCCATGTCTCTGCAAAGGACATGACTACTTTATTATGGCTGCATAGTATTACATGGCGTATATGTGCCACATTTTCTTTATCCAGTCTATCATTGACAGGCATTTGGGGTGGTTTCAAGTCTTTGCTATTGTAAACAATGACGCAATGATCATACGTGTGCATGTGTCTTTATAATAGAACAATTTATAATCCCTTGGGTATATACCCGGTAATGGGATTGCTAGGTCAAATGGTATTTCTGTTTCTAGATTTTTGAGGAATTGCCTCACTGTCTTCCACAATGGTTGAATTAATTTATACTCCCAGCAACAGTGTAAAAGTGTTTCTATTTCTCCACATCCTCCCCAGCCTGTTGTCTCCAGATTTTTAATGATCGCCATTCTAACTGGCATGAGGTGGTATCTCAATGTGGTTTTGATTTGCATTTTTCTAATGACCAGTGGTGATGAGCATTTTTTCATGTTTGTCAGCTGCATAAATGTCTTCTTTTGAAAAGTGTGTGTTCATATCCTTTGCCCACTTTTTGATGGAGTTCTTTTTTTTTTTTCTTGTAAATCTGTTTTAGTTCTTTGTAGATTCTGGATAGCCCTTTTTCAGATGCGTAGATTGCAAAAATTTTTTCCCATCCTGTTGGTTGCCAGTTCACCCTAATGATAGTCTCTTTTGCTGTGCAGAAACTCTTAAGTTTAATTAGATCCCATTTGCCATTGCTTTTGGTGTTTTAATCATGAAGTCTTTGCCTATGCCTATGTCCTGAATGGTATTGACTAGGTTTTCTTCTAGGGTTTTTATGATGTTAGGTCTTATGTTTAAATCTCCAATCCATCTGAAGTTAATTTTTATATAAGGTGAAAGATAGGGGTCCACTTTCAGTTTTCTGCACATGGCTAGCCACTTTTCCCAACACCATTTATTAAACAGGGAGTCCTTTCCACATTGCTTATTTTTCTTAGATTTGTCAAAGATCAGATGGTTGCAGATGTGTAGCATTACTTCCGAGGCCTCTGTTCTATTCCATTAGTTTAGATCTCTGTTTTGATACCAATACCATGCTGTTTTGATGACTGTAGCCTTGTAGTATAGTTTGAAGACAGGTAGCATGATGCCTCCATCTTTGTTTTATTTATTTATTTATTGGCTTAGGATTGTCTTGGCTATGTGGGCTCTTTCTGGTTTCATATGAAGTTTAAGCTGTTTTTTTTCAAGTTTGGTGAACAAGGTCAATGATAGTTTGATGGGGATATCACTGAATCTATAAATTACTTTGGGCAGTGTGGCCATTTTCATGACATTGATTATTCCTAACCATGAGCATGGGATGTTTTCCATCTGTTTGTGTCCTCTCTTATTTCCTTAAGCAGCGGTTTGTACTTCTTCTTGAAGATGTCCTTCATGTCGCTTGTTAGTTGTATTCCTAAGTATTTTATTCTCTTTGCAGCAATTGTGAATGGGTGTTTGCTCATGATTTGGCTCTCTGTTTCTCTGTTGTTGGTGTATAGGAGTGCTTGTGATTTTTGCATGTTGATTTTGTTTCCTGAGAGTTTGCTCAATTTGCTTATCAGCTTAAGGAGATTTTGGACTTAGATGATGGGGTCTTCTAAATATACAATCATGTCATCTGCAAATAGAGACAATTTGACTACCTCTTTTCCTAGTTGAATACTCTTTATTTCTTTTTCTTGCCTGATTGCTCTAGCCAGAACTTCCAATACTATGTTGCATAGGAGTGGTGAGAGAGGACAACCTTGTCTTGTGCCCGTTTTCAAAGGGAATGCTTCTTGTTTTTGCTCATTCAGTATGATATTGGCTGTGGGTTTGTCATAAGTAGCTTTTATTTTTTTTGAGATATGTTCCGTGGATACTCGTTTATTGAGAGTTTTTAGAATAAAGTGCTGTTGAATTTCGCCCAAGGCCTTCTCTGCATCTATTGCGATAATCAGGTGATTTTTGTCTTTGGCTCTGTTTATATGGTGAATTACGATTATAGGCTTGTGTATGTTGAACCAGCCTTGCACCTCGGGGATGAAGCCGACTTGATCGTGATGGATAAGCTTTCTGATGTGCTGTTGGATTTGGTTTGCCAGTATTTTATTGAAGATTTTCACATCAGTGTTCATCATGGATATTGGCCTGAAATTTTCTTTTTTATTTGCATCTCTGCCAGGTTTTGGTATCAGGATAATGTTGGTCTCATAAAATGAGTTAGGGAGGATTCTCTCCTGTATTGTTTGGAATAGTTTCAGAAGGAATGGTACCAGCTCATCTTTGTACGTTTAGTACAATTCAGCCATGAACTCATCTGGTCCTGGACTTTTTTTGGTTGGTAGGGTATTAATTTCTGCCTCAACTTCAGACCTTGTTATTGGTCTATTCAAGGATTCAACTCCTTCCTGATTTAGTTTGGGAAGGGCGTAAGTGTCCAGGAATTTATCCATTTCTTCTAGATTTACTGGTTTATGTGCATAGAGGTGTTTGTAGTAATCTCTGATGGTAGTTTGTATATCGGTGGGACTGGTGGTGATATCTCCTTTATCATTTTTTATTTCATCTATTCAATTCTTCTCTTTTTTCTTTTGTTCAAAATCAACATTGTTATACAAGGTCCTGTCACTTCTTACCTGGATTCTCTCAAGTACCTCCTGTCTTTTTGTTTCTTTTTGTTTCTTTTCTCCTGCCTCACTTCCCTCCAGTCTGTATCCTGCAACACTGTCCTGCTGATTGTGGCAGATCAGGTTAAGTTACATGAACAGTGACCAGAAAAAGAGCACCATTGTAGCTTTCTACAGAGAAGGATGTTGTGAAGAGGTATATATTTTAGAAACCGTCCATGATCTGAGTGGGGCTTGATGACTTCTGTCATCTCAGACGTTTCTTCTTCCCTCTATCAACGCTAATACCCACCATGTTATACAGCCTCTAAGTCACCACCTTGATCTCCAGCATCTCTGAGCCATGGCAGTTACTTATTCCTCTGCCAGAAGCAGGTCCGTTCATCCCCTCAGAATGCAGATCAGAGGGTATCTCCTCAGGAAAGCTTTGCCTACATGTGAAACTAAAATAAGGTGCTTTCCTATGCTCTAACGCATCACACACATACACCACTGTCATAGGGTTTGTGTGTCTGCTTGTATTTCTGTCTTCAAAACCAGACCATGAGCTGTTTGAAAACAGCCATGAAGTCTTTTATTTGTGAATACTCAGCACCTAGCACAGTCCCTGGCATCAGTGAGCTCTCCACAAGTATGTGTGATGTAAGGAAGAACAGCCATACCCACAAATGTCTTTCACAAATCCTAATTACAATGGGTCATGGGAGTCCTCACTGATGCTAGCCATTTTGAAATGCCTCTAATAGTGATGTTGGAACTATAGAATCTCTTCTTTATGCATATTGGCCACATCTCTATGGTAGCAACTGTTTTATTCATATGTTGAAATACATGTCTCCATTTATTTTTTCAAGAAACATTTATTGAACTCCTCCTATGAGGTAAGCACCAGAATTCTTCCTATGAGGTAGGCCCTTTCCTTAAGGAGTTTTCAACATTTGGCATCAATAAAAGAAGTAAGAACATTCATAGATAAAGCATCTCAGGCACTATAATAGATGCATGAACAGGGTACAACAGGGCTTAGGGGAAGAAATGGCCACTCCTACTGGGGCATGGCTGGAACATTTTACAGAAGGACTGACACTAAACAGATTCTGAAGGATGATCGGGAGTACCACCTGACAAAGGAACACAGGCATTGCAGGCACGGACCTGAGCAACTCACGGCCTAGCAAGACACTCTAAGGAGCTGTGGAGGCTGGGGCACAGGGAGAAGATAAAGCTGGACAAAAAAGAAAAAGTAAAATACTATGAGGAATAAATGCAAAGATAAGGAATTTGGAAACCACAGAAGGATTTTAACTTGGGAAAGAAATAAGATTAATACAACGAGATTTTGATGTTAAAAATAGATGTATGTTTTGAATGCAGATAAGGTGTATGGAAGATGGGGAAAAGGCTTGTAAAAATGAAAAACTAGCTCATTTATGGGAATGCATTTTTCTCCAATAAGGGCCTCATGACATGGCCCAAAGAAATCTTTGTGGGAGTGGGCTTAGGATTTGAACAAACTGCTTCATTGTTATTTGGTATGAGCCTTTTTAAAAAAAATGCAGTTACTAATCAAACTGCCCTGAGTTTTGGATCATCTACCCTCTCAAATTTGTTCTTTTCTGAAAATATCTCTTGTGTACAGAACAGTTTTAAAGGGAGATTCTCTCTTTCTCTCTCTCTCTCTCTCTCTCCCTATATATATATACATATATATATTATATATATATATTATATATATATACACACACAGACATACACACGCATATACATGTTATATATATATACAGCTTTAAAAAACGGCATTTTCCTGATATATTCAAATGATGAAACACATCACACCTGCCAACACTGAAAAGCTATAAATAGAGAATGAAGTATAAATCTAGAGAGAAAAATAAGTGAATCCATTTTATATCTATGGCAATTAGAAAAGTATTTTGGTATCAAACGAGAGGGAAATGGTTATTGAATTGCCTACAAAACTTGAGAAGAGGAGCTATAAGACATATAATGGCCAGAAAAACTAGATATCTATGGAAAGAATCATTATGAAAGTGAAATGAATTATCTAATAACTCTAACATTCCAAATGAGTGGATTAGATTCACTAACTTATAGGTAAAATGTCAAACATCCTCTTTAAAAAAGAAAAAGGAGGCTGGGTGCAGTGGCTTATGCCTGTAATCCCAGCAATTTGGGAGACCGAGGCAGACTGATCATGAGGTCAAGAGATTTAGACCATCCTGGCCAACATGGTGAAATCCCATCTCTACTAAAATTACAAAAATTAGCTGGGCATGGTGGCATGTGCCTGTAGTCCCAGCTACATTGGAGGCTGAGGCAGTGGACTGCTTGAACCTGGAAGGTGGAGGTTGCAGTGAGCTGAGTTTGTGCCATTGTCCTCCAGCCTGACAACAGAGTGAGACTCTGTCTCAAAAAAATAAATAAATAAAAGGAAAAAGAAAAGAATAATAGTTCGAATCAAATATTACAGCCATCTTTACACCAGGAATATTGGGAGTGGATGTTGTAGCCATAATTCCTAAAGTTAAGTATTAATCCTTCAGATATATTGAGCATTTTCTATGTATTGCACAATCTTTCAGGATGTAAAGATGGAAGGACATGTAGGTATGATCTCTCCCTTTGCATAGTTTACACCATAGTGGTGGAGACAGGGAATTAAATTATTGTGATCAAATGCTGAGATGCAGCTGTGTTCAAACAAAACATTATGGATTTGTGGAGGAAGAAGTGAACTGTCTGGAGTGGTCATGGAGTCTTTAATAGCTGAGTTTCAGATGATAGACATGTAGATGATATCCAGCTAGATAAGTCATGAAGCAGCATTCTCTGTAGAGAGAAGAGGATGCAAAATGGCAATGGTGATTAAGTTCCGTACTAGCTAAGGAGTGAGTGAAAATAAGAAGGAGCATCCAAGTAAAAGAGAAAGCTGATGCATTCACAATAGACAATAATAAAGTAAATTCAGTCGGAGCTCATTTCTATAATTTTGGGAAAAAGAGTTGGGTAAGATGAAGTTAGTGTTTTGAAATGGAAGTGGAGCTTGAACTGGACTTGTATAATATGCAATAATTGGAAAGGTGCTAGTGGTAAAGAAAAAGGGAGTGTAGAGGAAGAATATTTTAAATCTAGGCTGATTTTTTTTTGAATTAACACTAAATAAAATAAGAAATAAGGGGATATTTACAGATTTGCAAGCAGGTTCGAAAAGGCAGCGTTTAAAGATTAGATTGCCAAGGTATACAGAAGAGCTCAGAGAGGGGAGAAGACAGGAGCCAAGAAGGTGAGATGGGAGGGTATGATGTTACCCTGATGTAAGTAACGAGGAGATGGAAGAGAGCCGTGAACAGAGAAGGAAAGGGCCAGAGCAATGTGGCTCACACTCCCAATGGAAAGGTAAGTGAATTGAAGGCAGTTTGGATAAAGAGGTTAGAAGAAAAGTATAATTGCAATGTTTGGAAACTGTGTGGAAAAAAGCATTTTTCAAATTTTACTGACAACATAAAGAAATTTGAGAAGTGTGTTTCTGTTGACATATGTGTGATTCCTGTCTTTATTTTCTTTATTACGATATGTCCCCATTCAAATGTCATCTTGAATTGTAGTTCTCATAATCCCCACGTGTCATAGGAGGGACCCAGCGGGAGGTAATTGAATCATGGAGGTGATTACCCTCATGCTGTTCTCGTGATTGTGATTTCTCACGAGATCTGATGGTTTTATAGCAGCGTTTCCCTCTTCACTTGGCATTGCTTGCTGCTGCCATATGAAGAAGGATGTGTTTGCTTCCCCTTCCGCCATGATTGTGAATTTCCTGACGCCTCTCCAACCAGGCTGAACAGTGAGTCAATTAAACCTCTTTGCTTTATAAATTACGCATTCTCGGGTATGTCTTTATTAGCAGGATGAGAATGGACTAATACACACCCTCAGTTTCACCCCAGAGCCCACTGAAATTATTAAGGACAACCGATCCTAAGCCTGCTTGCCCTGCCCTGCCCTTTCCTTCCCATGGAAAGCACGGTAACATTTACTCTGATTTCTGCTTCCCAACCCACCTTGGTGCTTCCCTGTTTGGCCCTGCATGGTATGCTGTGCCCTGTATCCAGGAATCTGTGAATATAATGAACTTCTTCCTCATGACAGTCATCTCCGTGTCTGCATGTCCTAACACATCTAATTAAAGCAAATCTCAGGTATCTGATTAAAACAACTTACTGCATACAGTAGATAACGCTTGGCTTGCTGATGGAGCCTAGCTGATCAGAAGATAAATAAGAATTATATACAATAAAATTATTGTCTTCACTTTCTCCTTGGACCACACAGTGGTGACCTTAACTATGATCGGCTAATTTACATATAATCTTCAGTGAGGTTTTATCTGCATTAATGATGTCCTTTTTGCATATAGAAATAGGGGGTAACTCAAGAAACTTTCAGAAATTAGTATCAAAATACTGTTATATGACCACTGTCTTTTATTATACCAATAAAATCCTTTTTTAAAATGTCAGAAACATCTAAAAGTGATTTTTTGCTTTATTTTGCTTTTTCCTACTTGGCCCCAGGTGCAGCATTGAGTTCATCATATCCTTTAGTCTATGACACTTTGTCATCTTTGGTTTGTGGAAGGTTGTTCTACTTAAAGCAAAATCAAGCAGTTAAAGAAAACTGGAAAAAATATTGATTAGAAACATGTCAAGAAGAAAATTAATATTATTATTCTCTAAGTAACCTGTAATAATTGATATAAAAGATAAAGTTACAATAAATTAAAAAGAAATAAGAATATATATTTTAAAACCAAGATGTAAAAATTGTTAACCCCACTATGATCATGAAATAATCTAATTCACCTAGAATGAAGAAATTGTACATTAAAATGTCATTTTTCAATTACTATACTGGCATTTTAAAAAATTAAAACAACACTGGGAAAGTTGTAGTTAAAAAGGGCCCTGTTATAAATTTTTGGTGAGGTGTAAATGATTTTATAAAGCAATCCACAATATGTATCTGAGGCCTTTAAAATGTTCTTATCCCTTTAGCCAGTGATTATATACCAATTAATTCTTACTAAAGAATAACAAACAGTGAATGTCAGCATATAAAGATGTTCATCACGTTGTTATTTATGACAATAAAGTAAAGCTATCTGGAGTAATAAAGAAATGGTAGATTACAATTTAGCCATTAAAATTGTACTTTAAAGAACATTTGGTAATATGAGAGAATGTATTGGTTAAATTGGTAAGTTAAAAGAACAGAACACAAATATACGTGTGTGTGTGTGTGTGTTTGTGTCTGTGTTCTCATAGTTGAGAGCAGAGAGCATATACCACTACTTTACGTGAATAGTTTATAGTAAAAAGACTGGTAATACCAAGTGTTGGTGATGATGCAGAGCAATTGCGATTCTCATACATTGCAGGTGGGAGTATAAAAATGTAGAATGATTATACAAATGCTTGATAATTTCTTATAAACTTCACCATATATCTCTACCATGATTCAGTAATTATACTCCTTAGAATAAGAAATAGGAACTATGTCCACAAAAAGATACACACAAGAACATTTACAACAGCTTCATTCATTGTTATGAAAAACTGGAAACAACTCAAATATACATCAACTAGGGAACAGATAAACAAATTGTAATATATTCGTATAACAAAATACCACTCAGCAAAAATAATAAAAACAAATGAACTATGGCTACATAAAAGATGAAGGAAAAATTCAGAAGCATGATATTAAATGAAAGAAGCTAAATGCAATAGGTATGTACTGTAGAAAGCCATATATAAGAAACTCAAAATTAGGCAAAACAAATGTATGGTGATAGACATCAAAACAGTACATTTCCTAAAACCCAGGGAGATATATGATATTTCCTTAACAAATTATCTCATAACTTTTCTCTAGCAGGGGCCACTGCTAGAGGAAAGTTAGGAGAACTTTTTAAAGAAGTATTTTTTGTTTTGAATGGCAGTTGCTTGAATATATAAACTGTTCAAACTCATCAAATTGAACACTTAAGATCTGTAGTTTGAAAATTTTATCTCAATAAAAGAATGCAGATAAATTTGAAGATGGATTAAATGCTTAAATGTTAAGAGAACAAAATAACCACATATATATGTATATGTCCATATATATAGTCTAGGTGTAAATATACACAAAGAGATAAATGTAAAATCCCCCTAGGTTTTAGGAAATATATTTTTAAACCAAGACAAGAAACCTAAAAACTAGTTTAACAAGGAAAAGATATTCACATTTAACTGTTTATTTTTTAAAAAACCCTATGATCAAAGTATTATTAAAAAGTCAATAGATTAACAATATTAAGAAATACATTTAAAAGCACAAGACAAGTAGTATCTATAAAATCCTAAAGCATGGCAAGGTGTATTTATTAAGATCACAAGTCAAATCAATACATTCTTTGTGTGTGTGAATGTGTGCTAACATCCGAGACATCTTGGAGACTCTAAGGATCTATTCACAGAAGCCCACTGAATTACAAGTTTTGTCAAGGTTTTCAGTTGGGTGACAAAACATATAGCTGGAAATGAAAATTTGGCAGCCATGCTGTTCTGGGCTGGGCTGTTAAAATGGTTTCTACCTGAAAGAATCTCTTCTGTAAACATCCCTAGGATAGGGAATGTAGATCCAGCTTTAAAAAAAAAAAAGAGAGAGAGAGAGAGAGAGAATGAGAACATGATGGTGGCACATGGAGATTTGGGCAGTATCTCATTAGATCCCTGAGGGTATCTCAGGTATCTTTATTCAAACAGCTTTTTTTTTTTTTTTTGGATGGGGCAAGGAGGAAGTCATAAATTTGTGGAACTGTCATCAAAGCAGTATCTGACATTTAAATAATATTATGATTTAAAAGGTTCTTTTGCATTCAGTCATTAACTCATTACACCTGCATAACTCTGTGACACAAGAAAAGCAGGTAGTACTATTTCGACGTTAAAAATGAGAACATGGATATTCAGAAAGATAAAGTAATTTTTGTAAGGTCAGATGTCTTTTCAGTAATAGAGCAGGGACTTCGGGTGAGGTCTGTATCACTCCAGTGGCTCTGTGATTCTGAGGATATCATCCTATCTCCACGCAGCAGAATGTCTGCAGAGCAGCAGCCTCCTGAGTGGTTCCGTGATAGTCAGCCTGATGTATCTGCTCCGTTCTGTCTTTTCTACTTCCCCATCTTCAGCAGGGCGAGGCAATCACTCTGTCTTTGGCATGTGAGATATGTATCTACTCTATCACATCCGCCTCTCAGTTGTCACGTAGCCAAACTATGCAAATACGGCCGACTCCACATCTCCATGTAAGCCATTGCTTTCAGCACGGCTGCTTCTCAAGTCTGGACTCCTTCCAACTGTTCAGATGGGCAGGGAGGAGTTTCATCATCAGAGATTATAAAGAAACATGACTATTCAGCCTTTTTCATACATCTACCGAATACCTAACTAAGGGTGTTCTCACCATATTGAAAAAAAAAAAACATCGAGGATGACGAATTTATTCCGAATGCCTCATGACAAGTGAGTCAGCTCTCAGCAAACCAGAATGCAAGCGGACTAAGCTGGGTGACGGAGGAGCTTAAGGAAATGTGGTCTGTCCCAACCGTATAGGTGGTTCTCGGCTAATCAGAAAATCTGCACCGACAACGTAACAGCGTCTCCTGCAGCAAGTAACAGCACCCAAGTGTTGGTGTTTGAGGGGGGCAATCGGTAGCTCTCGCCCTCTTTTTTTCTTCTTTGTTTTTGTTTTGAAATAGAGTCTCGCTCTGTCACCCAAGCTGGAGTGCAGTGGTGAGATCTCAGCTGACTGTAACCTCTGCCTCCCGGGTTCAAGCAATTCTCCTTCTTCAGCCTCCCGAGTGGCTGGGATGACAGGCTCTGGTAGCTCCCTTTTCCCTACCTAAGTTCAGAACAACTTGAGAGATAAACAAGGAGAAAACGGATGGAAATAAAAATTCGCCCTTCATTTCTGATAGAAATTAAAAGCCGAGAATGTGGGTTATAGCTTTACATAAGCATCTGGGCATCCCAATCCTGACCGTCAGTATTAGACCCCACACTCCCAATCACAGGAGGTGCGAGGAAACCCCAGGACCTGGGTCTGAGCCTGACCTCTTCCAGTGCATGGCACAGAACATCTGTTGGAAGGTCAGTTTCTAAGACAAAATAAAGGGCTGATATCTCCTGCTTTATTATTCCACAAACTGGATTATATTGAGCCGTCACTCCTTCCTGGTGGTGAGGTATGTAGTATGGGTGTGAGCTGGGGACAGTGGGAGGGAAAGTAAGGAAGGGTGCCATGAAAGGCACAGTGTTACTTGGTAGAGTTTCTTTTGGGTAAAAGAGGCATCAACAGTGTTTCCTTCCAACACCAACTAAAAAGGGTTTCAACAATAAAGATGTTTATTACCTCATGTAAGGAGTCGGGGTGGGGTGGAAGTCAGGGCTACAGTTAGAGCCTCAAGGCCCAGCCTCTTCCTGTCTTCTCCGGTGTGTGACTTGAAACATCAGGAGTAGCAGTTGCAGGCAAGCTTGCGGACACAGCAATATTTAGCAGAAGCAAAAAGGGAAAGAGGATTTTTCTTGCATGTTTCCTTTTGTTAAGGAAGGAAACCTGCTCCAGATATCTGCCCTCAAACTTTCCCCTGGATCCTGCTAATTAAGGTTTGATGGCCTGGCTATGCCCAGCCTAGCTGCCAGGGAGTCTCAGAAAATGAGTTTCTGGTATTTGAGCTTCTTTGGAGCAAAGTGGCCTCTCTCATAAAGGAAGCAGGTTGCTGTTGTTAAGGATGGTGGAAATAGCTATTGGGTAGGTAAGCAAAAATGTCTGCCATGATTACACCTAAAAGTTCCACTAAGATCATCATCTGTGCATGTGAAAAATGTCTGCAGGTTGGAATACATACAACAGTCACTAATGGATTAATACAGTTTTGAGTTCTCATTTCCAATCCAGAATAAAAGAAGGCAAAGGGGAATAAAATGTAAATATTCTTGTCCTGCCTGAGCCCTTGCCTCAATAGTTACATGCTTCAAGTGCCGGGTCATACAGTAGTCAGATCAACAGCTTATTAGATCTGTACCTTGGGCATTACATAGTACTGCTTCCTCAACTCTAAAAATGGGGTGTCCTCGCAGGAAGAGATGAGGAAGCAGGAAGCATCTTTCGAGATGGGAAAGCACACTTTCTTAACACTGAAGATTTTTTCTATTCACTCCACCCTACTGCCCTTGGGAGCCAAAAGAAGGTTGTAAGGAATTCATGATCCTAAGTCATCACTTAGAATCAAGTGGTAGGAAGTTGAACTTCAGCAGGTCTCAGAGTGAAGTTACATTTATTCCACTATCACTCACCTTGTTAGCGAGGATTAACTGGGCCAATACACTCAGGACTAGAACACAAGATTCTAACTCAGTCTTGCACACAAGATAAGAATAGAATGCCCTCTTACTGTGATTTAAGGCCAGCTGCAGAGAAGCTCATGTTCTAAGAGGAACATTTTCTTGGAGATTTGAGTAGTTTTTAAGATTTGTGCAATTGTGTTTAGAAATCCACTATCATTTTTAAATGTGAGACGAGAACGCTGCCCATGAGCGTTACAGCGTGGAGTAGTTCTTTCGGATCAACTTTTGGGTATAGAATTGTGATGACCAATTATTTAGAGGTCATTCTCCCCTTAAACATCCACAAAAATTGTGGAAATCTAAATTCCCCTGTCTAAAGCTATGGGGTATGCTTATTTTTCAAATGTAATACAATCCCCCCCTGCCTTTGCAAAATAAAAATCGGTATAGTTTTAAGAAGTCCTACTTAAATTATTTCCAATTCTATTCCTCCCATCCCTTGTTCTTGAAAGAAAACAATAACAATAAAAACAAAAACTTTAGTCAAATGTTGTTAAGA
Organism: Sapajus apella; assembly: GCF_009761245.1. Classification (NCBI taxonomy): domain Eukaryota; kingdom Metazoa; phylum Chordata; class Mammalia; order Primates; family Cebidae; genus Sapajus; species Sapajus apella. The sequence continues at coordinate 2,717,480 of NW_022436956.1, forward strand.
CTCAGGAATGATAGATGGCTTATATGAAAAGTTCTCATCAAAGCACATGATTTAGAAAAGAAGGAGACTCATTTATTTCCCCAATATACCTTGTCATGGTATTTTCCTTTCAGAAATGGAGCTTTATTCAAGGAAAAAAAAAAGCAAGACTTCATGATATATGTCTTGCCTACAAGAGAAATTTGACAAAATAAAAATTTGTTGACCAAACTCTAGCTGGCAGACATACTTAATCTATTCTCTCGATAAAATCAGCTTCAAGGAAGATCTCAGATTGTGGTGTCATCAAAATTGATTTTATCAAACAAGATAATCTCTGCTGTCAACAAGCAGCACTTTCTTAAAACTCTTAACATTTCTTCTATTCACTCCACTCTACTTCCTTGGAAGCCTAAAGAAGTTTGCAAGGTAATCATGATCATAAGTCATCACTTAGAATCTCCCCAACAGAACCAAGCAGAAGAGGTTGAACTTCAGTAAGCAGCTTTCAGGTTACTTTCACATTTAAAGAAAAGAAAGCTGAAATGGGAAATTTATAAAGCTACTCATTGAGAATAGACCTCCAGGATACAGGATGTCCATTGTTTGAAGAAATGAAGTACAAATGAAACCTGTCTTTACATGCACAATTGGGCACACGCTTCCGTAAATGCCTGATTGTGTATGCAAATGAGTGTTTTGCGCACCCAGTTACCTGTTCCCTATATTCATATTTTTAGGGTCTATGTAAGTGCTTTTATTAGGTTTTTTAAAATAAAATTGTTCTAAATTGTCTGTGGATGAATGATGCTTTAGAAAATTGTTATTTCCCTAAAATCCAGATTTAAACAAGCCTCTTTGAAACTTCACAATGAATAGATATGTGAGTAAAGTCAAGTGCAGAGTTAAAGCAATTATCTGGGCATTTTAAGGTAAATGCACCATTATGCATATATTTGTCACACGATTCTGTTATTTCAAGTAGAAGAAAGGGCCCAGTTTGTCCAGTTCATGTAGCTTTGCACTTTATTTAACTAGCCGGGCTATAACACCAGGGCCTAGAATATAAGGCAGCCTCAGCCTCCTCTTAGAATATATTCTGGCATAGAGAAGTGGATCCATTGCACCACAGTGATCATATGTCCAAGCAAATAAGCTTTCCATATAATGCATCCTGACTTGCATTTATTCTGGCTTTTCTCAGAAAAGAAATTGCGAATGTGAGGATACACTAAATTAAGGTTACAGAACTGTGAGTGGAGAGGAAAAATCTCTGAATAATTTTTTTGACACTTCATTCAGCCCCTTCAGGACCCATGGTGATAAAGCACTGAAGATTTATTCTAATGTGTAGAAACCCTGCTCTGTTCCCCTGGGAGATGCTAAAGAGACATTGGGAGGCTCGGGGATAGTTTATATTTATCAGGTAAAGTTCTGTCTGCTCACTAATAAGCTTCATAAATATCTTTCCCTTCTCTTGAACTTAGAAAAGATCTAGTTTTGCAATCTAAAAAAAAAGAAAAAAAAAAGAAACAAATTTCAAAGGCTCTCATACGTTAGTAGAAAAATTTATTTGCATTACTAGCTGCTTTGCTGGCGAGACTGAGTATCATGTATGTAATCCTGGCTTCATCTCCCTACCATCAACTAGCCAAGCATTTAATTACCAAGACAGATGACTAGGTCAGGCTCACGCTACCTATTTATATATCTTTTTTATTTCTGTAGTTGTTAAACCTAGAAAAGGAATTAGATTTTTTTTTAACTGAATTTGAAGCCGAATTTTTCTGGCGACTCTTTCTGGGTGAAAATCTCAGTCCACAAGATGTTACACAACAGTCCCTTACTGATGCAACCTTGCTATTTCCACTCCTTTTTTTTTTTTTTTTTTTTCGAATCCTGGCAGATCAGACCTTCCTGCTGATGTGCCAGAACTGGGAAATCCTCATTGCTGAGACTGGACTATTTCCACATTTTAAGCCTGATTCTCCCAAAGTAGGGGACGTACCTGGAATCATATGCTAGCCTTCCTCTGAGCCTGCTAATGAGGCTGCTCAAGGCTTGGAAACCTTCACCTTTCAGTGGCCACGGTTACTAGTCTTGAGCCACAACTTCAAAGGAATGTAGCCCATAGTCTAAGTTCTCCTTGTTCAGCAGGTTCGTTTTGCTGACATTTGCTGCCAGCTATTTCTGATGCTGAATTTTGTCTTTTCTGGCCTCTAGTACTTCTAGACTGGTATCCTAGATTCGGTTTTTGCTTGGACTTTTGATTATGTGTATAAGTTCTACCCTGAATAGTAAAGTTCTTAAATATTATTTATTTATTTACTTCTTCCTATTCCCACAGGCATTAATTAAGTGACTAATATGTTCCGGGCAGGTATGAGACCCCAGCAGTGCTCAGGACACATAAACATTGTCCATATAGAATTTTCTTGTGTCTACATTCATTCATACTAATTGATCACGTGCCTATGTTTAGAGCCAGGCTCTTCTGGGATGCAGAGGTCTCCTGCTCTTCATGTCCCGCTCAGGATAGTGTCTGCCTTCAGGAGATTTCTAATTTAGACTAGAAGATTGGGAAAGCTCTCCTTATTGGAGCAGCCACTTCTGTCCCACCCACCTCATTAGTCATGAAGTTGGAGAAGGGCTTAGGAACTAATATCAGATTCTAAAGGGAAGAGTGGCGTGGAAAACATCAACTTCTGCATTTGTTTTCTCTAAGAGGCACTACATGGAGAAGCACAGTATGAGATATCAACTGTGATCACTTTCTTCAGAAAGCTAAAGAGCTATATATATAGTCTGTGTGTGTATATATATATATATATATATATATAGTCTGCATATATATATATATAGTCTGTATATATATATATATATATAGTTTGTATATATATATAACTCTTTAGCTTTCTGGATACATACATACACACACACACATACACACACACACACACACACTCACACACATATATATCCAGGTTGATGTAATTCGTACAGATCTTGTAACTCCTGTATTCAGACCCCTGTATTTAATAGATAGAATATAGATCACTATAACTGCTAATAGAAAGAAAAGTCATGTTCTGTGGCTTCATGTCAAGATATAATTATGTTTCAATAGCGCCAACTATAAATTTTTCTAACAATGCGTGCATTAGTTTAGCCAGTGTGCATTAGCTTAGCCGGTATGCATAAGTAAAAATCTTGTCAACTGTATAATGACTAGGTGAGTTTCCTTCTGCTGCTCAAGGTCTTCTGTTAACAAAAGTAGTTCATATCTCATTTTAAAACTCACCGAAAGCCATGTCTCCAAAGATGAAGGTAGAATGAGGTGGTAAGTAGACCAAAACAATTTTATTGAGCATAGGTAGAATTAAGCTGGGTTGATCCATGCCCCAGAATAAATATCCTGAGGTATCTATTTTTGCCCAAATGAGTGTTGGGAAGACCAGGTAGTCATAAGCAGTCCTGCTTCTTCACGTGTAGTCAAAAGTCATTGGCTCTTCTTCCTGTCACCTTACTTTCTCGACACGCAGTTGTGGCTTTGGCCCTGGCCAATCTGCTTTGCTGTTTTTCCCCTCTCGATTACTCACCTTCTGCTCATTCCTAAAACATACACTTTGCCTATGATTCTTCTTCTCTATAGGTACTTTTCTTAAGACTAATACTGGTTTACATTCATTGAGTTTGTGCTATGAGCTTCGCTAAGTGCTTTGTATGTAGTATAGTCATTTGTCACTCTCCACGGAGCCCTGGGTCCAGGACCTCAACAGACACCAAAATCAGCAGAGGCTCAAGTCCCTTATATAAAATGCCATAGTATTTGCATTTAACCTATGCCCTGCCTCCCGTATAAATCATCTCTAGATTACTTATAATGCCTAATTAGAGGTAACACTATACAGTTGTTATGCTGTAGTTTTATATTTTTGTTATTTTTATTGTCGTATGGTTATTTTTATTGCTTTATTTCTGTGGTTGGTTAAATCTGAGGACATGGAATCACTGATAAAGAGAGCCAACTGTACTTCGTTCAACCCTCACATCAATGTCTTGAGGAAAATACCATTATTAATCCTATGTTGTACATGAAAACCAGGGCTTAGAGACAAGCGGCAGTTTTCCCAAGATTCCACCACTAATGAATGGCAGAGCAAAAACTTCTTCAAGTCTCGACAAACATTACAACTTGCGCCCTGTCCTGCACAGTATAATAATTCACTCAGAGAACACAAATATCCATTTCCTATATTCTTGGCACTTGTTATTTTTGAGCTGTCTCCTCTGCTCTATTCCATGCTATATGCACATCCTTTTTTTTTTTTTTTTTTTTTTTTT